>NC_047670.1:62903726-63203726 GCF_011762505.2 Arvicanthis niloticus
AAAAATTCATTTGTGGGCTTGATATCTGAAGGAAAAAAGGTGCAGCCATATAGACATCAGATACCATACTTCTGGGTAAATATTTTCTCAAGAGACAAAAATGTCCGAATGCATTGTAAAAAAGATGAAGCCGAAACAAGAAAGAAACTGCTCTGAGCCAGGCTGCTGCACCTCACAGCGTGAGTTGAAGGTACCACTTTGATAAACAAATATGTGATGGAGAGATGGGAAAAATAGAGTGGTGTGTGCACTGTGCAGAGAGGTAGAACTGGAGATGTGATGTCAGTGAGCCATGTCCACCAAAAGCCATGTCTGGGACCTTGGTCCTACTGTGGGTCTGTGTTGATGTCCATGGCCATGTTGTGACTGAAGATGGCATGCAGATGCTCATTGTCTGTGATGTAGCCTGAAGCCATGTTGATGTCTGTGGGCCATGCTTCCAGTGGGAGCCATATTGGTATGTATAGTTTGTGCTGCCTCCTGAGTCCATGGTAATGTTCATGGTCCAGGCTGCTCCTAAGCATCTTGTCTAGGTATTGCATCCTGCTGTAAGTTGAGTCCACATGCTGTCACCAGAAACCATGTGGAAGCCTACAATCCATGCTACTTTTGCAGTGATATTGATGATAATTATAGATACATAGTTGAGAAAGAGGGGCATGTAAGTCTCCTGTGACAACGCTTACTCCCACCCCAAAACCACCTCCCCCCAAAAGTAGCACCCTAAACAGGAAGTCATGGAGAAGAACTCATAAAATGTGTAATAAGGATACTAAAGGTAGCTCTCCACAACTGACAGATTCTGGAGAGTGGTAAGAGAACAACTAAGTAAAGGGTAGGCTTAACCATGCTCCAGTGAGTATATAGATGATACAAATTGGACTTGTTTTTTTTTTCTTCTTTTAATTTCAATTTTAATTTGGGGAGGAGGATTCATGTCTACCTCACAAGAGTTGGGGTAGACATGGAAGTACTGGGAAATGACTGTGCTCGTGAAGCAGGGTGTGAAATTTCCAACGAATCAATAAAAATATTATGTTGGGAAAGGAAAGAAAAAAAGGCTTGAGGATAAAAATCAGCCATGAAAGTGGAAACATAATAGAAAATAACTCATAGTACTCTTTTTTTTTTACATCACAAGAGACTATTATGAACAACTAGGTATCAAATAAACTGGATAACCCAAAAGAAATGAGTAACATCCTAGAAACACACAACTGACCAAACTCTAATCAAGAAGAAACAGAAAGGCAGAATAGAACAGTAACAAGTGAAATTAAATCAATAAAATAAAACTGCCACCAAAGACAAGCCCTGGGCCAGATTCCTTCATGAGTGCATTCTACGGACTTCAAAGAATCAATACCAAATCATCCTTAAATGTTTGTAAGAATGGAAGTGACAGTAGCACCCTCAAAGCCATCTAATAAGGTCAACAACATTTGGTACCCAAACCAAAAACATCACAAGAAACGAAAGCTAAAGCTCTGTCCACCTGAGGAAGATACACATCCAAAAATCCTCAGTCAAGTGTCAAAAATGGCAGTCAGCAGCACATTAAAAGGCTTATATACCGTGACCATGGTGGTCCATCCCTAGAATGCAAGGATGGTTAAATAGATGCAAATTAGTGTTACTGCACATTGACAAACCGAAAAAAATATGATTATCTCGATAGTCACAGAAAAGGCTTTTGATACGCTTAACATTCATTCATGATTCTAATTCTTGATCACACACATACACAAAAAGATAACCGAACCTACATTCCCACGGTGAAGGCCCACAGTCAAATCCTAAGCTTTGGAAAATTGAAACTTTCTCTCAATGATCTGGTACAAGGTAAAATATGTTCACTCTTTCCACTTCTCTTGAACAAACCCCTCAAGTTCCAACCACAGAGCCGAGTTGGATTCTTGAGACATCATCTTTACTGTGGAGGGCCTTAACTTTGTCTCATAGTTTCAAAGGTCTCAGTCATTCATGGTAGGGAGTTTAGTTAGCCACTAGTTCATGGCTGTCACCAGACACCAAATGTAAGCCAGCTTAAGAGATTATTTGGGCTGTGAGTTTGACATTATATCATCCATCATAACGGAGAAGGCACGATGTCAGATAGCTCTGTGGCAGCTGGAACAGGATGCTCACATCTAGACAGACCAGGAACAGAGATAGATGAACACTTGTACTCAGCTTTCTTTTTCTTTTTCCTTTTTTTTCATCTGTATCCTCAACCTATAAGATGTTGACACTCACATTTGGGACAGATCTTCATCTTCGGTTACACTGTAAATAATCTCCAAGCCATACCCAGAGTTTTACTCTACTAACCTACCATGCGTTTCTCAATCCGATCAAAATGGAAGCATTTAGATGTCTCTCCCTAGTTTTGCCACTTAATGTCCCTCTTCCTATCACAGCTCCCATTGTGGATTCTGTTGCTTTCAGTCATCCTTTCTCCTCAGTTTCCCCTCCCCTACTGGGTTTGCACCAAGCTCTTCCTTGATTATGCTGTTGGTTTTCCTGTAGAGTCTCCCTGGTATTTTCTCATGACCCAATGGGTGTGGCCTTGGGGAGGTGAAGTGCCCACCCTTCTAGTCTGCTGCAATGATACTACACATAACTGATGTGCTATCTAACTAACTCCCTGCAAAAAAGTCAACAGGGTCCAGCCTATACCTGGATCAAAAATCAAGCTCTTCCTCCTTGAAGGGCTAACATCTACTTACATTCTTCTGTGTCTAGATGTATTTTATGTCTATAGATGTTTGACTTGTGTGTATTTCTACACACCAAGTATATTTGTAGGGCACACAGATGTCAGAAGAGGACACTGGATTCCTTAGAATAAGAGTTATGAATGGTTGGGAGCTATCATGTGGTGATGGGAGCTGAACCTAGTTCTCTTGCAAAAATAACAAATCTTACATTATTTTAAATTCTTCCATCTAGACACTTTTCTATCAAGTCCCCTCATTTTAGATTTTTAGAGGCCAAAGTAGATTTGGGCCTGTGAATCTTTAAATCTCTCTTTAGGAAATGTGGGAGGCTAAGGCCTCTCTATTTGCTAACCCTGGAGATATTTAAAGGTTATTCTAGGCCTGTGGTCCTCAGTGTGTAAATGGAAACCCCCTTATCAGATATCCTGCATATCAGACATTGACATACATTATGATACATAACAGTTGCAAACTTACAGTTATTAAGTAGCAATGAAATAATTTTATGGTCAAGGCACCGGATATAGTTGGTCACCATAACACAGGCACTGGGTTAAAGGTTTGGAGCATTTGGAACATTGAGAACCACTGATCATAACACTTCAGGGACTCTTCCAACCAGCAGCTACAGAGGCTTGTTTTGTTTGTTTGTTTGGTTGGTTGGTTTTGGTTTTTTGTGGGGGGAGGCATTGTTTGTTTTTTTGTTGTTGTTGTTTTTGGTTTGTTTGGTTTTTTTTTTTTTTTTTTTTTTTTTTGCTTTTTAATATTCTTCAATAAAGAAACATCCCATAGGTTTAGAAAAACAACAACAAAAGTCTCACCAACTCCTAGATGAGAGATGGCCCTGCTCTCCAGCTCCTTGAATAAGAATGACTTCTTTCTGATTATGAAATCTTGGCAGCAGTTCAGATGAGTAGGATCGACACACAAAAGACAACAACTACCAAGGCCAGTCTCAAAAATAGGCACCCTCAGGACCTCTGCTTCTGCATCTTAGCTGCACATTCCCCCATCCTCCAGCAGGCACCCTCAGAACCTCTACTTCTGCATCTTAGCTGCACACTTCCCCCATCCTCCAGCAGGTTGGCTCCGCAGCACTCAGGAGTCTCTTCCTGTAGTCCCTCTAATTCCTTCATTGTTGGACAGATTTGTTTCTTTTCTCATTTCTGTGACAAAATGCCAAAGAAAGGCAAGCAACATGTAGAAGGTTTATTTTTTTTAAGCAGTTTGAGATATAGTTCATCATGGTGGGGAAAGTATGGCAGAGGGAGTGTGACGTGGCTGGTTAAGTTGCATGCAGTTGGGTAGCAGAGAGAGGTGAATATTGGTACCCAGTTGGCTTCCATATTGTATCTTGTTTATCCAGTCCAGACCCACATTAGACACTACAGGATGGATGGTAATTCCAACTCACAAGATGGGACTTCCCTCCTCAGCTAAATCCCCTGGGAACACCCACACAGACACACCCATAGGTGTGTCTCCTAGGCAATTCCAAATCCAATCAAGTTAATCAAAGTTAGTCATGCTTTGGCCTTTCCCATTCTGGCCTCTCTGCCTAGACACAGGGTAAAATCGGCTTATTATAAATGACCTTCACTATCTTTTCCTTGGTTACTCCATGATCCTTGGGGACAAGAGCATCACACAGTCTCCAAATTTTGTGGGACTAAACAGTGAGTGTACTAGACCAGACACAAGATGCCTAACCCATGGGAAGGCACTTCTATCTGGGTTGTCGGAGCACAAACATGAGTGTGTCAGGCATATGGGAAGGTATTCTCCTGAGCTGTCCTGTGCTGAGAGAGAGCATCCCTCCAGGGCAGAAGCATCCCTCCAGGGCTCCGCTACATTATGCAGAGTCTCTACTGGGAAGGAAACTTGTTATTCCTTTCTTTAGCCTACAGACTTGTAAATCATTGATCAAAACACGTTCTCTGCAGCAGGTCTTTGCCATGTAATTTCTGACCTGGTGTGATTGTAAAACATTTTCTTCTGTCTTGCCTTTGATCATCCCAGTGCCAAGTGAGGAGTGGGAGTCTTCACAGTCCCTGAGCAAGGGCACCCACAATGGCAAGCTCTGTCCCAGATGTCCTTGTGGGGAGCACATGAGAATCTTACTCTAGTTACTTGGCATTTTTGAAGCCATAAAGTTTTCGGATAAACCTCAAGACATGTAATCCTTGATCATGTGCATGTAAGGTCCTTCTAGGACATCGTCTCTTCCAAGGAGGTCTGGACATTTAGAACAATGTGGTTTTAAAACTGTAATGATGTTTTCTTTTTTTTCTCAATATGAGAAATGAATAATTGGACTGTCATAGTTTGGTCAACCCATGGTGCATCAGTCTTGTTGCACCATGGGTTGTTGCAATGTCAAAATAACCAAGGTAAACAATGTAAGAGAAGTACTCCCATTGCTTTTAGCCTCACAGCAAGGCAAAATCTCATGGTATAGAGCACAGAGAAAGAAAGGCCAAGGTGCCTGTCTTAGGAGTTACTATTGATTCAATGAAACACCATGACCAAAAGCAAGTTGGGAAATAGTCTATGTTGCTTAAACTTCCAAATCACGCTTTTTCACTAAAGGAAGTCAGAGCAGAGCAGGAACCTAGAGTCAGGGTCTGATGTAGAAACCATAGAGGAATGTTGCATATTGGCTTGCTGTTCATGACTTGCTCAGCCTTCTTTCTTATAAAACCCAGGACCTCCAGTGTTACCACCCACAGTAGGCTGGACCCTCCCACACCAATCACGATTAAGAAAATGTCCTACAGACTTGCCTACAGCCAGATCCTTAAAAGGCATTTTCTCAGTTGAGGTTCCCTCCTCTCAGATGACTGTACCTTGGGTCGAGTTGACATAAAACTAACCAGCATAGATGCCCTTTAAGCACACAGCACCTGTGGTCTACTTCTCTCCATCTAGGTATCACTTATGAATTATATGAGTTCACCAGTGGGGTGACTCATTGGGGAATTAGTGTCACCTTGATCCAATCACATTTAATAGCACCCCCACAAATGAAGGACTCAATCTTCACTATATGAGTTTTGGTTGGAAGATGCTTTATCCAATAGCACACTGGCCCTGACCTTCATCCCAAAGGCTCATGGCCTCCATTGTGCATTAGTTCTTCTTATAGAATCAACATTGTTTTAATAGTTTCTTTTAACACTCTCTTCCAGATATTCAAGCCAAGGTTCACATAACCAATTCTGCTCTTCAGGGAAGTTGAACCTGTAGAGGGGTATAACTACATAAAGAGATTTATAAAGGACTGCTTTACACCACCTTGGAGACCAATTTCCATGATCTAGCAATGCCATGCTTAAAGCCAAGGTGAGGGCATGGCATGGATCAAGTCTGATCCCAAGTCCTGAAGAAGTCAGAGGTCATGAACAGCTCAGCAGTCAGCACAGTGCTGACTTGTCCTTCAGTTCTGCCTAGGGTTCTAGAAATTCAGACAAGAGTTCCCACACTGGTCTACATTCCTCAGACCACTGATCCATATGTTTATGTCATTCAGAAACAGCTTCAAAGACACACTGGGATGTTTGGCCAAACATCTGGGCCTGTGGCCTGGTCAGGTTGACACATGAGATCCACAATAATGCCACACCCAGATAACTTAAACTTCTACTACCCAGGCCCCAAATCTGCCTTCACCTCATTCACCTACCAGTATGTAACATCATTCTCTGGGCTTCTCAGTACACAGAGTACTGAGAAAGACGAGATGACCAGGCATTGGGGACAACCTATAGAGAGTTTCCCTCTGTTCCACTGCTCAGTCCAAGAGGAGGTAACCAAAGAAACAGGTAATAGTTTCCAGGAACTGAGCCACCTGGCCAGAAGCATTGCATCATAGCAATGGGTACCAGGAGTACTTCAAAATCAACAGAAATGGGGTGACAACACACAACCTCAGTCAGAAGTTCTGTACATGTTTGTGCGAACCCTAAATTATCCACCAAAAACTGTCCACATCTAAAGGGAAAATTCATGAGAATGCAGACTCTGATCCCAAAAAATGGTTCCAAAAGGATAAGAAGCTATTCATAGCAACTGTCTAGAATATCCCTAGTGACCACCTCCAGAAAGCATGGTTTCCATAGTGCCTAGAGTTACCATCTCTCTAGCCAATGTCTCTTCCAAAAAGTCATAGCTATGGCTCTGGATATACAGGACAATAAAAGAGCCACACAAACATCAAGGTGACCTCACACACCTGCCTCAGGGGGATGGAGCTGTAGAACCAGACACACAGATGGGCAGTGTGGTAGACATAAGTCTCAAACTGACATCCTCCAGGGTGTGCAGGAAATTTTGGTACCTTATTAATAACTCCACTGACTCTTATTGCTCTGGATTCTGCAGACATATAAATAATTGATTAATTATAAAATAAAAGTCAACTTCTGCCCAACCACTGCCCAAGGTGTCCATAGGGTACTAAGATAAACACAAGAAAATGCCTGAGGTCTCTGGGAGCACCTGAGGGAGGGACATGATGACAAGGGCATGAGATGAAACCAAGGGGATACAGGGCCATAGACAGTAGAACATCCCACCAAGCTCAGAGTGGCTCAGGACAGACCTGGGTGTGACCTTCCCCCTGAGGCTGCCCAGCTATTAAACTTTGCCTATAGCTGGAGCTTATTAAAATTTCAGGACTACTGGTCTACTTTGAGCTGTGTTGCTTCTATTTTTAATGTCATCAGCTTATCAAACCTGCATAAGGCAATGTGCTCACTGTTAAAGGTCTCTGTCTTCTAGCAATTTGTAATTTTTTCCTGTTAATTTCACAGCGATGGATGGAGAGTGGTCAGGAGTCAGTGAAAATAAATGAACTTCAAATTACCTGGCTCTGTAGTCAGAGGAAGAGAGCTGGGCTCAGAGAGGGGGTATGCAGTACCAGGAGTACCAGGAGAGCCTCCCTCATGTATTTTCTTCATGGGGTTAAAGATTGAGCAAGATCCCTGTACAAAGAGAGCTTTAATCCAGCTCCAATGGGACTAGGTGCTTCCTCTGCCCATATCTCTCCCTGAAGCTGGCTCAGGCAGGGAATTAGAGTAGTGTTCAATCCTGTGGGTGAGGAAGACCAGCTAGCCAGACCTTTCTAGAGCAATATGACCTCCTAATATGGATGCTTTTTCATGAAGGGCATTCAGAAGGCTCCTCAGAAATACTGGGTGTGAGCCAGTGACCTGAGGACTCCGTAACTCAGTGCCAGATGAGCCCCTGTTCGTCCTAGAGTCACCAAACCTGATGAGAAATCAAATAAGTAAGGAAAAAGTATCCAGAACCTTCCAGGCTGCTGCTGCCAGCACAGAAAATGTCAGGGAAGCTATGTGGAGAAAGAGTATCAAGCCTGACAGTAAGACATGAAGGACCCACATATCTGGGTTTTGCTTCTAATGAATGACATGTATCTATGTGACATGAGCTGTTTCCACAACACCCAGAGTCCCTGGATCCCAAATCCAAATCCTTCCCAGACTGCCCTCTGGTGACTGAGGCTCAGGTCTCAGTTGGGTGACCCAAGATAGGAAATGACTGAATCATACAGTCTCTTCTGGTGTTCATATGTCCCAGTAAGATATATGTGCCATGCCTGACGATTGTGGCTCAAGGTGCATCAGCAGTCAGGCTCACAAGAATAGATGCCTTCCTAGGAAGATTCAGTCTTTCTGAGATGCCTTAAGTCTAGTATACTGGGATGAGGAGATGGTATCAAGACCCTGAAGTTCTAGGAAAAGCATACACTGCCAAGTATCAGGCCCATAGTATGCAAAGAAAGGGAGCATGGCTTCTGTACAGTGACTTAAACAGACTGAAACAAGATTGGAAGAGAATCCCATGCCATAATATAATATGGGGAGCAGAAAAGAAAGATTATGAAGACACGATAATTGTACTCCTATCAGGTAGACTCTTACACACTTATAGAAGCTGAGAAGTCTCAATCCATCATCCCAGCTAGAGAACCAGGAGAGTCTGTGCTATGCGGGCTTGAGAGTCAAGGAAGACTAACAGAGGATATTTCTCCTGGAGTTTGAAGCACGGAAAAACTAAGAGAGCCAAGCGCAGGACAACCCATCTCCATGACTAAAGCAGAGTTCTGCTCTGATTTTAGGCAACTTGGATGGTACCCTTTAATCCAGTTGATGGAAATACTACTCCACACTCAGAAACTGCTTTTGCTAACCATCTGAGTACCTGGGATCCAATCAAGGCAACACATGACAGGCAGAATTATCTTTAGGAGCCCAGCCTACTAATTGATGAAGTTCTGTAAATTCCATTCTCACGTATTTGCTTTAATATTACTGTGCTTGTGTCCAGCTCAGGTTGTTTTGATTCAGTTGATTTAAAGGAATTATAGCTCTACAATATCAGGGCTATGCACATCCCATGCCCAGCCATTTTATAGGATCTGAACTGGAGTCTACTCTACTGTGGTAATATTCCATCACACAAAGCTCTACTGTCCTTATTACCCACTCCTGTTCTGAAGCTCTACCCAAGGGCAGAAGTGTATCTCCCTTGGCTGAAATATTATGGTCCAGAGAACAAGCTCTGCCACACCTGGCTGGGAGGTGTGTAGGGGTTGTGTGCAAGTCTGGGACAGGACAGTCTCCACCAGGGCCAAGGGCACTACAAAGGCAGTTGTTCTGGGTGGTCCTAGACTCAGGATCCATCCATCCATGGAAGACCATGCTACAACAGAGCAGATGAAGGGAGTGAAACTGGTTCTAGTTGTCAGATCCTCAGAGACATGATCAGCTCTAAGGTCAAATGCCGGGAGCCGGGAGCCGACCCCCTCGCCCCCGGCTTGGGGGTGAGAGAAGGGGAGGGAGAGAGATGCAGCTGGTTCTTCTTTCTTCTCCTCCTCCCACCGTCCGGTTCTTCTCCGAGGCAGCCCCTATGCTACTGTAGCTGACCTGCAGTCAGCATCCTGGCCCTAAGACCAGCAAGGTGTTAAGTAAATAGCCTTGTGCTATCCTAAAAACTTCTTCTGAGGATAATGGGACTGCAGGCTAGGGTGATTAACACCTGTAGCCTAACAGCAGAGGATTAGGCAACGTGGCCTTTGTTCTATCTCAGCAGGAACTGCTGGGCTCTAACTTGCAGGAAGAAAAGACACTTTAGAAAAGTTACTATAGAGTTTATTAAGTGTAAAAAGTATCCTATGAAAGCTATCTGAGGGGAAACGTGGAAAGGTCCTGAGTGGGGAAGAAGAAAAGATTCTAACAAAGTAAAATTCTAAGGGAGAAAAATTCTAGGCAGGGGGAAAGGAAAGGGCGATGGGGTCTAACTAACTAATTCCTAATTCGCGCGCGCGCCCAACTCTTTGTCTTCAGTATTTATATGCCATTCAGAGTACATGATCACATGTTACAAAGTTCATCACAAGTTCACACCAAAATTCAAGTCATAAATTGAAATAGAAGTTTACAACACAGAATGTTTACATGAATACCCATTAGGAGTAATTATCTAACTAGACATTCATCACCTGTCTAGCTCTACAGGTTCGCAGAAAGTTTGAAACTATAACTTAAGAAATTAGTGAAGTTTTGTATAGATAAACCCAGGCAATATTTTCTCTTCTGTCCTGGTACCTATAATAAATTGTGGATTCCCTCTAGTAACCTAGGCTAATGGTTTTATGACCTCTTGGAATGTGCTCTGAGCAGGAGAAGGTCCAGTTACTATCACTCTTGGGGCAATTAACTGATAACACTCAGGAGACTGGCAGAGTTCTCATTGCAGTTTGACTATGCCTAAGGGACTTAATAGCAGTCCCGATATAAAAGAACTTAATAATCACTGATATAATTTTAGGAATTCTTATAGGATCATCATTAAGACTTAAGAAGTCATCTATTTGTCTATATAGTATCACTACAAGACAGTACATCTTCGTGGATCTGCAGAGATCTGCTACAAAGGGGTGTGCTATTGCTTAGTGATTGTTACATATGTTTAATAATAGTAATAATGGGAAAAGCATATTAATAGCAGGAATCTTTCCTAAAATCACGTCCACCACAGCCTTGCTAATGGGGCACACTCGTCGCAGATTATATAATAATCCGAGGCAAGCATTTCAGGATGATCATCTGCTCATTATTAGCTTGTCCCATTATGGCTCCCGACAGTCAAAGGGCCTTTGGGAGTTGCCATCAGAGAAATGTGCAGTTGGAGAGGTGGAGAAGGAGAGAAGGGAGAGGGAAGAGGAGAGGGAGAAGGGAGGTGCACAGAGACAGGCCATACACTTGGCCGTGGCCTATACACATCAGCCAGACAGTTTTCTCTCAGATTTTCCAGATACCAGCATATCCAGCTATATGATCCCACTTCACAAGGAGTCAGTGACCCTCACTATGATTGACCTCTTGGCCATCTGGCCTCCTGGTCTGTGTTCCATTCAGTGGCCAGCATTGAGCCATAGAGCCTCATGCTGCAACATGAGATAATCTTCAGGACACTGCTTGGTGGTTCAGTGGCTTTGCTATGGGGACTATCTGGGGTCAGGGACCCTGGTACGAGCTGTGTGCTGATGACTGAACAGGAAGTCCCTAAGAAATTCATCTACATGAAGGAGGAAGGTGGACTGACTGGCAGGAGGACACCGATCCATGGTGCAACCCAGCTGGCACCCTAGACCATTAGGGAAGCTCTGGGAAATTGGTGTCTTCCCATCCACGGCTAGGATTCCTGAGAGGGCTAGACCTTAGTCAGGCAAACCAACCAGCTGAGTAACTTCACAAGGAGACACTGCCTGTGTTCTCTGTGGTTGGAGGTGAGGCAGGGGAAGGTAACCCTGGTGGCTAATCTTGAGTGTAAACTTGATGAAATTTAGAGTCTCTATGGAAACAAACTTGAGAGCGTATCTGTGAGAGAATGTCTAGATTGAGTAGGGGCAGGAAAACACATCCTAAATATGGTCACCATCATCCATGGTCTGGGTCCTCAGAAGAAGGAAAGAGTAGGCTGAGTGCCAACATTCTTCCCTTAGCTTCCTGGCGGCATACTGAGTCTGACCAGCTGCCTCACGCTCCTGCCCCCATCCCCTCCCCACCATGACAGACTGTAGCCTTAAGTTTTCAGCCAAAATAAGCTATCCCTTAGGTTACTTACATCAGACACTCTGCCCTAGCAACAAGGCATGTTCATAACACAGTAGGTGTAAGAGAGACAGCCAGCATAGGACAAAGTGTTCCCATCACGGATGTCTGTGGTAGCAGGTCCAGCATTCAGTCTGTTCCCTCAGTGCGCCATGCTAAACATGCCTCACTGAGCTATTGTAATCTAAATGTGTCTCACAGACTACCAGCAGCAGACATACGGACACAGACAGAAACACCCACACACGCGGACCTTGATGGCAGAACCCGGACATACTGACACTGACAATAGCACCTAGACACAGGGACACTGGCAGCAGCGAATAGAGACTAATGACAAAACTCAGTCACATAGATATAGACAGAAGCAGACACTGACAGCAGTACCCAGACACACAGACACTGACAGCAGTATCCAGACACACAGACACTGACAGCAGTACCCAGACACACACACACTGACAGCAGTACCCAGACACACAGACACTGACAGCAGTACCCAGACACACAGACACTGACAGCAGTATCCAGACACACAGACACTGACAGCAGTATCCAGACACACAGACACTGACAGCAGTACCCAGACACACACACACTGACAGCAGTATCCAGACACACAGACACTGACAGCAGTACCCAGACACACAGACACTGACAGCAGTACCCAGACACACAGACACTGACAGCAGTACCCAGACACACAGACACTGACAGCAGTACCCAGACACACAGACACTGACAGCAGTACCCAGACACACAGACACTGACAGCAGTACCCAGACACACAGACACTGACAGCAGTACCCAGACACACAGACACTGACAGCAGTACCCAGACACACAGACACTGACAGCAGTACCCAGACACACATACACTGGCAGCAGCACCCAGATACACTGACACTAATGACAGTTCCCAGACACACTGACAGACAACAGCACCCAAACACAGAGGCACTGATTACAGCACCCAGATACTCCAGTGAAATTCGAGCAGTTAACATCAGCCATCGACATCCTAAGGGAGGGTCCATGCCTTGGCCCTTCTTGTGGCTTCTATAGCCTCCAACCACTTCACAGTTGAATGGAGCAGAGCCTTGCTTACCAGATCACACTATCCAAGCCCAGGGACACTCATACATCCTTTTTCTCTGAGCCTCAGGACAGGTTCTGCAAAATCATAGGGGCAAGATAGTGTTGCAGAGAAAACCCTCTGTCTCTGGGTACTGATAAGGACCCTATCCAAGGAGGGCTTGTGCAGAGGCCCTAGGAGTCCAATGATCATCCTAGTCTGGCGTCTAGGTAAACAGGCACAGGGCACAGATACCCTCTTGGGTTATTATCCATAGTGTGTCAGCTCCACGGAGGGCAGAGCCACTGCTATTAGGTACAGAGGATTTCTTGCAGAGTCTCCATCCATGCCGGTATCCTTGAGAAGCCATCTTTGCTCTCTGGGCTCCTGTTCCGCCACTGTAAAGTGAGGACAGCCTCTCTCTCTCTCGCTCTCTCCTACAGTTGTTTTGAGAATGAACCAGGGAACGGGGTAGAGCCCACAAGCACTGAGAAGGCCCACACATGTTTATTTTAAGAGTCAGAGAAGAGCGTTTTACCTCAACAGACAGCGGCCAACGCCACCGTGGGCCTGCTCACGTGACCCTAATACCCTACCGGCAAAGCCGGGCTTGGAACTGGACTGGGCTAGAATCAGTGATCCTGTCACACCCGAGAGCTCTATTTCTGGAAGGAAATGCTGGAGATTGAGAGTGACTCTTTGCAGATTGAACACTGCTCTTTCCTCAGAACACCGATGGGTGGGAGGGGCTATGTCCAGCAGGGGCTGCAGGTAGCAGCTCTCTAGGAGGGAGGGAACGCTCGCTGTTGGTGGGTGTCTGGACGTGAAGGGAATGAGGAAAGGTAAGTCCTGACCCACAGCGGAGTGGCCTCTGGAGATGTGGTGGTCCCCAGGGGATGTCACTCTTGCAGACAATTAGGAAGGAGTCAGGCCAGGCGAAACAAGCAATTAATTACTAGGCTGGAAGAAGTAAGTCTCAGAGCAAACAAGCGAGATGTCACAATCTCATTGGGAGGCACAAAGCAATGCGCAGAGCAATGGAATGGACAGAGGCAGGAGCGGGGGCAGGGGAGAAGAGGGAAGAGGCTGTGAGCACGGATTACAGGTCAGGAGCAGTTGGCCCACCAGCAAGGAAAGAGAGGCAAGTGGGAACAGAGAGAAGGCAGCCTTTCTACAGGAAGCCGGTGGTTCAGTCTTCCATGGCTAGGCCTCTGTGATCTGAGCTCAGTCCTAGGAACCAAGGAAGAGAGAGAAAAAAGGATGAGACATGGTTTTGGCAAGAAGAGGCTGCTGTGGGATTCCAATGGGATGTCTGCCGCCAAAGACAGTGTCTATGAACACACGCATGTACTCACATGTGGGCCCATACCCAAGCATGCACCACCTGTGGGAACACACACAAGTAATCACCTGTGAGTCTGCACACACAATCAGACACTCACATGCCTTCAGGTGCGTAAGTGCACAACCACATGCGGCATTTAAAAAAAGAAGCATGCACCGTATGTGTGCATGCACAAAAAGCACATACCCACGTGTATACATGCATGTACCTGTGTATGTATACATGTAAACATGCACTCATGTGTACCCCTCATAAGCATGCACCCATGTATATGCACACACAAGCATGCACTCACATGTGTCCCAACACATATACAAACATACCCCGTGTTTATCCACACATACCAACACATAAACCTGTCCTTTTAAACATACCCATTCATGAGTATGCTCCTGTTTAAACTCCCAAATTAACCTGACAGAGGAAGGTAGAGAGATAGATTTGGGGTGGGATTCTTAAAAATCACGAACACTTCAGGAAGAAACAGGTTACCAGTTACCATGGGCTTGAGACCTGTGCCAAGGGAGGAGACTTTAGAAATAGAAACCAAACTTAAAAGAGTGGTGTGTACAAGATGGGAGATAGCAAGTGACTGGGGTAGAGGCCAGATCCCTCTTGTCAGGTGGGCGGGACAGTGGCTGGACCTGGTAAAGCTCTCAGCAACTGATGCTGTGGTAGGCTGAGGAGAGCAAGACAGGGTGAAGAAATGACAGATGGCATCAAGCAACTCATGCCTGCATGAGCAGCTAGGAGAGGCTGCACTGGTTGTGCCCCAGGATGGGCAGACTCTTTCTAGTTAGCCCAACCCCAGGGATAAGATAGAGGCAAGAACCCAAAGTGAGGGAGATGGTGATGCCTACCAGGATGGGCCTAAGGGCATGGCTTTCTCAGGGGAGGTAGCAGAAGGTATGAGACAGAGCACTAAAGGAGAGGTATCTGAAAGACAAGCAAGTAGTTTTAGGGAAACTGAGGCCCAGAGTCCTTGCTGTCTCCTTTGAGTACCACCCACCCACTGGGGTGTAATAGGCCTTCATAGGCCCTCATGGTCCTCTCCAGGCCTAGTGCTTGAAGCCTCTTAATCCTTGTGAAAATCTTCCCTGTGGGCTCACTTCATAGAGATTTGATGGCGTGAATAAAGAAGGGAACATGGACACCATCCACCTCCACCCTCATAAACCGTAAGGCACACATGCTTCCCTTCCTGAAGATTCCTGGAAGCTGGGATGCACAGCAAACTCCTGAGCCAGCATCTTGCCCACACCTGGGAGCCACCTCAGGCCCATTCCCAGCAGCAGCAGGGCAGCAGCAGGGGTACCAACAGTGTGGCTCCTCAGACTGAGGGCGACAGGAGGCAGCACAGCACAAGCAAGACCTGGGGACCCTATGACCTAGCCTTACTGTTCATGTGGATCCATGGTCTCCCAGAAGGAAGCCAGCCCAGAGAACCCAGGGTCAGCTTCCTCCTGTCCCTCCACTACAAGGCCCACCTGTTGTATACTAGCAAAATCCAAGCCTGCTTCTTGCCTGTGGCTGCTCAGGCTCCTCAGCCTGGTCATGCTGCATGACCTGCCTTTCTTCCTCAATTCCCCTTGTTCCTCCAAGCAGGGGATGTGTAGGATGCCTCTGTCTCCGGGAGGCAGGCCAAGGTCCTCAAGTGCTACACAGGGTTCTGACCAGCCAGCTCCCCATGAGGACGCAGTGTACAGCCCAGAGGAACTCAGACACACTTCTGGAAGGTCCTCACAGCCATTGGCATGTCTTTTTGCTCCCCACCCCCACCCCCAAGCCCACGACTTCCAGCAACATCCAGAAAACGGAAATCTGACAGCATCGGGGAGCTGCCAGCTCTTGATTCCAGCCTGCTGCTACTACGGTAGCTTAAAGTGCCAGGCTCTGTGAGAACTGTCCAACAGCGCCCCCTGGTGTCCACTCTCACCTCTGCTTCTGTGACCTGCCAACCCTGGGTAAGGCAGTGGAAAACTTTGCCCTCGACATACCTGAACAACCACGAGGTGGATTGTTTGGCACACGGGCCCAGTGAGTTTGTTATCAGCCATGCTGTGAGCAGCAGCCATTCTCTGCCGAGCCAACTATGCCTTTCTGGTTTGTATCTGAGTTCAAACTGGGAGTTCCCAACCTAGAGCAGGAGACTTGGGATGCACAATCCGCTGTGAATGCAGGCTGCTGAAGGCACTGGCCAAGCATAGACCAGGCTGTGTGGTCCACCATAATCTATGGTGGGTGAATCCTGGGTCTTAGGGCATGGAAGTCAGGAAAGAATTGTGGAGAAGGAAGGAGGCGGCCAGGGCTGAGAAAGAGGATTGGTCTGACAGGAGGAGACACACAAGTTCTCAGGGTGGCTGCCTCATTACCATCTGACTGTGGCAAATTGGATGGAAGCTTTGGGTTTTGCTTTGCCTCGAGAATGGAGTTCTTCTTCAGAGGATAAGCCAACACAGCAGGCCTGGGTACAGGTGAACCCAGAAGGATGCCCCTTGGTACTGAAGTTGTCATCTTTGACAAAGAGGTCCACTGTAGGATGTCTAGTCTACAGGCCATGGTCATTTTCTCCTACAGACCAGCCCAGTGAAGACTTGGGATGAGTTTTGGGAAAAAGTCACAAGCTTAAGTAGGAAGATGTCTTAGTTAGGAGAAACAACATGATCAAAAAGCAAGTTGGGAAGAAAAGGGTTTTTTGGTTTGGGGGTTTTTGTTGGTTGGTTGGTTGGTTGGTTTACACTTCCGGATTACAATCCATCATTGGAGGAAGTCAGGACAATAACAGAAGCAAGGCTGGAACCTGGAGGCAGGAAGGAGCTGGTGTAGAGGCCATGGAAGAGTACTGTTGACTGGCTTTCTCCTCGTGGATTTCTCAGCCTGCTTTCTTATAGAACCCAGGACTATCAGCCCAGTTATGGCCCCACCCACATGGGTTGGGCCCTCCCCCATTGATCACTAATTGAGAAAATGCCTTACAGCTGGATCTTATGGAGGCGTTTCCTCAACTGAGGCCTCTCTGATGACTCTAACTTGTGTCAAGTTGGCACACAAAATAAGCCAGTGCAGAGGGAAAATCCAAGAAGAAAGAAGAAGCAGGAAGACAGGAAGGGTTCAGGAGAAAAGGATCCAGGTCAAGAGTGTCTGGAAGCGGCTGCATTTGGGTGGCAGGAGATCTGGGAGGTGAGCTAACTGGTCCACTTTAGGACTCTTCTGTGGGAGAGGTACCAGTTCAAAGCATCTCCCTCCCATGAGTAAGGGAGGACTCCCCAGGCCCTGTAGAGCCTACATTGTTGCCAGAGAGGGTCAGTTTCATTTTTTTTAAATATTTATTTATTCTTTTCTCATATATCTCAACCTGTTTCCCCTCCATCCTCTCCTCCTAGTCCCTCCAGATCCACTCCTCTGTTTCCTTTTAGAAAAAAAGCAGGCCTCCCAGGGATATCAACCAAATCTGTCATCATTACAATTTGCAATAAGAGTAGACACCTCCCTCCATATCAGAGCTGGACAAGCCAACCCAGTAAGAGTAAAAGGGTCTCAAAAAGAGTCAGAGGACTTCCCTATAACACACTAAGAAAAATCAGCTGTGAAGTCCTACTAAGCAAAATACTAAGAGAAGTAGTGAAGTCATACTAAGCAACTCACTGAGTAGTTATGAAGTCCTACTAATCATCACACTAACAGAAGCAGCTGTGAAGTCCTACTAAGCATCACCCACTAAGAGAAGCAGCTGTGAAGACCTACTAAGCCTCAGAGTTATTGGTAGTGAGGTGTTATTGTCTTTTTTTTTTCTAAGTTTGCCTATTGCTCTCCAATGAGGTGACAACATGGGGACACTGAGGAGATGCACAGAGGCTCAATACAAAGTGTATACACTGTCTACTAATCTACAAAAATGCCAAAATAAAATGTAAAAAATTTCCTAACAGCAATCATGCTGATTTCTTGCCATTAGGGCGCTCCTGTGCCCCTTCAGGAGACAACTTTGCTCCATCCAACTGCTTGCCACAGCTCCAGGAGCTGGCCCCAGGGACTCTGCTGCTTTCCCCCTTCTTGTCACCTCTGGATGGAGTATCCACCACAGCCTCTCAGCCTGTGTACAAGGGACTCATGGTGTGGTCACCACCAGCCTGCCTCTCGCTCCCCACAGCCCAGCTCACCCGGCATTGGCTCTGCGCAGAGTATTTAATAAATGTTTAATAGCAACAATAAAAAATCGAGTTGGCAAGACTGAAGATTTTTGTTCGGGGACTTGGGACTGTGCTCTGGGTCAGTAGTAAAACGCACTTTGGCAGATGTAAAGGAGTGGCGGGGGCCACTGGGTGCTGTTCAGAGCCCTCATCAGGGAAGCAACCGAGACACCGAATAACCACTGGCATGTCCTTCCCAGGAAAGCCTCTCCCTGTCAGGACCCAGGGACTCATCTGGAACAGCCCCTTACTCCGCATTCCTATCTATGGAAGAGGGTGTTTCCTACAGAATGGTTACAGATGCAATACAAGTGATGTAATACAGTGAGGCTCCTAGCTGCCAGGCTCAGTGGACATGCCTGGACATTGTAGATCACTAGACAGTGTATACATTTCAAAGCTCAGTCCTGGGATCCCAGCCTAGGGGAAAAGGAAAGAGTGTGAACGCATCTATCAGACATGCAGTAGACTGCACCAGAGGGCTGAGCCTGAGCAGGGATGTGGTTAGGGCTTTCTCTGGACAAGCACTGTACTCTGTATCCAGTTCAAACACACCAGACTGTGCTGTAACCGGGAGGGCGATGATAGAGCTGGAGATGAGGTCTGAGAGGACCTGCTTTCAAAGCAAAACGAAACAAAAAAATAACCAACAACACGAGATCAAAGGAGATGTGTATTTAAAGGCGACGTTGTCAAAGAGTAGTGGGACACAGTCACGCGGGAGGTGTGTGACCAGAGGATGAGAATTGAGGCAGGGTCAGAAGGTCAAACACATTTGACCACATTTTAACAGAGAAAGCAAGTTGGACATGGTGTCTCACATTGGTAACCCCCACACTTGGGAAGCAGAGATGAGTTTAAGGGCCACCTGCACTGTATACTGAGTTCCAGAACCATGCAAGCTGAAGAGGCAGGGAGGCTACGTCACAAAAGAACAACACGACAACAAGCAAACCAAAAGAGAAAACAAAAGAGACAGGTGATAGCTAAATGAATAATGAAATACGCTTCTCTGGGTGGAGAATCTGCAGGTGGGGGCCAGAGAACAGGTCGAGAACCTGTGGCTTCCAGTGGAATTCCTAAGTAGGGTTAAAGCAGAGGTGCAGAAGGGCCCACTTGTGGATGCAGAAACCAAACAGCGATAAGAGAGGGAAGGAAGATGGCCTGCCATGCTTTTCACAGAAATGCCCAGATAGCAGGGGTCAGAGGGGAGCTCCTGTGATGTAGGAAGGGAGGACCACATCCAGAAACCCCAACCCAACCTAAGACGTCCACACAAGAGAGAACTTGCAGATGTCCATCTTCTGTCTGTAGCACAACCCCAAGAGGCTGAATAACTACAAAGAAAGGCAGCTCACGTGGGCTCACGAGCTTAGGAAGTAAGTCCAACACAGGTTGTTTCTACAATAGCTCACCCAGAGCCTAAAAGCCAGGACTCCTAGGAGAAAGAAACTAAGCCCTTCCCAAAAGGAAGCTGAGCCTCCAGGGCTCCCTCAGCTCCTCTCACTAAAGCCCATCCTTGACCCAGTCCATTGGAGGAAGAGAGCCCCAGGAGCTCATAGGCAATCCTCAAGAGCTTCCGCCCACCCAGCTCAGTTTACCAGAAGGAAACATTCCGACAAGGACATTAGTGAAGACAGAAGGTGCACAGCTTGAGACCTCAAGGACCCACAGTCCACAGAGCCATCCAATGAGTATGCCACACACACACACACACACACACACACACACACACACACACACACAAATCAAACTCACAGCCACATGCAGAGTTCCAATTCTCTCTCCTCTCTTTTTATAAATGCTAACATCATATATATTCCATACTTTGCTTTTTTTTTTTTTTTTTTTTTTTTGCTTAAAGTTCAGCGCTGAGATATTTCTATGTCATATATAAAAAGCTTCTAGCAATGTTCACCAGCTGTGGGGTTCAGTAGCATGAATGTTCTGTAATTTATATAATCAGCTGCTATTGGTGGACATTTGGGTCATTTCTGGAAATTAACATTTACAAACCATGCTGAGATGAACAGCTCGGCCCCTGTAGCATGTCTTATATGTGAGTCTAGCGGCAGCCTCAATAAATACAGATGCGATCACAAGCCAAATGGAAATTCTAATAATGACCAGAGAGAGTTGGTGTTTTAGAATATCTCAGCAGATTCTAGAAGGTTGGGGGTAGCTGTAGGAAGAACAGGAAATGTCAGTAAGTTGTCATTCCTGGGACTCAAGCTGTTTAAGGGGGGATGCAAGCTCTCAAGGGTCACACATACTGGAAGAAAAGTAGATGCCGTGGAGAGGGGACGTAAGCATCATGTTGTCCACTTAACAGTAAAAATTCAGTAATAGCCAGGGCTGGAGAGATGGCTCAGTGGTTAAGAGCACTTGCTGTTCTTGCAAAGGACCCAAGTTCAGTTCCTGGATCCCGTGTGGGACGGTTCATAACCACCAGTTCCAGGAGATATGGTGCACTGGTGCACACTTATGGCCTCTGTATGCACTTGCATTTATGTGGTGTACACACACACACACACACTAAAAGTCTCCTAAAGAAGTAGTTTCTAAAGGATAAGCCCCAGTGTTCTAATGAATCACCTAAATATTGGGAATGTGGTAAATACGATTGACAGGCATATCAAACAAAGAAGACAATGGAATCCCATATGAACATCTGCACACGGCCCTGTAATATCCATCCCTCAGAAAGAGTCTGACTTTCCGTTTCTGTGGAAAGCAAATCCAGCCTGTATGGAGCCAGAGAAACGAGGACAAACCAAGCTTCTAGAAGTGTAGAGGATGGACGGGCTCAGCACATGGATCAGGAAGTGTGAGAACCATGGAGTCAGCAAGGACTGGCTGACGGAAACATTATATAGCAGAGATAAAGAAAAAGCATTTCCTGCCTGAAAGCAAATAAGCAGGAGCTGGGGAGATGCCTCTGCCAGGAAAGTCCTTGCCATGTAAGCGTTAGGGCCTGCGCCCAAGCCCTAGCACCCATGGGAAACAACTAAGTGTGCTTCTGGTCTCAGAACTGGGGAAAATGGAGACAGGAAGGTTCCAAGGCCTCTCTGTCCAGGCTGCAGCTTATTTGATGAGCACTAGGCCAGTAAGAGAACTTGTATCTAAAAGTAAGGTAATGCCTCATGAGAGAGGATACTTGAAGTCATTGTTTAGCCTACAGACAGACAGACTGACAGACAGACAAACAGACAAACAGACACACATACACATAATTAACAAAAGTAATGAGAAAGTTATGATTGCAATACTGACGGGCATGCAGGGGACTGGCATGGACAAAGTGAAGCAGATGCTAAGAAATTGTGTTGCGAGATGTATATCGAAGGGATGGGGCAGGATAGCAATGGCCCCAGAGAGGCCACTCACCTGGCATTGGATGGGGCCTCCTACTCACTCTTCCAAAAAGTTCAGAGTCAGTGACAGCTGCTTGAATGAAATCTCATTATCACCCTGTAACAACAGACCTCCTACCCAGGCTCCTCTGAGAATCGCGTGGTCCCAGAACACTCTTAGCATGTGGTGAATGTGTGATTCTCACAGCAAAAGCTGTGAGCAACAGGGGAACTCCCAGAAGCTGGGTCTGTGACGAGACCTCTCTAGAGGCTCCATTACAAGGGTGATCTGAGTGATGAAGACCACAGTGGATGAGGGGCACAAGGAGTCTTATCAAACATCACCAAGTCAACTCACAAAGCACAGCCACCTATCCCACCAGATGTCGAGACCTCAGCTGGTGAAAGTCTTCAGAAAGAAGCAACTGGCCAGTTCCCAGGGAGTGTTCGCAAATGCCAATTATATGCTCATCTGAGAATAAAACCTTCTTGTAACAACTAAAAGTCAACTCTGAGGGCTGGAGAGATGCTTCAGATGTTAAGAGCACTGGTTGCTCTTGCAGATGACCTGGGTTCAATTCTCACCTCCCACAGGGTGGCTCCCAATGGTCTGTAACTCCAGTTCCAGGAGATCTGATGGCCTCTTCTGGCCTCTGAGGATACCAAGCTCACATGAAGTGCACAGACAGACAGACATGTGGGAAAACACCCAGACACATAAAATAAAACACACTTTAAAAATGCAAAGTGGGAAACTCTCCTAGCCAACATGACCTGGTAACAAAATGGTAAAAATCAGAATTAGTATGGAGAGAAGCACAGGGTGGATTGAGTACTTGACAAGTAAATCATATATCCTTGATGCCTTGAATCAAAGAGTTAATCAAGGAAGAAAGGGTAATGTACTAGAGAACTCTGGGAAAGGAGGGCACTTCACAGCGAAGCGAGCTGGGCACGGGGAGCCTTGCCACATGTCCTGATTTAGAGAGAAACAGAAATGAAGGGGGCTGGCGTCAGACTGAGTGTGTTGTGAGAAAGGCAACGTGAGCTTCAGGAATAAGAACTGTGCATTTAATAAACAGGAAAGCCAGGAAAGATAAAGTGTACGTGAACAAACAAACCCCAGAATGCAATGCGGGGCTTAATCCAAATCCAAGTCTTTCAAGTTGAGTCTTTGTGAGTTAATTACAGGATGGAGAAGAAGAAGAAATGGAAAGGGGTGGAGAGAGACACTGAGGGAAATACGGAGTCAGGATGAAGAGTGAGCACATGGGAAAAGGGAGATTATGATAACTACGTGGAAATTGTGTCTCTAACTCCATGGCGGCATGTTTGTTTATAAGCTCAGAAAAACAGACACTTTCTTAAAAAATGAAAAATAGAAAACCATGTATGTCCCAGGGGCCAGTGAGGTGGCTCAACGGGTGAAGGTGTGTGTCATAGTCTAAGCAACCACATTTGATCCCTAGAACCCACAAAAAGGTAGAAGAGGAGACTGACTAGACAGAATACTCTGACCTTCATACAAAGCCATGGCATGCAAGCTCCCATGCAAGTATTAGTCAATGTTTTGAAATAATTTGTCCCAGAAATGGAAACCTGACTTGCTCAATTACTATAAGAACATTAAAAGTCTCATTAGCACCAAGCAGTGGTGGCACACACCTTTAATCCCAGCACCTGGGAGGCAGAGGCAGGCAGATTTCTGAGTTCTAGGCTGGCCCAATCTACAGAGTGAGTTCCAGGACAGTCAGAGCCACACAGAGAAACCCTGTCTTGAAAAATCAAAAAAAAAAGAAAGAAAAAAGAAAAAGTCTCATTAGCCATTGAAAAGGATCACCAAGATTAGATGAATTCAAAGAGAATGTCGTGTAATCTTTAAGTGAATAGCAGATTGATCTATGTCATTTAAAAATAGTCCAGAACTTAGAAAGCACTTAACAACACCCTCCTTTGATTTTTTGTGACTATAGGCTTGAATACAAAACTGAAAAAAATACAATAAAATTATTAAAACTACCCAAATCATTCATGGAGATTCAAAATTCTTTTTGAAATTAATGTGAGTCAGTTTATCAAGAGTAACCCTAAAAACTTATTGTGATCAAACATGGCTCATGAGAGTGGGTCACTTCTGGACCTCCAGGTCTCACTACCATGGAAAAACTGGCACTGTCCTCAACAAAGTCTGATAATCGAAGTACCTCTTGAATCTACTGTAACTGAAAACAAGAACTCTTGAGTCAGAATCCAAACACACAGAATAAAAGTCTTCCCTTTGAAGGCAAGCAACCACAGAGCTCTCACACCAGCAGGGAGGGAAAGGTGTGTGGAGGATAGAGAGTGTCATAGAGAGTGATGATCCATGTCAGCATGCGTTGAGGACCCTATAGAAGGTGGTGAGTGCCAAGACAGTGTGCACCTACTACAGCGTGCACAGCCGAGGAGCTCAGCTCAGACACATGAGCCACTCAGCTGTGACCCATCAGCTCTGCAGAGAACAAGAGACTTCTGAATGGAGTGTGGTGGGGAACACTTTTCTTTCTCCTTCAAAATATCTATGACAGCTTGTATTCTGCAGTTTCTAAGTTAGAATTGGGTCAAAGAGAGGACTCTTGATGAACTTTATTCTGAAGTCACAGAACCGATGGGCCTGTGTTTGTGGAACTGAGATCACTTCCACTCATCCTTTTTTAGGGTCTAATCAGGAAGTTTGAGCCAAGGACTCGAGGCATCCATTCCATTCATGTCTGGATGGTGCAGCTGCCATTTTGGATCTGTTCACACTCATTAATCTCAGACTCCCTGAGTAATGACCTTTGGACACACTGAGTTCTCTCCTTGTGGACGGACCCTGGCAAGAGTCCCCTGAACCTCTGATGAAGTCCTAGAATGGTACCCACCATGCACTATGGCAATGAACATTCAGGACCCTACTTGGGACTTGTTATTTTCTTCACCTGATAAACACTTTGCCTAAAGCCTTGTATTCCCATAGCGGAGGTCACAATTCTCATCCTTCCTATGAGATCAGTTTTGACCCATCATATAAATAGGTCCTAATGAAGCAGGCCTGCTGTCACTCTTTATAGGAGGACTATGTGTTGAGGTTTGGTCTGTTGTTATGTATTGCAGTGCTAAATTCTATACCTGAAGGTCTAGGCCTGTGAGTGGATTCTCACATTTAAAGCTATTGCTGTGCGAACCTTGTTCCTTGATTTAAAACTGTTAGTTAAATAAAATCGGCTACAGCCAATTACTGGAGGAAGTAGAGGTAGGTGGGTTTTGAGTTACCTGGTTGGGAGTGGAGAAAAGTGTGGGTGGGAGAGACCAGGAGGAAAAGGAAGAACAAGAAGAGAAGAGAAAGCTACCAAGAGGGGAGACGAACCATGAGCATGTGACCAGGAGAAACAGCCAGTATCTGGGTATATCACCAGGGAGGTAGCCAGGCCAGCAGTTCAAAGAGTAGATTAGGGGTTACCCGCTAGTAATTGTCAAAGCCAAATAAAAAAACATAGTCTGAGTCTTCTTTATTTGTAAGCAAGTCAGAGATAAGTTTAAATTGGTTTTACTACAACTATGACTCCTTAGTGACTCCAATCTGTGGTCTGATTGCCATTCTGCCTCTGTGGGGGCAATGTTGCATACTACTTACCCTAGGGGTTGTCAGCTCTCCAGTATTGTTCTACTGTTCCACAGTGAAAATGACACAAAGCCTAGCCATGTGGCCCCATCTGTCCCTTCAGCCAGAAGACTGTGGTTGCAATAGTCCTCTCTACTGTTGCACAATAGGGAGGAATGTCCCGGGCCATCTGTAGTACTGTGGTCATGTGACCAGTCCACAGGTCCTATGGTTTGACCTCATTCCCACACAGACAAGTCCTGGTTCTTCAGCAGCCTCCTCAGAGTGCTGTAGAAGATGGCACTCCTGCCCATAGTTCAGAGCCATCACTTATGATTCCTGAAGTAACCCAAGGTTTGCGGCTGGCAAGTCAAGTGTAGAATGATGAAGTATTGATTCCCACCA
This sequence comes from Arvicanthis niloticus, assembly GCF_011762505.2. Taxonomy (NCBI): domain Eukaryota; kingdom Metazoa; phylum Chordata; class Mammalia; order Rodentia; family Muridae; genus Arvicanthis; species Arvicanthis niloticus. Next base: position 62,929,574 of record NC_047670.1, read on the forward strand.
TTACAGAAAAAAAGACAGAGCTTCCAGCTCATCGGTTTTAGAATGGACAACTGACAGAGGTCTTGGATGACAGAAGCTCAGTATCTAAGGGGAAAGGGGGTGCCTTGGAGGGACAGGGTGGGAGCCCTTGCTCACTCCAACATCAGAATGGTCAACAGGTTATAAGGATGGCTCAGTGGGTAAAGTGCTTGCTGTTCAAGTGTAAGGACAGGATTCTGATTCTCAGCATCCATGCAAACACCAGATGGTTCACCCGAATCCCTAGTGGTCAAGACACAGAGTCAGGGGTCCCCGGAGCAAGCTTGCTAGATAGACTAGTTGAATCGGCCACTCTCAGCTCAAATGAGAAGCCCCACCTAAGCATTTAAGGTGGAAAGCGATCATCAAGGAAGGTACCCAATGTTAACCTCTGGCCTTCACATGCACACACATAGGTGCCCCATACACACATATATATGCACAGAAGCATGTTGTTCTGTATGGTTTAGAGGGAGGTCTACCACAGCAATGCTTCTGGTTTTGAATGAATGCTTTATTAAGTGTTTAGCGAGCAAAGGCATAGGATAAATAGCAAGTGGCAGATAGAAATCAGCAGCAGATTCACAGCAGAACATCATCAAAAGGGCACGGACGGCACCCAGCAGAAAGCCACAGAGGAAGCCCCATTGAGGCAACCGCTGGAGTTCCCATAGAGAGCCATGGGCAGAGCAGAGAGATTCCTCCAGGGAGGCCCCCAAGTCAAATAGCAACAGAAAGGTAACTGCAACAAATTGGGGACTTATAAGCATCCAAGAGAAACAAGCTAGGGAAACTGAGGCAGCCATCTGAAGTTCCAGATTGAAAGAGTCCTGGTGGAGGGTTCCTTCTGTCTTCTACATGGATGAGCTTCTAATCTCCAATTATCCCCGCTGTAGGCATCTTTCAAAAATGTTTTTATGTTTTAAATCAGCGTTCAGGTATTGGATATTATTGTGACATTTTCAAAGGAAGTGTGTTTTGTGACCCTCCTCCACCCTCATCTCTCCCACCTTCTACCACCCCCAGTTCTCCAAAGTCTCTTTTTGACTTTCATCTCCCTTGTGCCCTTTTGTCCTCACTAAACTGTAAGCATTTTTATGCTGTGAGACAAACAATAGTAACCTCAGTTGTAAATAGTTGCCTTCTAGTCCTCCTCAAGGACACAGTGCCTCCGATACCCTTGTCTGCTTATCATTTCCATTCTCTGGTTTACAGAGTTAGGAGGCCACTCTGACCCTGCACAGGGAGTGTTGGAGGAGATAAAGTAAGTCCTTCTCAGTCTCAGAACTCACTTTTCACAACATCCCATGACATTTTATCAATTTAATGTACACTACACTTGCATACACAGATAAAACACACACGCAAATACACAGATAAAAAGCACACAAACACACACACACACACACACACACACACACACACTAAAAGTCAGAAGGTAGATCCAGCTGGCATTTTTTAACAACTTTCTGAAGGCCAAGAGTGGTCTCCTAGGAGAGTATGTGAACTCCAGGAGACATAGGCTGTTTCAGTGTGGATCATGAATGTCCCCGAAGGGCCTAGCCCCACTGGGAGAGAGGGGAATCCTTTAGGGATGAAGTCTATGTAAGGAAATTATGTCACTGAGTACCCAAAACTAGGACACCAGGGTGTCCAACATGCTCTTGTGTTCTCCCTCTCTCCCTCCCTCTTTCCTTCCCTCTCCCTCCCTGTCTCTCTACTTTTCTTCCTCCCTTTCTTCCTCCTCCTCCCCTCCCTTCCCCCCTCCATCTTCCCCTCTTCTTCCTGGCCTAAGTCCATGAGATGAGCACCTTTACTGAATCCCAAGCCTCCTGATATGCTGTAAACTGCACTAGAGTTCCACAGGCCCTGAAGTATTAGAGCTGGGTCACCGTGGATTGGTAATCATGAAACTAAAGAAGTCTTTCTTCCCAGCAGGTTGATTTTTCTCAACCATTTTGTCATGGTGATAGAAATTTGGCTGAACCACACAAGGAGCTTTTACCACACCAAGGAACTGCAGACCCTACCGTAAGCTTGTGGTTAAGGCTAGAAGCCAAGATAGAGACAAAATAGCTGCTTCCTACTCCAGCCTTTAGTGAGAAACAGGCCAGCAGCTAGGGAGACACAGGCCCACCAGGGATCAGCTACTGCACCCTGGGAGATCTTAGAATCCACTCTGCTTCTGGGAGAGGAGCAAAGAGCATCCTGGCAGGCAAAATATGAGAAAAGTAACCAAAATGAGGCAAGGGGGAAGCAGCTGGCACATTGATTTGACTCAATGACAGACAGTGACAGGCACATCAGAACCAAGGTGCGGAATCAAACCAGCTGAGAGACAGAGAGACCTAGTACATCAACTGCTGCATAGCACTGTCTTAAGAGAAACCACGTGAACTGTGGAGATGCTGGGAGATCTCCACGCCTTTTCCCCCATCCACGGTATGAAAAACAAAAACCTCCTCTCCATAATAAGAGGAATGGTGACTCAGGGTAGCTGAAACAAGGCAGATAGTTTTATGACTTTGAGAAGCCAGGTATCAGCCTAGAACGGTGTGTGCTGGTTGAGCACAGGGAACATATAATCCTAATACAGATTTCAGTCTCCTCTCGTCACCGGCTGATTAATCAGAATGGTTCAATCTTCTATGCTATGTGCGCCTAATATATCTTTTTATTTTCAACAAAGACCATGTATGGATTCACCTCTATGTTTTACATCCTGGTTATTCTAAAGCTTACCAGATGTGTGACCGCTTCATGTCTATAGGCAGGTCTGGTTATTAAAAATAATTTTCTACTCCAAACTTTTAGTATGAGGTTGAGCTAGAGAGATATACAGATAATAGCAGGGGTCCAGGGTTTTCTGTTTATTTGTATATGGACCTAAGGTGGCTCAGTAAACTTTTGAAAATGGGTCATTTTATGTTTAATTTTTACAATGGAAAGACAGTTCCCACTTGCCCACTTTAATGAGTTGCATGTTTAGGCCCAAGATCATGTCTGTTCCATCATCTCTGGCTTTCATTGTCTCATGCTAAAAATCAGTACTCCTTAATTTTCTCTTTGTAAGCCTGTGTGTCTCTTCCAGGCAATTACTTCCGGGTCTTCTATTTATAAGCTGTGTTTGATAATTTGCTGAACCTTCCTATAGGGACACAACTGATCTTATCATTCATATCTTTTGGGGTTGGAATTTCTTGAACATTTGGCTTGGTTTCTTTCTTTCTTTCTTTCTTTCTTTCTTTCTTTCTTTCTTTTTTAGTTTTGAAAAATTCTTCACCTATGTATTGTTAAAGATTGTGTATACGCAATATTCTATCTTCTGCTGTCCAGTCACACATAAATTAGACTCTCGGCTGCGGCCTGGTTGTCTCTTGCCTTTTTTTCAATTTTTTGATCATTACTTAACTGTGTGTTTTAATTATTTGATATTTAATTTTCCAATGACTTATTTGTATTTAATTAAAATTCCTTTTCTATATCGAGATGCCACAATTCACTGAACTCTTAGTTTCCATTTTTAAATTTTCCAATAATCGATTTGGGGAAAACTATTCAGTCTCCACTGACTCTTGAGTTTCTTCCTAGATATTGGTTATTTCCCATTTTCTTCATTTTTATCAATTATATTAATCACAGTAATGTCAGGTCTGAAGGCACTACCTACTTTATGGAGAAATCCCTGAGTATCTTTTCACTCAGAAATTTTGTCTATTTGGCATGATCTTCGGGGGCTTCTGCCTTCTCAACGAATTCTTCCCATTTCTGTATAAGATCTAGAAAGGTTATTGATGGCATCTTTTTGAGTTTATCTGTTCTTTGTTAAGCTAGAAGATGGACAGAGGGGGGCTTTTAGTCTAAGTTCAAGGATGCAGGGAGAGAGCCTTTGCCTCAGTTGCTCAGTCTGGTTGGTTCCTTTCTGTTTCTGTGCTTAGTTCACATGTGCAGCATCCTCAGGGAGTAGAGTGGAAACCTTTAAGATCTGCACCTCACTTCCTCCTTGGTGGGGTATGAAGCTAACAACTACACAGACTTTAGTCTATTAGCAGTGCTCTTGGCCTGCTCAACACTACTTCACCCCGTATATCTACCTAGTTCAGAATTCAGAAGTGGTGGAGAGAAGAAGAAACATGTATCCCTGCATAGTATCCCTGACTTATAACCTGTTGCTCCCTGTGAGGCTCTCAGCTACTTCAATTCCCAACCTCCTCCAAACCAAAGCAATATTCTTCTAAATGTCAATGTTAAAACTATCCTCATTGTTAATGGATTTATTGGGTCACAGCTCCAAGACCCCAAGGCTCACCCTTTAAAAGAAACTACTAGATTCTTGGACTTTCCCATTCACGGCTGCTCATTGTTGGGTTAGTTGGACTGTAGACTATAAGTCATTCCAATAAATTCTTTTAATATATAGAGGCATTCCATAAGTTCTGTGACTCTAGAGAACCCTGACTAACACACATACTAAGTGTTCATATTCATGGAGGTGCTTGGTCTCTTTGTAAATGATGCTATGAACATGTAGGTGAAAACTTTTGCGTAAGCTTAGTTCTTTTGCTCTTGATTCTTATTGAGGAGTTGTTGGCGGTATAAAACCACATTCCTAGGAAGAGCTGCCACCCTGTCTTCCAAAGCAACTGCATAGTTTTTCACTCCTGCATACAGCGTGGGTCAATCTCTCCCCATCCCCACATGTCACTGTCATTTTGGCCATAGCAACAGCAGCTCCTGCAGGGTAGCAGCTCACGGGTTTGATTGGCACTCCTGACAGCTGATGAATGACCATTTTCTTTTCATGTGCTTACTACCAATCAAATCTTTGAGTTAATGTCTGTTGAGAATCTCTGCCCATTTAATGATACCATATGCCTTTCTTTAATGAGTTGTTTTTTGTATATTTTACTTACCAAATATGCAATTGGTAAATATATTCTCTCCTGATGCTAGATGTATTTTTACTGACTTGCAGGTGCCCTTTGGATAAACTGTGCTGGGTTAGGGCTGAGAGTTCAGTATTGAAATTGACACAAGGCTCTAGACTTCATTCCAAGCACACACATTCCCCCCCCCCCCAAAAAAAAAGGTTTAAACTGTGGTAAAAGTAACACTTTGTTTTGTTGTTTTGACTTTAATGCCGTGTGTGTGTGTGTGTGTGTGTGTGTGTGTGTGTGTGTGTGTGATGTAAGTTCAAACCCATGTTTTCTCCTAAGAGTTTTAGACTTTTATCCCTTGTGTTTAGAGTTATGTTCCATTTTTATTTAATTTTTAATGCAGTGCAAAGCATGCATTCAATTTTATTTTTGGTATGTAGGTATCTATTTGCCTCAGCACCATCTGTTGGGGAAAAATATTCTCATTAAAAATTATTGGTGCCCTGTGGAACTCAACTGACCACAAGCTGTGACCTTCAGACTCTCAGCCCCAGCCTGGATCTCAGAATGGCTCTATGGATTTATCATGGAAATATCGTGTGCTCTGACGCACTGCAGTCAGCTCTGAGACTGGGGAGTGTAGCTTCCAGTTCTGCTCCCTCTCAAATGGTTTTGGTTACTCAGAAAACTTCCAGCAGCTACCTGAGTTGCAGCATGAAATTGTCATGAACTTTGGCAAAGAAGCCAGGTTGGATCTCGATAGCAACTGTATTGACCGTTAAGATCAAATACTAAATGATTGCCATTTGGAATGTTTCTTATTAGTTGTCAATTTGACAAGACCTGAAAAGCCTTGGGGAGGAAGGCTCGGGGAGTGCAGGGATGCAGATGCTGACTGAATTGAGGTGAGCAGCCCCGCCCACTGTGGGCAGTGCCATTCCCTGGCTGGAATCCTGGACCTTACAAGCTAAGAGCTGTGTAAGAGCTGATAACAACAGGCACTCTTTACTCTGTGTCCTTACTGTAGATGCCATGTGACCAGCTGCTTCAAGTTCTTTTCCTGACTTCTGCATCTTGATGGACCTCTTTAGCAGTGTGAGCCAGAATAAACCTCCTTCCACTTTGTCAACATTGCTTTGTTGAAGTAGTTTATCACAGTGTCTGGAGAAGTCACTAAAATACAATCATGACAAGTCTGGATCTGATTCAAGAACACAGACAATTCCCATGTATTTAGGTTTTGTAACATTCCTGTTAAGAATATTTTATGAGTTTTTCAAGCATAAGTCTTAAATATATTTTGTTCAGTTTATTTGTAAGCATTTCCTTCTATATGAAAGGGTGCTTCGCCTGCATGTATGAGCACCACACCCATGCCATTCACGTGAAGGCAAGAAGAGGGCATTGGATCCCCTTGAACTTGAGTTACAGATGGTTATGAGCCATCATATGGGTGCAAGGAATGGAATCTGGATCCTCTGGAAGAGCAGCCAGTGCTGCTAACCACTGAGCCATCTCTCCAGCCTCCCAGCATTTTTGGTTTTGGAGCTATTATAAATGAAATCATTGTCTTCTTTTTAAACTTTTATTAAGGACCTGATGCATGAGCATTGCATCTCCTTCGCTCACCCCGTTCGTGCCCCCAACTCCTCCTGGGTCCCTTCCTCTCATGATCTAGTCTTTAATTATTGTTACATGTATATACATATGTGTGTATGTGTGTGTATTTACACATACATGTACACATGTATTTGCAACCTCCTGCATCCATGCAGCATTGCTTCTGCTTATTCAAGGCTAACAATTTAGGGTTGAATAACCTATTTAGGAGCTTGTCCCTTGGAGAAACTCATATTCTCTCTCTCTCTCTCTCTCTCTCTCTCTGTGTGTGTGTGTGTGTGTGTGTGTGTGTGTCTGTCTCTGTCTCTGTCTCTCTCTCTCTCTCTCTCTCTCTCTCTCACACACACACACACACACACACACACACACACCATTAACTATCTGTACAGAGATTCACTATCTGTCAAAATGTACAGAATAAGTAACATGAAGCACCTAACTCCAACTGATAAATCTCCAATCCAACCCCTATACTTAAGTCTCAAGGGAAATTATAGAATAGGGGAAATACTGTAAGAGCCCCAAGACCAGGCTGCCTGCTTCTAGACAGTGTCCCCTAGATTTAACAGGGGAAGTGCATGTATGACATCTCAACAATATGGTTGCCTGAACAAGAACAACATAATAACAATATCATTTGGCATGCTAATATGGACCAGAGAAATTCCACAGTGTCCCACCACTAGATGATGTCACTTTCTTAACTTTGTTTCTAGATGGCTCATTAAACTTGTATGAAAATAAACAATTGCTGTATATTGATCCTGTACTTTGCAATCATGTCTCAGTCGGAGGAGATTTTTAGTGGACACTGTAAGATTTTTCTCCACATAAAGTCTTGTCATTAGAACCCAGAAAAGGCTTTCCTCGGCTTTCAACAGTGGCGGTTTTTATTTTCGCCTTCCCTTCTCTTTTTCCTGGCAAAGTCTTCAATACAGGGCTGGATGGAACTGGTAAGCTAGGTGTGGTAGTTTGAATATGCTTGGCTCATGGGAAGTGGCACTATTAGGAGGTGAGGCTTTGCTGGAGTGGGTGTGGCTTTGTTGGCAGAAGTGCATCACTGTGGGGAGTGGGCTTGGAGTTTAAGCTCCTCCCAGAGCAGAAGAGAGTTTCTTCCTGGCTGCCATTGGATCGAGATGTAGAACTCTTGGCTCATCCAGCACTAAGTCTGCCTGCATGCTGTCATGCTTCCCACCATGATGTTAATGGACTGATCCTCTGAAACAGTAAGCCAGCCCCAAATAAATGTTTACCTTTATAAAAGTTGCCTTGGTCATGGTGCCTCTTCACAGTAATGGAAACCTTAACTAAGACATTTAGTGCCTCAATTAGTTTTGACTATCAACTTGACACAGTCTAGAGTCACCCAAAAAGTGAGTTTCAGCTGAGGGATAGCCCAGATCTGATTAGCCGGTACACATGTCTATGCGGGGTTGTCCTGATCGTTACTTGATACAGCAGAGCCTAGCCCAGTGTGTGCAAGGCCATTCTCTGCACAGATGCTTCCTGTGCTATCTAAGAAAGCCAGCTAAGCATGGCTTTGAAGGCCAGCCAGCCAAGCAGCCTTTGTCCATAGTTTCCATTTCAAGTTCTTGCTTTCATTCTGGCCCAGACCTCCCTTGGTGATGAACTATGACCTGGAAGTATAAGCCAAATAGATCATTTCTTTCCCTAAGTTGTTTTTGGTCAGAGTATTTTTTTTCACAGCAGCAGAAAACAGACTAGATCATTGAGGGTGCCTTTGTCTTGCTCCTGGTCACTGTGTGAACTTGGTCTCTCTGTGACCATTAGGTGTGGTGTCACTGTTGCTTTTCAGGTGTTTATCACGGGTGAGGGTCTCCTTTGTGGAGGCTCTCATTCCACAGGGGTGGAATCCTGTCAACTACCTTTACCTGAACCTATTTAAGTTATCATGCCTGTGTTTCTCTATTTCATGGATTTGATATACAATTGCCTTAACTGATTTATATGTGTCATATCTTCCTGGCATTTCCCAGCTAAGCCCTGCCTCGTCTTGGCATGTAAGTCTTTGCATGTTGCTGGAAATGGTTTGCTAGTACCTTCTCAAAGACTTTTGCAACTATATTTTAAAGAGCAGTGATATTTTCTTGAGATGTTGTATCTGGTTTGGGGATCAGGATAACGTTGTCTTCCTGAAGTGTCTCCTCATCGACTATGTGGAAGAATTTATAAAGAATTGCTCTTAACTCCTGCTGACATGCTTGGTAGAAGTCATCAACAAAGCCACAAAGCCCTCCACTCTCTTCATAAACAGTTTTTAGAATACTAATTCTGTGTCTTCCCACATGTTTGTTCTTCTCGAGTCAGCAATTTCTGTCTTTAAAAGCAACAAAGGGCAGTAGTTTCTTGATGCACAGAGGCCCCCACACTCTGCTCTCTCCCTTCTTTTTCTTTTTACTGCAAGCTTGGCAATCACACCCCTCCCTTCCTTTTTAGTATCTCCAACCCTCTTACTCTCTGACTCCATCAGTTTGACTAAAGACCAGTCGATGCTATGGATCTTTTGAAAGAATCAATGTTTGTTTTCCTGTCAACTGTCTTCTGTCTCTGTTCTCTGTCCCATTACCCTCAGCCCCAGCCTTCATCGCCCACTTCCCTCTGAGTGGGCCGATTTCATTTTCTCTCCACTTTCCCAGTATTTTAAAGAGGAAGCTTGGGTTATTGATCCAAGATTCTTCTTCTTTTGATATGAATCTTCTCGGCCTTCAATTTCCCTCTTGTCAATGCGTTTTCCAGAGCCCATATGTTCCGGTAAGCTGAGAATGCATTCCTCTCTCTGTTTTCTCACTGTCTCTGTGGTTCTTCTTTACCCCACCAGTCATTTGGAGCTTGTCGTTTAATTTACACATAATGAAAATTCTTGCCTACACTTTCTAAATTTGCTCTGCTATGGAAAGAGAAAAGATTTCCTGTGACATTGGTCATATGGATGCAGCTAACCTTAAGGCTGACCATGAGATCCACCCTTCAGACCACTCCGATGCCTGCTTTTGAGTTGAATGTTATCCTGTGGGGTTCTGGTATTGTTCATGCTGTTATTATTTGTTCACCCTCTACCTGGTCATCCTATACATGACTGAAAATGGGCATCTTTATGAGTCACTTTCTTGCTGCTGTAAGGAAATATCTAACAAGAGCAGCCCAATGGAGGAAGACTTTATTTGACTCACAGTTCGAGGGTGCAGCTCATCATCTGGAGAAGGAGTGACAGAGCAGGTGTAGCCATGGTGGCAGAGAATGAGGTGACATTCACAGCATGTCCACAGTCAGGAACGGAGAGAAATGAATGCTGAAGTTCCCCCTACCTTGTCTCTTTTTTATTTAACCAAGGACCTCAGGCCATTGGCTGGTCCTTCCCATGTTGCAGGTGGATCTTCCCACCTCTCAACTAAACCTTCCTGGAAACAACCTCATAGACTCACCCACATGGGTGTTCCATGATGATTCTAAGTCTAGTAAAGTTGACAAAGAAGATGAACCACAACAGTTCTAGTCCACGTTACCTTGGCTCCCAAACACATCACTTTAAATTGTACCAACCCACCCCGATCTCTAAAGCTTTATTTACATTCCATGATGCAAAATGCATTTGATCCATCTTTCCAGGTCCCTACAGTCTTTAACAGCCCCAACACTGTTAAGAAATCCAGTGTCTCTTCTCAGACTCAAGACAATCTCTGAACTGTGACCGCTATGAAATAAAACAATAGGTTATATACTGTTGTGGATAATATTTAAAACGTCATGTGGCCCAATCTGGCTTGTTATGATGGGGCTACCATGTTCCCAACTAGATGAGGCCTGAAGCCAAAAGCGGCAGTGTGCTCTTGCCACTGCTCAGCTCAGACTGGTCTGATGCACCAGCCCTGGCACCCACAAGATGCCAGCATGGGAGATGGCTCTGCCAATCTCCCACGATTTCTCCACAAACCTTGGCTGAACCCCAGACAAAACCTGCCATCCACGTGGTACCCGGTAAAAATGAGACTCTAAGCTTAATTATTATCCAATGGCTTTATATATTTAAAAATGCTCAATTAACAATTTGCCCACACAATTAGAGTTGTTTCCCAATATCTAACCTTAAGATATAAATCGTTACCCAGGATTGTTCTGGACCCATGCACCCACGCATAGTTCTCCATGGCTCCTACATCTCTCTCCTCCTCCTTCATCTCTTCGCTCCTCCTAGCTCTTCCTTCTCCTCCTTCTCTTCTTCACTCCTCCCACATTAGCTCCTCCCACATTACCGAGCTTTATTGTAAAATGTGGCAGCAGAGGAAACCATCCTTCTACAATATACTTCCAATATACAATGGCACAGAATAAGAATTCCTGTTCCTAAGGTCACCCAGTCACCTGCATTGACTCCGGGGAATCTCTTCTATTCCAAGTCTCTGGGACTTCCTGGAAATTCACCCCACCCGGAGCAACTTCAGATTTCCATTCATTCTAATGGTCCTCTGGCCTTCTCTCCTGTCTCTCCCCATACCTGATCCTGGCCCTCCATGTAGCTCCCCATCCCCTCTCCCACCAACTTCCCTCCCTCTGCCTCTTATGACTATTTTATTCCCCCTTCTAAGTGAGATTCAAGCGTTCTCACTTGGGCCTTCCTTCTTCTTTAGTTTCTTTAGGTCTGTGGGCTATATTATGGGTATTCTGTACTTTATGGCTAATATCCAGGTATCAGCGAGTACATACCCTGCATGTCTGGCTTACCTCACTCAGGATGATATTTTCTAGTTCTATCCATTTGCCTGCAAAATTCATGATGTCCTTGTTTGTAGTAGCTAGCTAGTATCCCATTCTGTAAATGAACCATATTTTCTGTAGCCATTACCTTAGCAGAGACACATAATAGCAGTGATATGGAACCTGAAAAGGCTACTTCCTGTAGCCAGGCAAGACACCCAGTGGAGGGATAAGGACACTAACCCATCCACAAAATTTCAACCCAAAATTTGTCCTGTCTGGAACAGAGACTGAGGGAATGGCCAAACAATAACTGGCCCAACTTGATACCTACTCCATGGACAAGCACCAGTCTCTGACACTATTAATGATACTCTGCTATGCTTGCAGACAGGAGCCTAGCACAACTGTCCTCTGAGAGGCTCCACCCAGCAGCTGACTGAAATAGATGCAGATATTCACAGGTAAACATTGAACAAAGGTTGGGGACTGTTACAGAAGAGTTGGGGGGAAGGATGGAAAGCCCTGAAGAGAATAGGAACTTCACAGGAAGACCAACAGAGTCAACTAACCTGGACCCTTAAGAGCCTTCAGAGACTGAGCTACCAACCAAAGAGCATACACAGGCTGGACCAAGGCCCACAGCACATATGTGGTAGATGTACAGCTCAGTCTCCATGTGGATTCGTCAACAAGTGGAGTGGGGGCTGTTCCTAAAGCTGTTGTCTATCTATGGAATCCTTTCCCCAGCAGGGCTGCCTTGTCTGACCTCAGTGAGATAAGATGCACCTAACCCTGTGAAGACTTGATGCACCAGGGTGGGGAGATTCGGGGGTGGGGGGTGCCACGCCCTTTCATAGGAAAGAAGAGGGTAAGGGGGAGAGACTCAGTGAGGGGCACCAGGAGGGAGGCAACAATTGGGATGTATAAAAAAACCTTTTTAAATTAATTAATTTAAATTAATTAATGGCTTCACACTGGGCCATGTCCCTGGTATCTTCACCATCCATTGCAACGTGAGCTTCTTCTTTCCAGCTTCCTGCAATGCCCTCTCCACCCCCACAGCTTCCTTTCAGAGAGTCTGACCCTGCCACACATTCTTTGAGGAAGTTTGGTGCAGTCTCAATTGTGCATTTCTCAGGCTTTTAAAACCAGTACACAGGGACGATGCTGCCAAGTTCCACTGTCTGCTGAGAGGCAGCCTGGCTCCTTTGGACCACAACTGCAGCATCCTCTGGTCCTCTGTGTGCTGACTCTGGGGAAGTACTTCCCTAGGCTTTTGAGCAGGGGCCTCTGCAGAGATGGTCTAAGCTCAGACTGTCACGTGGTGATTTTTATTTTCACTAGCTGCACCCTTCTAGGGGAAGTCTTGCCCTCCAGGCAACTTTCCCATTGCCCCAGTGCAAAGAGAAGGTCTCTCTTCAATGACACTAATCTCATTTAAATCCACAACTGCTTTCTCTACACTCCCTTTGTCCACTACTTTCAACTTACCCGCCTTGTCTCACCTTTGTGCGACTCTTTCTGTTTTCTCTCACTGTGGATCCAAATACGAGCAGTGGTCAGGAGCCATGCCTCAGGCTGAATGCTAACCTCAATTAAAGTTTCTTCCACCAAACAGATAAGCTCATTCAGCATCAGTCAAGTTCTCAGGACCAGAGGAAAATCCAGCTGCATTCCTCCCCCGGAATATAACAGTAACAGACTTCAGCCCTGTCCTAATAGAGACTCAGGAATATAACAGTAACAGACTTCAGCCCTGTCCTAATAGAGACTCAGGAATATAACAGTAACAGACTTCAGCCCTGTCCTAATAGAGACTCAGGAATATAACAGTAACGACTTCAGCCCTGTCCTAATAGAGACTCATTCCTCTTTGTTTCATTTCTATTTTTTTTTAAATTATATTCTATATATGTGAGTGTGTGTGTGTGAGAGAGAGAGAGAGCTCGTGCACACATGCACATGCATGGGCAGGCGCGCGCGCGCGTGTGTGTGTGTGTGTGTGTGTGTGTGTGTGTGTGTGTGTGTACTACAGCACATGTGTGGTGGGTCAGATGACAACTTTCGGGCATCTTTTCTACTCTTTTGTAACATGGGCTCCCCCTATCAAACTCAGGCCACCAGGCTAGCCTGCAAGCGCTTTTACCTACTGAGCCATTTCACTTGTTTCTTGCTCCTCTTTGGGGCCTCATGAACTAGGCCTCTGCTGTCTCCATTTCTCTCACCAGTCTAGTCCTCCAAGCTCCCACCAGAATGGTCCATTAAGCTCTGCTGGAAGTGCTCTAGGAGCTGTCTGGTCCACATCCAGTTCCAACAACCTAGCAATCACATGGTTCTGTCACATGAGCTATCGTGTTTATCCCAACAGCCGTTCTACTTCTCAATACCAACATTCTGCATTAGGTACTGAGGAGGTTAGCTTTGTCAGCTGGACACAACCTAGAATCCCCTGGAAGAGAGTCTCAAGGAGAGGGATTGTCTAGATCAAGATTGGCCAGTGGGCATGTCTTGGAGGGCATTACTTCAATTAAGTTAATTGCTATGGGAAGACTCAGCCCACTGTGGGCAGCACCATTCCCTGAGCATGGGGGTTCTGAACTATGCTAGAGTGAAGAAGTTTACCTGGGCACGAGCATGCAAGAAATTGAGTTGACAGCATACTTTATCACGTGACCTTGAACATAAGAGTATAACCCATCATGAGGGGAATGAATGGTGGCTGTATCAGTTCTTTCAGTGTCAGCCAGAGCCTGAGGCAGCTGGTCAAAGGACTCTCGCAGTCTAAAGGCAAAGAGGCATGAATGCCAGTGCTCTGCTCACCTTGTCTTTAGGTTGAATCCAGGACTCCATCCCACGGATTCACCTCCCTACATTCGAGGTGAGTCTCCCCACTTAAACCTTTCTGGAAATACCCTCACAGATTCACACAGAGGTATGTTTCCATGGTGACTCTAAATCCAGTCGAATTGATAATGAAAATTAACCATGGCAGCTACTAAAACATCCAGTGGTTATTGGTCAGTTATCCTCCTATTCAGCTCAGTGTGGCTCTGCTCCCCGTGTTTTAGGAATACATTACAAGTTGTTTGTATGTCTCTAATTGTTTCTTCTTAATGGGTTGGCTGTTTGTCATCCCAACACATCTCTTTCTCTGCTGACTGTTTTTGCAGGAAGTCCATTCTGCCTGGCAGGAGTGCACCCCTTTCCACTTCCCAGGTCACTCTGACTGACACATTTCCTCAACCCTCTAAATACATCCTCTGGATACAGCAAAAAAAAATTAAATCTTGTTTATTAACTCACCTGGCACCACCCACCTTTTTATTACATTGTTTAATCCACTTACAATTGAGGAAAGTATTGACATCCATGGATTTATATTTTTAATTTTATTAGTCGTAACTTTTTAAAACTCCCAGCCATAATTTCCCCTCCCTTCTCAACTCCTAGTTCCTCCCAGCTTTCCTCTGCCCCTCCCCCATCCACACCTCCTCCATTTCTCTCTAGTAAGGGGCAGGCCTCCCATGGATATCAACCAAACATGGCATAACAAGTTGCAGTAAGACTAGGCTCCTCCACCCCTAGTAAAGCTGTATAAAGCAAGCCAGTGTGAAGAAAAGGGTCCCAAAGGTCAGTGAAAGAGTCAGAGACAGTCCCTGTCCCCACTGATCAAGGTCAGTCCCTTGTAGGATCCCTAGCTGTCAGTTCAGTCTCTGTGGGCCCCTATGAGCCCAGGTTAGTTGATTCATGCGGGTTTTCTCATGGTGTCCTTGAACTCTAATTCCATTCTCCTCATCTTCGACAGGATTCCCCAAACTCCACCTAAGGTTTGCCTGTGGGTCTCTGCATCTGTTTCTATCAGTTGCTAGGTGAAGCCTCTCTGCTGACAACTGGACTAGACATCAATCTATGAATATAGCGGAATATCAATAGGAATCATTTCACAAACTGTTTTCCCTAGCTGTATTTGGTTCTACCCTAGGTCACCGGGCGATCCAGCCTCTGAGTCCTGGACCTCCAGGACTCCTGTTAGGGGTGGGCTCCCTCTCCTGGCATGGGTCTCAAGCTGAACCAGTGATTGGTTGGCCACTCCCACAATTTTGTGCCACCTTTACTCCTGAGATCATGTGGACAGAAAAAATTATAGATTAATTTTTCTATAATTAGGAAAATTATAGAAAATTTATAATTTTCTCACTGAGGATAATTCTTTCCAGTTCCATCCATTTGCCTGCAAATTTCATGATGTCATTGTTTTTTAACAAGTGATAAATATTCCATTGTGTAGACGTACCACATTTTCTTTATCTATTCTTCGGTTGACAGACATCTAGGTTGTTTTCAGTTTCTAGCTATTATGAATAAAGCTACTAAGAACATAGTTGAGCAAGTGTCCCTGTGGTATGATGGAGTGTCCCTTGGGTATATGCCCAGGAGTGGTATATCTGGGTTCTGAAGTAGATCAATTCCCAATTTTCTGAGAAACCTCCATATTAATTTCCAAAGTGGCTGTACAAGTTTGCACTCCCACCAACGATGGGGTAGTATTCTCCTTGCTCCACATTCTTGCCAGCATGAGCTGTCACTTGAGGTTTTGATCTTAGCCATTCTGACAGGTGTAAGATGGAATCTCAGAGCCATTTGGATTTGCATTTCCCTGATAGCTAAGAATGTTGAACATTTCTTTAAGTGCTTCCTGGCCATTTGAGATTCCTCTGTTAAGAATTCTCTGTTTATATCTGTACACCATTAATTGGATTATTTGGTTTGTTGATATCTAGTTTCTTGAGTTCTTTATATATGCTGGAAATTAGCACTCTGTCAGATGTAGGATTGGTGAAGATCTCCTATTCTGTAGGCTGCTGCTCTATCCTATTAACAGTGTCCTTTGCCTTACAGAGGCTTTTCAGTGTCATGAGGTCCCATTTAAAAATTTTTGATCTCAGCACCTGTGCTACTGGTGTTCTGTTCAGGAAGTTGTCCCTTGTGCCAATGTACTCAAGGCTATCCTCCACTTTCTCTTCTATCTGGTTCAGTGTGTCTGGTTTTACGTTGATGTCTTTGATCTACTTGGACTTGAGTTTTGTTCAGGGTAATATTTATGGATCTATTTACATTCTTCTATGTGCTGGCATTCCAACTAGACCAGAACCATTTGTTAAAGATGGTTTTTTTTTTAATTGTATAATTTTGGCTTCTTTGTCAAAAAAAAAAAAAAAAAAAAAAAAACAGGTGTTCACAGGTGTGTGGATTTCCTTCTGGGTCTTTGGTTTGGTTCCACTGATCCACCTGTTTGTTTTTATGCCAATACCATGTGGTTTTTATTACTATAGGTCAGTAGTAGAACTTGAAATCTAGGATGGTGATACCTCCAAAAGTTCTTTTATTGTACAAGATTGTTTTAGGTAACCTGGGTTTTTTCACATGCAATTGAGTAGTACAAAGTCTGTAAAGTGTTGTGTTTGGATTTAATGGGGATTGTATTGAATCTGTAGATTGCATTGAATCTGTAGATTGCATTGAATCTGTAGATTGTATTGAATCTGTAGATTGCATTGAATCTGTAGATTGCATTGAATCTGTAGATTGCATTGAATCTGTAGATTGCATTGAATCTGTAGACTGCTTTTGGAAAGATGATTGTTTTCACTGTATTAATCCTACTAATCCGTGAGCATGGGAGAGCTTTCCATCTCCTGATTTCCTGTTTCTTTCTTCTAAGACTTGAAGGTCTCGATATTCAGGTCTTTCACTTCTTTGGTTACAATTATACCAAGATGTTTTATTTTATTTGTGGCTATTGTGAAGGGTTTTATTTCCCTGATTTCTTTCTCAGTCATTTGTATATGGGAAGGCTACTGGGCTTTTCGTTTGTTTGCTTGCTTGCTTTGTTTTTGAGTTAATCTTGAATCCAGCCACTTTGCTAAACTTGTTTATCAGCTGTATTATAATATGGTAGAATCATATTGCCCAAAAATACTGATACTTTGACTTCTTCCTTTCCATTTCACATTTCCTGGATCTCTTTTAGTTGTCTTATTGTTCTAGGTAGAACTTCAAGTACTATATTGATTAGATCTGGAGAGAGAGAGAGAGAGAGAGAGAGAGAGAGAGAGAGAGAGAAAGA
Organism: Arvicanthis niloticus; assembly: GCF_011762505.2. NCBI lineage: Eukaryota > Metazoa > Chordata > Mammalia > Rodentia > Muridae > Arvicanthis > Arvicanthis niloticus. The sequence continues at coordinate 62,946,932 of NC_047670.1, forward strand.
AGAAGAAGAAGAAGAAGAAGAAGAAGAAGAAGAAGAAGAAGAAGAAGAAGAAGAAGAAGAAGAAGAAGAAGAAGAAGAAGAAGAAGAAGAAGAAGGGAGAGAGGGAGGGAGGGAGAGAGAGAGAACAGCCTTGTCTTGTTTCTATTTTAGTGGAATTTCTTTGAGTTTCTCTCCATTTAATTTTACATTGACTATCAGCTTGCTGTATATTGCCTTTATTATGTTTAGGTATGTACCTAATATCCCTGATCTCTTCAAGACTTTCATCATGGAGGATAGCTGGATTTTTGTCAAAGACTTGTTTAGTATTTAATGAGATGATTGTGTGGGGTTTTTTTCTTTCAGTTTGTTTATATGGTAGGTTACATTGACAGATTTTCAAATGTTGAACCCTCTCTGCATCATTGAGATGAAGCCCGCCTGATAATAGTGGATGATCTTTTTGATGTGTTCTTGGATTCTGTTTGTGTGTGTTTTATTGAATATTTTTGCATCAATTGTTCATGAGGGAAATTGATCTGTAATTCTCTTTCTCTGTTGAGTCTTTGTGTGGTTTGGGTATCAGAATGAATGTAGCCTCATAAAATAAGTTTGGCAATGTTTCTTCTGTTTCTATTTTGTAAAATAATTGTAGAGATATTGGCATTATCTCTTTAAAAGTCTGGTAGAATTCTGTATAAAAAACTGTCTCATTCTGGTCATTTGTGGGGGATCAGGGAGAAACTTTTAATGACTGCTTTTATTTCCTTAGGGGATATAGGTCTTTTAAATTGTTCATCTGATCTTGTTTTAGATATTATTTGGTAAGTGATCACTTATTTAGATATCACTTAGTGGGTGATATTTATCAATAAATTTTTCCATTTCCTTTAGATTTTCCAGTTTTGTGTAGTACAGGTTTTTGAAGTATGACTTAATGATTTTTTGGATTTTCTCAGTGTCTGTTATTATCCCTCACCCCTTTTGTTTCTGGTTTTGTTAATTTAGATATTCTTTCTCTGCCTTTCAGTTAGTTTGGATAAGAGATGTTTACCTGACATCCATGGATTTATATCTTCCATTTTGCTTTTGTTTTCTGTATAGTTGTTTTTTTCATTCTTCCTTCTCTTCTGTTTTCTTTCACACTAAGTGAACATTTTTTATTGTCATATGTAGTTCTTTCAGTAAGTTGTCCAAGAAGAATGATAGTATAGAGCTGTGTAGTCTTGATCTTCTGGACATTATTTTTCTGATAGTTGCTTTCAGCTTTTCATTTACCTCATTCAACAGACTTTTGTCTTGATTCGTATTATCTAAATTTCATTGACATAGATATGCTCCTCTCCCACGGTTCTATTCTCCATTATGCTGTCTGTTTTTTGGTATTATATCTGTGTGTTACTTACCCAACAATGCAGTGTTAGATTATTTTGAATAAGTGGCTTTATGTTTTTTAAAAGAAGATGAGAGGAGATAGTGCATGTATGTATATAGCTAGTTATAGCAACCTTCTGATTTAATATCCCATTTTCAGACCTGAGCTACCATCTGGCATCCCTCCATAGTCCAGCACAGCTCAGCTTCTGTGCTGTCAGTATCACATACATTTTGTTTCTATAAGCTATAGACCCAGCCATACAATGCATGATGCATGCTGGTTACCTGTCCACTGGTTTTAGATCAGGTTAAAAGAAATGGATGGTTTGATGTTCTTAGTTTCCACTGGAGTTGTATGACTATCGAGTCACCTGCTTTCTGGGTCAAGAGCTCGCTTTCACATTTCTTGTTTGGAGGATTAAGTAAGAACACATTCTCTAAGCTCATAGTCACCTAGTGTAATAGTTCGTACTAGTTTGATAAACACCATGACCAAAGGCAAGATGGAGAGGCAAGGGTCTATTTCAGCTGTAGGTTATAGCTCATTGCTAAGAGAAGTTAAGGCAGGAACCTAGAAGCAGGAACTGAAGCAGAAGCTGTAAAGAAATGTTTCTTACTGTCTTAATTTCCGTGGATCATTCACCTTGGTTTTTATACAACCCTGGACAACATGTTCAAGGGTGGTTCTATACACATGGAGTTGGGCCCATCCACTCCATGCAATCAGCAATCAATAAAATGCCCCTGGAGGCAAGTCTGAAGGAGGCATTTGCAATTTCTCATTTGAGGCTCTCTTTTCCCAGAGATCTCATCTTGTGTCGACTTGACGAAAAAAAAAATTAAAGTTAAAAACTGAAAATATAAAATGGTGTATGGTTAATATTGACTGTATACTTTATACAATCTAAAAGTACAGGAAAACAAACTTCTGGGCAAGATCATGAGTAATTATTTAAACTGAGTTAATTGAGGTGGGAGGATCCACCCTAACTATAGACAGTCCTTGGGCTGGGTCCTGGAAGTAGGCAGAAATGAGAAACTAAGCTGAGCATCAGGACTGATCTCTCTGCTCCTTAACTGGGACTATCATGTGACCTCAAGCTCCCACTGCCATGTTTTCCCCACCATGATGGACTGGACTGCATCCCCTCAAACTGTAAAATTAAATAAATTCTTTCTTTCTGAAGTCACTTTTGGTCTGGTATTTTGTCATGGAGATGAGTAACCCCTGTACCCAGGAATGTCTTTGTTTCTCCTTCATTAATTAAAGTCATTTTTGTATCCATTAAGTAATTGAACGCAATTTTATTTTCCTCCCAAAATGCTGAATATTACCACCCCACCTTCCTGTGTCTTTCCTCACAAGGATCTGAGTTCAATCCCCAGAGCCCACACAAAGAAAGCAAAGTGTGGTGGTGCTTGTAACCCCAGAGTTGAGAGTTTGAGACAGGCAGATCTCTCAGCCATTGCTGGTCAATGGGCCTGGCTTAATTGATGACTTCTAGGTCAGTGAGAGACTCTGTCTCAAAAAAATCCAAGATTTACAACCAAAGGTTGAACTTTGGTTTCCACATGCATGCACTCACACATCCATGTACACCTGCACATATAAGAACACATTTTGGTAAGAAGAGTGAACTTGGGCTAGAGAAACGGCTCAGCTCACTTGCTGATCTTGTAAAAGACCAGTATTCGACTCCCAGTACCCACATGGTGGCTCATAACCACCTGTAACTCCAATTCTAGGGAAACGACAGCCTCTTCTGGCCTCTATGAGTACTGCATGCATGTTGTATGCATCTATACATGTAGACAAACATTCACATACACAAAATAAAAACCAAAAGAACAATGACCTTTATGAGGTTTCAACTTGCCCCCCTCCTCCCCATCTTTATCTACCTTTATTTCATATTCCAAAAAGCAAAATCCTTGAAACCATGGGATTTGTGCAAAACAAAAAGTATTAAGAGCAGATAAAACAGAAGGTCCACCAGCCATGGTCCTAGAGGATTTCTGCTGTTTCTCTAGAAACCCACTGGAAAGCTGCATTCTGAGGCTGCTTCTCATGTGACATAACTCAGGACTCACTCTGTACAAACAATACAGCACCCAGTGTATTTATGAAACCCACCAGTAGCAATGATTAAACGGTGAAGCTGCTGGAGGCAGGTCCTCCAGCTGGGGCTGCAAAAGAGACTTCCAAGCCTTTTACAATGAGCTGGGGAAGGAGACATTTACAGAGAGTCAGAGAAAGCTGGAGCTTGTTCCTAGGAATTGGCAAATGAGTGCAGGGCAATGAAAATCCCCAGGATACTCTGAAAAGGCCCTAATTGCTCACCTCTGGCTGACCTTGCCATACTTTGCAAAAGAAAAATGAAGGCTAAGGCAGTTGTAAAGCACCTGCTGGTGTGTTAAGAGAGAGCCCAGCAGGCTGAGCAGAAGCAGGAGACTCATTGGTTCAAGGCTATGTAGGACTCTCAGGACCAACCATTAGCTGACCGCTAAGCTCACAAGGGGAAGCAAAGACTGTTGGTCACAAAGAGAGACAAAGAATAGGCAGCAGTAGCCCAGGAAAACTCTCAGCAAACAGCAGCGATCACTGCAGCAGTTCTTCTTAATTATCAGCTCAATTACATTGAGAAGCATGTAGGGGTTTGCTGAGACACTTCAGGGTACCTGTGAGATCTTCTTCAGAAAAGACCAGCTCTACCCAGGTCAATGCTCTGATGCCCTGTGGAAAAGAATGGCATGGAGGGTGGTACTATGAAATAGGAAAAATCTGTGGAAGGGAATGGCATTGGAAAGGGTTACTGTACAATAGGAAAATTTTAGTAGAAGAAACTAGGTCACCATGATGGGGAGAGTGAAGGCTATACCTTGTCCTGGCCCTTCTCGTGTTCCTTTTCTGTTTCTTGGAAGCCATGGGAAGACCTGACCAGCTGTGTTCTGCCTTTTTTGCCTTTACAGACTTAATCCTTTAAAAATAGAAGCAAAATAAATTCTTCCCTGTCTGAGTTTTGATGGGAGAGGAAGAGTAAGAATGAGAACAAGAGAGACACAGAGAGACAGAGACAGACAGAGAGAGACTTTATTAGAACAGATTACATAGCTGGAGGTCAAGACCATCCAACACTAGCAGTCAGTATGCTTGAGAGTCAGAGAACCTGATAGCTACTCAGTCCAAGACATTGAAACCCTCAGACCATGGGAAACTAAGGATAAAACCCTAATCCCACACTCACTGGAGAACTAGAAGCTCTGTGGAAAGTGATGGAGTAGGCACATGTTAAAAAGAAACTGAAATCTGGTGCCAGTGGGTTACGGAGCAGCCACAAATGTGCCAGCTCAGGAAGCTGGAGTTTGAAGGATATTACCTAGTGCTACCAGGTATGGGATGGGCCTGCCCTGCTCAGTTGCTCCTCCACATGTCTAACCTCCCTAGAAATACCCTCACAGATACACTCAGGGATTCATTAGCCTCCAAGGCACCTCTCAGTCTGGGCCAGAGGATTCACCACTGTGTTCATGTAAGCTGTTTGCAGCTTCGGTTTAAACACAATAATAGCAAAAACTAATTCAGATCATGGTGTTGGTCTGTTACCAGCTAATGAGGAGAGAGAGGAAAGAATATCATGAGTTCAAATCCTGCATAGGCTGCAAAATGAGTTCAAGACCAGCGTAAGAAATGTATTAAGACCCTGTTTATAAAGAGAATATAAGGCTGGGAACACAACCCTAGCGTAGCTTGCCTTGCCTGTGTGACACCCTAAGTACCATCTCCGAGATAGAAAATCAAAGTGGTACAGAAAGCTGTTTCCTGATAAGCAGTCTTCACTGTGAATATGAAACAATGTGGTTTCTAAGAATTTGGAAGAGTTTTAAGAAATGGGCTTGAGAATCCCTAAGATGCCATAATTGCTATAGTTGGTGGTTCTGGTAGGAGCTAATGAGACCAGAAGGCAGGCCAGGTTATTATTGCCCTCCACCCTCCACTCCTATGCAAATGAGGACTGGGTTGGGAATTGGGATACAAGTTCACTGCCGTTATAAAACACCTGCATAGGGCATCTGAAGGAGGGAAAGATTTGTTTAGCGTCACAAATGAAAGATGCAGTCCATCCTTCTAGGGAAGGCATGGTCTCGAGAGCAGCTTGGTCCCAAGCTCACTAATTGACAGATCCTATCCCAGGGGATGAAGAAGCAGAGAAAGGAAAATAGGTATCCAACTCACCCTCACCCTTTTCTCTTCAATCGCCCCCTCTCTCTTTCTTTCTGTCTCTCTCTTTCTGAGGCTCTTCTTCATTGGATAATGCTTCCAATATTCAAAGTAGGTCTTCTCCCCCATTAATTATCTCTGAAAATACCCTCTGAGACACATCCAAAAGAGTAACCTACTAAGGCCCTAAGCATCTAGTAATCCAAACATGTTGACAATCAAGATTAATCGTTACAAGGCCATTCATTCATGGTACATCCTAGCAAATAATTTATATATGTTCCGTTCACACCCTAAGACTTTGAATGAGGCTGAATTTGAATGTAATAGGCTAATTAACTTGATGGGGGGAAATTTCAAGATGGCACAGCATTTAGTCTGTGGCACAAACTCTGCTTGGCTGCCTTAGCTACATTTATGATGAGAATTGAGAGCATTACAAGAAAAACAGAAAGGTTTGGAAACTGTGCGGTTTGACCACAAATGTGATACATTTAAAGTTGCAGGCAACTGGGACATGGGTGCTTTGTAGGCAAAAAGAAGTGAAGCAGCCATGGGAAAGATGCCTTCAGGACATCCGAGGAATTGGCAGAACCTCTCCCATAGCAGGATCAAGGGTATTAAGGTTCGAATTCATCTAAAGGACATCTCTGAGAAGCCTTCAGAGTACCCTTCACACATAGGACCATCTAGATAAGGACTTTCATGAGTTCAGCCTTTTAGAACCAAGGCTGATATCCCAGGCATCAGTAGGTCTTGGTAAGATACTGGTTTTGTAGGCAAGCAAAATATGAAAGATGCAGGATCATTGGAGGCTTCCACTCAGATCTCAAAGGAAGGCCTGGGACTTCAGGCCATGTGTGGTAGGGTTGGAACCCCTATAGTCAGCCCCTGAGGTAGTGTGTGTAGCTGTGAAAGTAAAGCTGATGTTTCAATGGAAACTCCAGGTTGTGGCGCATCAACTGGGAAGAGCGGCAGACAATGAGTAGAGCCAACACAAAACAGAAACCATGTGAACTGCAAAAAGCAAAGCTATGGGGACAGGAGGATGTCCCCAGTCTGTTAAAGCTGATGCTGACATCAGTTGTGTGAGAGACCACTTGTGGAGTAACTGATTTAATGTGTACTTTTCGTGATTCTGTTCTTGCTTTGATTCGTCTTTTCTTCATATGCCCCCATTCCTCCCTTGGAATTAGAATGTTCACCCTGCCCATTCCATCTTGAGAGCACATAGCTTGCTTGCTTGCTTGCTTGCTTGCTTGCTTGCTTGCTTGCTTATTCGTTCTAGTTTCTTCCTTCCTTCCTTCCTTCCTTCCTTCCTATCCAACAGGTGTTCACAACACAGAGATTAATTTGTGTCCCAGAAAATCCTCCAAACTTAGATTTTTGAATAATCTTGGCTGGTTAAAACTTTGGGGACTCTTGGGAATGAACTAATAGGATATCCATGGGCCCTGGGGAGCCAGAAATACAGGGCTGTAGCTTAAATATTCAGATGTGTGTTAAACAGTTGATCGCCAACTGATGGTGCTGTTTTGATTGGTCCTGAAAGCTTTCAGAAATGGAGGATGGCTAGAGAAGAACATCTACTGATGCTGTGCTCTCAAAGGATGCCCTGGGTCTGCTGCTTTTCTACCACAAGGCAAGTGAGCTGTGTCACATGCTCCTACGGGTCATGACGCTCTACCTAACAATGGTCCCAGAAACAGTGGAGCCTCCCAAAGTGTGCTAAAAGCTTTGAAGCTGTGAACCAAGGTAAATCCTTAGTTAAGTTGTTTCTTTAAGTTTTTTTTTTACATCAAATGTTTTTGTTAAAGTGGCAAGAAAGTTAACTATAATAACACACAGTTGGGGGGGGGGCAGGGTCTTGCTGACAGATTTGTCCACTGTGTTATTTTAAATGTTCCGGCTATCCACAAAAATAAAAGTATAAGATGCAAATAAATAAATACCCTAACTTGTATTCTGTTGCTGTGATAAAACAGTTTAAATCAAAAGCAACTTGGTGAAGGAATGGTTTGCTTCATCTTACACTTCAGGTCACAGCCCATCCTTGAGGGAAATCAGGACAAGAACTCAAGGGGGAACCTGAAGTAGAAATCATGGAAGAACACTGTTTCCTATCGTGCTCTCTGGCTCATGCTTAGCTAGATTTTTGCAAACAGCTCTGGGCCACCTTGCAAGTAGGTATGGTGCCACCTACAATAGTCTCGATCATCCCATTTTAGTAAATAATCAAACCAATGACATGCCTATAGACCAACCTGAGCTTGCTTAGAAATTTCTCAGTTAGGGCTTCTCTTCTCAGAGGACTCTGGGCTGTGTCAGGCTAACCAGGACAATAAAAAAATATATTGGAAAGTGCTGTCCACTCATGTGGTGGAAGTCAGTCAATAGAATGAACCTGCCCCTGAGGAACTTCAGTCACTGACTTGGTAGATGAGGACTTTAAATCAGTTATTGCAAAGATTTTTCAAGACTCCAAAGGGAATCAGGTCTTTAAAAAATTAAGAAAATGAAAAGAAATATGTATTCCTAAACACAGTCATAGGTCAATAAAGAGAGACTGACTAAATTTAAAAAAAAAAAAAAAAAAAAACAAGTAGAAATACTAAAATTGGAAACACAGTGGCTGTAATGAAAACATTGTATCTGTGAAGGTGACAGAGAAAATGACAACACATTGTTCACTAACTCTCCAAAGTGTGTGCCTACTCAGTGGCTGACCAACCACACACAAGTGTGGTCTTGAGTAACTTTTTAAAATTGCATTTAAATCTCCCATCTGATACAACATAGCTTTGGAAGACCAAAGAGAGTTAGTTTGGCTAAAAACTTTACATTTTTTTAAGTTACATAAAGATGGTCATACCTCTTACAGAAAAAGGTCACTTCTGGTGTTCAGTGTGCTTACCACAGCACAAACATTGATCACAGGTATGTCTGGTGAGGAAAACACACAGCCAAAATTCTCTCTGTGCAGGGAGAAAAGGCATTGCCACAGACACAGGAACCTGTGGACTTTATCTTAACCCACAAGCACCAAGCAGAGAGTAAGCTGGGAATGTGTGAGGTTTGAAAACCTCAGATCCCTTCCCCAGTGAAGGACTTCCTTCAACAAGGCCACACCTCCTAAGCCTCCCCAGACAGAGTCAGGAACTGGGAACCAAGTATTTAAATACTCAAAACTAAGGAAAAGACTGTCATTCCTGCCACAACTGGGGAGGGCCCATAAAAGCAGATCCCAGGCCTGGAGAGAAAAGCCAGCCCCCATTCTTGATTGAAATGTGGATGTCAGCGGATTGAATACAGTCTTTTTCCTCCTACCAGGCCTATAGTCAGAGTATGTAGCAACTTGTGAAGGGTAAGGCATAACACCTCACTTCTCAGAATCCTGAATGGCTGTGGGCTTGGTCTTAATGACAGGTTCAGAGTATTCCAAAGGCCAGTGTGCAGAACCACATTGTGTCATTGTCCCCAACAATACGCCTCACTAAGAGGGCACCAGGACCACAACACTCCATTCTTCCATCCCTGTTAGGAATAAACCAGTAGATTCAGGGTACCACTAGGTCTAGATGTGGCTGGAATCCTGATGAGACCCTACATCTTCTCTGCATCTGCCTTTTGTGGGATGTTCTTTCTAAACTTTGCCTTTCAAAACTCATCCCACAGAGTGGATTCAAGGTGGGACTAATTGAAGAGCAGCTATCCTGGCATCAGCAGGGTGTGAATCCTGCCCACGCTGCAGCAGCCACGCGTGTGCCTCTGCTCTGCATATGACTGACAATAGCTCCCAGGGCTCTAGAAGCCATACTGTGGAAGAGACCCAGCTTGGTGCTGCTTTCTGTCAGTGGGTATAATATAGACTCTATTTCTATATTCCAGGGTGGTGCTTAGGAGTCATAAGTGGGTATTTTCCAATCAGCTGTGGCCCCTCACAATAAATCCAAGCTACCTCTGTGCTATGAACTGCAGCTCATCTAGAATGGAAACACCTCCTGAGGCTGGTTGTACACATTCTAGATAGGTTCATTCAGAGGCAGCTATTGTTGTAATTATTTAAAAATGCCTGCCGGTCATGCCGACTATCTAAGCTGTCTTTGGCCATGTGCGCGCCACAACTAGAAATGACCAGCCAGAAACACCAGCCCTGCCACCCACGAAATGCCAGTGTGGGAGATGGCTCTGCCAATCTTCCACGCTCTCTCTGCAAGGCTGGGCATTGCCCAGACCATCCTGTCAACCATGCGGGCTCAGTACAAATGAGACTCTAAAGCTTAGATTATCCAAAGGCTTTATAACTTTCATAATGATCAATAATGAGCTGCCCATACAATCAAAGGTGTAACCCAATACCCAACCTAGACATACCAACTACCTTTGACTGCTAGAGACAAGGGAACATTCACCTCCATGTTCCCCTCTCTGGTTCTCCCTTGTCTCCTAGCTCCTCCTCTTCCTCTCCTTACTCCTCCTCTTCCTCTCCTTACTCCTCCCACCTTAGCTCCTCCTACAGGCAGCAGTTTAGGCTGCAGTGTGTAGACCTGGTGCACACTGGGAGAGAATAGAGATGATCACTGTTTGGGAGCCTTCAAGTTAGCTCATCTGTAGGTATGTGTATCCGCAATCTACAGTGATGGACATGCTCTGGCTTGCAGCTTAGGAGCTATTTGATTCAAATCAGGGAAGTTCTCAGGACCTGCTTTGAAACAAGAACTCCACCTTCTGAAACTGGAGAGCTCAGGTTCAGGCACCTGCAGAAGAAACTTGGTACACTCCTGGCTATTTCATTTCTGGAAATTTGTAAAGTCAAGGAGCAAGTTTCCTGTTTGCCTGAGTTGGAAATCTAGGGTCCCAGAGGAAGAACACGGGACACAGATAAATGGCTACAGGGGCCTTGTTGCTTCTCCACAGATATCAGTGAATGAATGAGTGGGTGGGTGATAGGATGAATGAGTGAATGAATTAGAGTCAATGAGTTCAGGAGTGGAGAAGGTGGATGCTTCAATGGGGAAGTGAGTGTGTTCATGAGAAAGACTGAGAGAATAAGTTAGTGAGCGGTGAATGGATGAATGAATGAATGAATGAATGGGTAAGCAGGTGAATAAATGAGGGTTGAAGAAATGAGCACTGAGAGGTACACTAATCAGAGGCCCCTTGGAGATGCAGAGGGGCCAACAGAGCAGCCCCTTCAGTTATGCCTGGAGGCAAGTCTTAGGAAGAAAAGTTGGAAAAGGAGATTGTAGCATTTGGCTCCGTCATCTACCAGAAGTGGCTAAGTCATCCAAAGGCTGCGTTGAGCCTTAAGACAGGTAGTAGGGCTGAACTCTGGTCCCCAGCATTTAGTGTAAAAGATGGTGGCATCTGTAACCCAGAAGTGTAACCCAGAACTGGGGAAAGGCAGAGAGTAGTGTGTCCTGGGAGCTTGCTGACATCCAGTGTAGACGAAATGGCAAGCTCCAAGTTCAGTAAGAGACTATCTCAAAAAATAAGATAGCAATTAAGGAAGCTACTGTGTTGACCTCTGGCCTCTACATGCATGTTCAGTACATTCTCCCGATACACATATACAAACATACATATACATGCACAAAATAGATGAGAGTCAACAGGACACTAGTAGGGAGCTGGAAACTCCTAGGCCTTGGGCCGCCTGTAGACAGTGACCTCCCTTTCCCCTGTGCATAAGGTGATGTGAATTTGACAGGGCAGCGTGGCCCACAAAGGCAGAAAGAGGATTTAAAGAAGGGAAATTGTGAAGTGGTCCCACCCCAAGGCATTGTGCACATAGCCTTGTGTGGCAGGTAGTGTCTTCTGCAAGATAGCCTTAGAGAGCTCTTACAAGTGGACAGTGGGGTCTCCTGGGGGTTACTCATCTGGCTTCAGTAATATAGCCAGAGAGCATGAGATTGATCCAGGGTCGCCTATAGGAACTCTTCATGGATCTCATAATTCGAGGCCAGGACCTGTCTTCCCTCTTGGGACTACCGGGTGACTGGGGACAGAATAGCAGAGCCAAGTACACAGGCTGAGTCACGGGCCCTCAAGGCAGGACGTGGTGAATCAGTCATTGATCTCAGTGCCTGAGATTCTCTGCTTGTACACATTGCAGTCAGGATGCTGAGCTTTCTAACAAGACAATCTCTCTCTCTCTCTCTCTCTCTCTCTCTCTCTCTCTCTCTCTCTCTCTCTCCCTTCCTCCCTACCTCTCTCTACCTATCTCCTATCTCTATCTCTATCTCTATCTCTATCTCTATCTCTATCTCTATCTCTATCTCTATCTCTATCTCTATCTCTCTCCCCTGCCTTTTCTCCTTCCCCCCACCACATCCCTCAAGTCGACATAGAACTCCCTTCCCCGTATCTGGTCTCCTTGGAATCTGAGCCAGTCCCCCATTCTCCTCCATCCCCAAAGATGTCTGATGGACCTAGCCTGTCTATCTTCAGTGAGACCTATGAGGTCATGTCTAGTCAGAAGCCAACCCTTCCGACGCCTCCTCTTAGTGCTTTCTCATCTCCTGACCAATCATGCTCCTTGGCTGGGATCTCTATATGCTCATGTTATATTTGGAGTTCATCTCAGTGGTCTTCGGTGCTTTAATAGATGTCACTGGATTTTTTCCTTTAATTCTGTGGCCCTAGGACTCAACCCAGACATGACACAGTAGTCCCGTCCCCCATGAGCCATTGACAGGGTAGAGCTGGCCTCAGTACTTGGCCATCATGTGATAAAGGAAACACGTGAGTAGATAAAAGGAGTGAGATTGTTTTTCAAGATAGAAAGAAAGGCATGCAAGTTCAGAAATAAGTGATGCATTCTAGAAACCTCTAGAAGGCCTTCTGTGTTAAAGAAGGCCTGGTGTGAATGGCATGAGCCAGTGAGGTGCTATGCTGATCTAGCTGAACCTTGATGACATTTGACAAAGGACAGTATCACCGATAATGGCACTCTAGCATCCAAAATGGAGTGGGGTTATTTCTAACACCCCAAGACCCTGAAACCTATTGACCTGGAAGAGATTATGCAAACTGCAGAGCCCAGCAATGTCCTTCTGCAGGAAACCAGCCACCACCTGAGACAACTAATGCTGCCATAAATCCCAGCCAATCACATAATGAGATTTAATATTTGATGTCAGATCATTAGAATATAATGAATTTGCCACTTTAATATTGATGAATAATCAGTCCTATTAAGGCTATGGGAACAAGATTTAGGGCAAAGAGAAAATTAATTGCTGGGTGATGGTACCAGACGTGGCTCCCTCCTGAGCCATACTTAACCTCCCCTGGATCCAGGCCTTCTGTGTTAAAGAAGGCCTGGCGTGAATAGCATGAGCCAGTGAGGTGCTATGCTGATCTAGCTGAACCTTGATGACATTTGACAAAGGACAGTCAGTATTGCTGATAATGGCCCTGGCCACCTGAAATGGAGTGATCCAGGACTCCTGGTTTCCTATCTCTATTGTCACAGGAGGACTTTCTCCAGCAGAAACTCGACCCAAGTTCAAGGACGGCATAGACCCTCATCACAGGCAGCCTCTGCCCCACTCCCTTCGCCCCACCCAACTCACGTTGAAACTGTAAACCCAGTGGAATAGTGTAGTTACTGCATTGCTATGAAACAATACACAGGTTCAGGAAGGTTTGTTTGGGCTCACAGTTAGAGGGTGCAGTCCATCACGACAGGGAAGTGGAGGCAGCTGGTGATTTCGAGTCCAAAGTAACAATGCAGAGATGAATGCTGGCACTCAGCTTGCTTTTTTTCCAAGACCTCAGCCCATGGCATGGTGGGTGCTGCCTACCTTAAGGATGAGTCTTTCCTTCTTAATAAAATCCAGAACTCCCCTTACGGACACGCCTGTAAGTGATTCCAGATCCTGTCAAGCTGCAAATCAAGACTAACCATCACACAGTTTGAAGGTATAGAAGAGTAGCCTGTGTAACAGGACTGGTGTCCTGGTGAGATATCTGCTTTACTCAGTGTTCTATTACTGGGAAGAGACACCATAACCAAAGTGACTCTTTTTTTTTGGGGGGTGGGGGGTTGGGGGTTGAGACAGGGTTTCTCTGTGTAGCCCTGGCTGTCCTGGAACTCACTCTGTAGACCAGGCTGGCCCCGAACTCAGAAATCTACCTGCCTCTGCCTCCCAAGTGCTGGGATTAAAGGCGTGCACCACCACTGCCCAGCAAGGCGACTCTTATGAAGGAAAACATTTCATTGGAGTTCACTTATAGTTCAGACTTCAGTCTATTGTCGTCATAGCAGGAAGCATGGTGGCCCACAGATAGACACAGTGCTGGACTGGTAACTGAGAGTTGAACACTCATATTAACAACCAGCAGGAAGAGAGAGACACAGGCCCACCTTGAGCATTTGCAACTCCAAAGCCCACCCCCAGTGACACACTTCCTCTAACAAGGCCATACCCACTCCAGCAAGGCCACACCTACTCCAGCAAGGCCACACCTCCTAATCCCTCTCAAGTAGCTCCACTCCCTAATGGCCAACATTCAAATACATGAGCTGTGGGGGCTGTTCCTACTCAAACCACCAAGATACCAGACCATTCCCAGGCACCTGAGTATTCAGACAGTGGTATCTGTAAGCCATGAAAAACTTTGCCTGCAAGCCCCGAGACTGGCCTCCATCTTGAACCTCCAGTGTCTAAAGAGAGGAAACACCCATATCTGATGTTTAAGCAAGCAACCATTGGCCTGTGGTGTGTGCTACTGATCCCACACTGATTAGAACAATCAGAAGCCCCCCCTCGTGAAGCCTGTTAATTTGCATGTGCCTGAGGGTAAGTCTGAAATGTGTGTCCTCCCCGAATGCCAAATAAAGGCTAAACATGGGTAAATGGGGAAAAGGGGTAGGGGAAGGGAACCTGTTGCTGTTTGCTCCAGCTAAAAAGAGTAAGATGCCAGAAGTATGGGCACATAGTCACACAAGTCAATGTCATTATGCTTTGCAGCCAAGCCTGTCCCCAGCCCTCAGGACCCTGAGCTGGGACTGCAAGTCAGGCAAAGGCTGTCTCCGTAATCTTGAAGAGGTCTGTGAAAGGAAAGGGCATCTCACTGCTCCTGTTGAGAGTTGGGGACTTAGTGGGCACAAGGACCAGAGCCAGGAGCAGCCTAGCCTAGTTGTGAGTTCTTGGGGAGAAGACTAAACTAATCAAACCAAGGAGCACCAGGAGCGCTGGCCTTGCTTGAAAAGCCACTGTGCAGGAACGCACCAATGTGTGTTTCTGCTGTATGACATGCCCTGGCTGAGCCTTTGTGTTGGACTTTACATAGCAGTAGCAAAAGGGGCCACCACTCAGCTTGGCCTCAGGACCATCTAGGGTCACACTTGGGCAGTTCGGACAGTGATCTATGAAGCCTGAGGAAAGAGTTCTGCCAAGTGGCCAGACAGAAAGCGAAGCCGTTTCCTCTCCTGGTGGGATGAAAGTTATCACTTCTAATCGCAGTTGCCAACTTTGAAACTACCCTTCACATCCCAGTGGTCACCTAACAGCCGTCAGCACCCGAGCCTCCCTGAGCTCCCGCTTCGGCCTAATTACCCAGCTCAGTTTCCAGTATAAACAGCCAGAGGCATGCAGCAGGCCTCCGTGCCGGAGCCTGTGACTAATACATCGAAACACCAGTCTAATCAGAGAGCCAATTAGTCAGCCCAAGCGAGTGCGGCAGCTAAAATAAACACATTTGCCCTGATTTACAGGCAGAATGCTCCAAACCCAGGCAGAGCTGAGCTTCACAGTAGGCAGATGAAACTGGTAACTGCATGCAGTTGGGGAGCCTCAGTTGGTCCCAGAAACCTAACCCTACCTGCACCAGGGCCTTGCCCCCCTCAAGTGCCAATCACTGAGTTAACTGGTCTCAGGCCCAGGTGCAGAGATGTATTCTGGTCATAGACTGTCCAGTAAAATTTCAGATATTAAATAATTAACATGTTATCCCTATGGCTTCCATAAATCCCTGACCACACTGGGTTGTCAGCCTGTGCGTTTGTTCTCCACTGCTGGGACAAGGCATGCTATTGGTGGTTTCATATAGTACACAATGGTAATCCCATAGTTCTTAAAGGCTAGGGTTCAGGCAAAGCTCCTTGGAGTCTTCACTAAGGCCAAGGTCAGGGTGCTAGCTGGGATATGCATCTGGACACTCCTCCAATGCATACCAGCCTCCAGTCTCCTTCAGGGTCAGGAACAATCTCCATTACAGCTCAGGACCCATGACAGGGTCCTGGCTGGCTGGTTGGCTGGCTGGCTATTGCCTGGTGCCCTCAGCTTCCAGTATCTTGATCCCCAGGAAGGGCTCTCTATATGGTGATTGCTCACAGCCAGCATGAGAGAACAAGACTGCGTGATGCCTTCTCTGACTGTCCCAGCTTGTACAATTCCCCTCCACAATCCACGCTGTCTACCTTCTCCACATCCTGCTGTGGAGGAGGTCACAGGCTGAGCTCCGTTAGCAAGGTGATAAGGTGACTCAAGCACAGAAAATGAAGTCCCAAGAATGCCCCACATACCACAAAGCCACCGTGGGCAGCACAGTGACAACAATTCAGCTGTGTCCCAATATATGTTTATTTTCAGAACTGGGCTGCAGCTGGGGCTGGTCCGGAGCCATAGATCGGCAACCCCTGATTTGAATTTAGTTTTTAAGGGGTGAAGAGAGGGACCAGCGGTTAAGAGCATTTGCTGTTCTTTCAGAGGACCAGAGTTGTGTTCCAAGCCCTCATCAGATGATTCACAACTGCCTGTAACAACTCCTCTTCTGGCCCCGGACGTCACTTGCATGCATGTGCACAGACACACAGACACATAAACCACTAGTAAAAATATATCTTTAAATCTACGCTTTAGGAATAAAGCTAAAGGTTATGAAAACTAACTAGTTTTGTTTTATATTTAATGAAATATAAATATAAATAATATAATATAATATAATATATAAAAATAATAAATAAATAATATAAATCTACTATTCAAAGGTAGCCCAAGTGTTATCTGCTCCCTAACACTAGGCAAAGTAAAGAAGCAGGTAAACATGCCTTTTGTTTTTAACAAACTGGATGAAGAAACAGAAACTCTCTCCCGGCTTGGGGAATCTCCCTCCAAAATGTCACACTTTCATGGTGAATCCACTCATGGTTATAGAAAGAGTTCACAAAACATGGCAAAGAAAGATAGCTGGACGGCAGAACTAATGTAGTTCAGCCAAGGAATGGCTGATCTAAATGGATTTTCATTTGAGAAACCACGGGCTCACCAGGCACAAGTTGACCCTATAAAACCCGCTTTTCCTGAGCAGTTCTGGAACCAGGGGTGATGAGGGAAAGGAAGATTTAGCTGAGGAATATTTGGTGGCAACATCTGTCAGCTAGTATCACAATTCGTCACAAAATTTGGCTGTTATTGGGCAGCACGAATCTGCTTCTAAGTTCTGGAATCAAGAGTCCTGTGGCCCCGGGACGGTGTACTGTGTGGTTTCTCATCCTCACGGTGTCTTCACAAAGTGGAAGGGTATGGGATCTCTCTGGAGTGTTTTTTATAATGGCACAAATCCCGCTAGTGTCTCTACCCTCACATGGTGTCACCTCTCAGGAGCCCTGCTTCCTGACACCATGTCATGGAGGATGAACACTGTGGCACATGGATTGGTCAGGACAGCCACAGCACTTGAGTAGCAAGGGCCCACAGGACAAACAGGAAATCTCAGGACAAATAGGAAATGCTGCCAGAAAAATAACTGAAGAAATTTGGGCTTGAAAGATAGCTCAGTCAGTAAAATACTCACTGGGAAAGTGCAAGGATGAGTTTGACCCCTAACACCTATGTAAAATGAACAACAACAATAACAACAACAACCACCAGCAGCAGGCGTGGTGCCATGTGCTTATAGTTCCAGTGCTATGGAGGTACCCAGGCGGATCCTGATGAGCCAGCCCAGTCTAGTGCCAGGCCAAAGACCCTACCTCAAACAAACAAATTGGGGCTCAAGGTGGGGAGGGGCACAGCACCTAAAGAACATCGCCTAGGGTTGTCCACTTGTATCTACAAGTACACTTGCATTCACACGTGTGCACCCCCACATGAATAAACAGATACACAACACACACATATATACATACACACACACAATAAAACTGATAAAAAAAATTAAACCCTCAAATGGGATTTAAAATAATAATAATTTCAAGTGTTTGAAATCTTGATTGATCAAGAGAGTTTGGCCAACAGCGTGAGTTACCAGTGCACGGTCTTCATCCATGCATTCACCACACTGGCTGTACATGGAGAGGCTAGATATTCTGTGGAAGCATTGCCAAGTTGACTCAGCCCCACCCAAGCACCAGCCCACATCATCCGAGAATGCCACCACTAGTACGGGAGCCTGTCATCTGTGCTCTGTGTATCGTCAGCTTCTGAATGTCAGTTAATTAACAGATTTACGCCACCCGGCAGGAGTTTCCCTGCTCTTAGCAGGTGTGGGTTTCCTTGGGCTGGGGTGACTAAAAAGAGAGGCTGCCACTTGGATGAAATGAACCCTAGCCCCTCTCCCTGAGGTATTCAGCATCCCACTCCCCTCCCTCTATGGGCATCCTGAAGAGCATCTTCAAGCTCCAGCCTCCCAGTGCTGTTTCCTATTCATCACAGTCTTGTCAAAATGTTCTCCCAGCTTCCAAAGCCTTTTACCGTCTGTCAGATATGTGACTGGATTTGAGTCCCACTGTTCAGTTAATGGCTCCTCGCCCTCTTTCATTCCCTGGGGAAGTTTTTATTTAAGTCCTGAAATAATATGTTGAATTAGAATCTTTTCAAATGACACGATTTATTTTTTTACCTCTAATTATCAATGGGGGGGGGGTGGGAACCAACAAAACCACAGGTGGGAACAAGGAGGGGAAACGGGTCCAGGTGGGCACATGGTCTACCCTCTCTAGGGAACAGGTGGGTTTCAGACAGTGCTGGTTTGTGACAGCCAGCTATATGGAGGGTGTCTGTGCTCTTGGTCATGATCATATCACCAGAAGTGGGGAAGCCGTCACCTCCCAGACTAGATTCCTAATGAACACATGTGCACTCTGACCTCAGGTCTCTAGATATGCAGGAATCATCCACACTATTTGCCAGTTAGAGAGTCAATCAACTAAATTCACATTGCTGGGGAGCTTCTCCTACAAACCCAGCAATATGAACCATCCCTGCCTGGCCTGCTGACCAAAGGCTAGCACCGCCACAGAGACATGTAGGATCCATGAGGAGTCTCCCAGGAGGTGTAGTGATGAGCTAAGAGTCACCCAAGTATAATCCTCCCTTCCATTGAAACAGTACTTTGGTAACATTTGCAACCCAGCAACTCATTCTGTGAAGGGATAACTGACACACATTTGGAAGAGCCCAGATGAGGATGACTGAAACCCTGAGAAGCAGGCACCTTGGGGTCATGAAAGGGAATGTCACTCTGTTCACCTGTAGAGCCCAGAAGATTGTTCAACAGGCTCCTCAGGATTCCTCACTACAGCACCCATCTCCCTCAGCACGTAAGTGTAGACACTGGGGATGCTCCAGGAGACAGGACTTCGTGTCTCTGTTCATGACGTAAAAGTGAGCCAAAAAGTACCTATTGAATTACCTGTTGAAATGTCCTTAGAAGCCTGGTCAAGGGCCTACAGATGCCACATCCATGATGCTCATGTCTGATACACAAGTGTGTGTGTGTGTGTGTGTGTGTGTGTGTGTGTGTGTGTGTGTGTGTGTAGAACCCACACACAATCCCCTCACAATATGAAACAGGGAATGTTGGGTCAATAGTCAATAGTTGTACTGTTCAAAAAATAATGACAAGAAAAAATGGCCTCAGTACATTTTTTTTCTTCTGTGTTTTCTGTCTTCATCTATACATTGTTTCCTTTTAAAAATATTTTTGTTATTATTACTTTAAGTGATGTGTAGATGTGTGTTGTCTTTGTGTGGTTATGTGTACAAGTACAGTGTCTACAAAAGCCAGAAGAGTGTGCTAGATTCTCTGGAGCTGGAGTTACAGGAGATTGTGAGTGGCCTAGCATGAACGCTGGGAATGGAACTTAGGCCCTCTGGGAAAGAGGTATACACTCTGAACTACTGAGCCATCTTCAGCCTCTTGCTTTTATACCTTTAAAACCATTTTTATTAGGGGGCTGAAGAAATGGCTCCAACATTATAAGCACTTGCTGCTCTTTCAGAGGACCTGGGCTCAGTTCCCCATCCCCACGTGGTACAGGTAATTCCAGAAGATACAATAACATATTTTGGCCTCTCCAGGCCTTCTCGTGGTATACATACATACACTCAGGCACACTCTATACACATGAAATTATTTTGAAACTAAAATTTAAAATTTTTTTTCATTAGCCTACAAAACGCCTTGTGGCATTTTCACACACAGTTTTTTTGGTCATGGGTGTGATTCTTTTCCCCAGCTTCCTGTCCCACATCTCCAACTGTATGATTGTTCCCAGCATTCCCTATTTCTCTTCATGTCCCACGTGCCCACTTCTCTCCCCTGGCCCTCTCTCACAGGACCCTTCCTAGCTTTCTGGCCTCTATTTATACTCACTCCCACATAAACGCATGCATACAAAAATCACAAGTTAGGATCCTCTGTTGATAGAGAGAGTGTGGATTATGAGACTATGTCTTGCTGAGCTTGGATTACCTCACAGAAGGATGTTCTTCTTTAAGACATGATCTCACTGCATAGCTTAAACTGTTCTGTAACTTGGGATCCCCCTGCCTCAGGCTCTTGAATGCTAGATTTACCACCAAGTATATTTGCGATCTGTGTTTGGTTGACTCTAATGTGGAGGTGTGGGGAGGGGGCTGGGCATACCAAGGATTCATATTTCAGCCAAGCACCTGGAACCCTGGAGACCAGGCATCTGCTGAGAGGAAGGCAGGTGGCCAGTCACTGATCAAGGGCACAGAAGTTATAGGAGGGCGGTAGAAGAAATCACATGAGGAAAGTCTGTGGAGTGACAGGCACAACTGGTAAGAGATGGCTCTTGTCATGTCCAATCATCAGTGCCTCGTGAAGAAGGGTTGGAGCATTTGTCTAGACAACCAGTATTTTGCCATACTATGGTAATACTGTGTATGATACATGCCTTCTTGCTCCTGGGTGGCCTGGGCAGGGCAAAGGTCTGATGGGAGTCCTGGGGTCTAAGTGTCTACATGATTCAGTCCCCATAGGGGGAGTTCCTGGCACTGAACAACTGCTGTTTAGTTCAGTGTAGTAATAACCTGTATACCCACCCATACCCACTGTAGTTCAACACCACCCTGGATACACACCAAACATCACAAGACAGGCACCACTGCCCAGGGTCATAGTTCTCTTTGTGGCTTGTAAAGCTGAGCGGGAACCACAGATGGCCACTCTTGTCCAGTATTCACAAACAAAACCATGCCACACATTGTAAACCCTGAGAATATAAAAATTCGGAGTTCAAAGCATTTGCTTTCAGACCATAAGCAAGTGTGTATGTGCATTATGCATACGCAGGTGTGCATGTGTGTGTGCGTGGGAGAGAGACGGAGGGGAGAAGGGACCGAGGGAGGGAGAGAGAGAGCGTGAATGTGGATGGTTGTCTTCATATATATACAGATAAGTGTGGAAGTTAGCATAATCTGTCTTCCTTAACTGCGCTTCACTATTTTTTACAACAAGGTCTCTCAATAACTTGGGATCTCAAATTTTGCTGGGCTGGCTGGCTAGCAGACCCCAGGGATTCTCCTGCCTCCACCTCCCAGGCACAGGCACACATAACACCCAACTCTTTTAACATGGGTTCAGAGGGTCAAAATCAGGTCGTTATGTTTACACGGCAAGCACTTTCCCCACTGGGCCATCTCCCCAGCCATGAAGGAAGCTCTTTAGAGGCAATATTGACATTGACAACATTGACATTCAATAGCTTGCACACACCAAAGGTATCACCTTGCTGAGCATTGACCTGTGTGTCCAACTGCAGCACCCTCCTCTCTTCTCCTAGTGCGCAAGGCACATCTCAGTGGCTTCCTGCAGCTCTCCTGTCCTTTACCTTGGCACCGTTCACTTCTCTTGCCTTCTGCCTTATCACTGTAGCTTGATTTCATTGAGAGCGCTCTCCTCAGCATTATCTGGGCATTCAATGGCTTGATGTGGGAATCCTTCTGAACTCTGCTGACCCCTTGGCTGTGGATGGACTCTTGGGCTGCTTGTACCTCAAGCTATTACAAATAGAGCAATAGAGAATATTCACACATAGTCTTCTTATGAACAGATGGTGTGGTTTTTAAATTATTGCTTTGCTTTTGAGTGATGGGCTTTGTAAAACCTATGGTGTCTTTACTTTCTCAGTTGGGTTGACCTCCAGCCATTAACACTTTGCATATCACAACCTGAATTCCAATAGTAAAAACATAGTTTCCTTTATCCATAGCATCTTCATCCCTCTGGAAGTTTGTCTAGAACCCTTGCCTCTCCACTCACAAGAATGACTGGTCCATGATTTTTTTAAAAAGTTTATTTCATTTATGTGTTTGAGTGTTTTGCCTACACACACACATGCGAACCACATGCATGTCTGATGCTTGAAAGATCAGCAGAGGGTGTCAGATCCCCTGGAACTGTAGTTACAAATGGTTGGGAGGCATTGTGTGTGTGCTGGGAATCTAACCCAGGTCCTCTGCAAGAACAAGTGCTCTTAACCAGAGCCAGTACTCTAGGCCCTTGGTCTATGCCTTTTATTCTTTTATTTATTACAAGGCTTTTGGTTGTTTTGTAATTAGGGTGATGCCAGGCTCACACAGAGAGTTTTATGGAAGAATACACACACACACACACCACACAACACATGCTGGTGATTATTTCCTCCTTATATGTCTGGGAAGAGGTGATAACTTTCCAGTGAATTTGGACCAGGTTTTTTTTTTCCAGCACGCAAGTTCTCCCCTTTTTCTAGTTAGGGGTGTTTGCTTCATCTATTTCCTCGTGAGTAGCTCTGGTGTGCTGTTTACTGAGCGAAGTGCCAGGCCAGTGTAAGATGCTGGGTGAACTGGCACCAAGTCCTTCATATTGCTGTGCCATGGTCCTCTCCACTGTTTTGGTGTTTCTAATACTCCATGTTTGTCCCTGGTAACAACCACGCCCCATGCTTTCTCTCCGACACCTCTTCCTGATCAGCATAGCTAGAAGCTTATCAGTTTCATTGATCTTCTCAAAGAACCAGATTTTCTGCTTCGGTTATTTTGAGAGATTGTTTTCTGCTGTCTTCCATTCCAGTGGTTCTTTTCACTCTAGATTTTATTTCCCCTTTTGTTTACCTTCTCTAATCTCTCTAGGTAGAATTCCTCTAGGTTAGCAACTGGAGACTTTTTCTTTACATAGACCTTTTAAGCTGTAATTGCTCCAAGTATTCCTTTGATGACATCATGCACTGTTTAAATTTTTTGTGTGTTATTTTTTTCTACTTCAACTTATTTACATATCTTCTATTTGGATTTTCTTTTTTCTGTATTGGGAATTGAAATTAGAGCCCCTCACATTAAGCAAGAGCCTAGACTGGGCCTGAATATATGATCCTCCTGCCTCCACCTCCCAGCCTACATAACTAGGCTTGTGGGTACTGTGATGGTTTGTATACACTTGGCCCAGAGAGTCACACTATTAGAAGGTGTTGTCCTGTTGGAGTAGGTGTGTCATTGTGAGTGTGGGCTTTAATACCAGTCCTAGCTGCCTGGAAGTGCATATTCTGTTAGTAGCCTTCAGAGATGATATAGAACTCTCAACTCCTCCTGTATCATGGCTACCTGGATGCCACTATGTTTCCACCTTGATGATAATGGACTGAACTTCTGAACCTGTGAGCCAACCCCCATTAAATGTCCTTACAAGAGTTGCCTTGGTCACAGTGTCTGTTTGCAGCAGTAAAACCTAACTAAGACAGGTACCAGGCATACTCAAGATGCATCTTACACTCCCTTTTCATTTACACTTTGAGTCATCAGTAAACGTTAGTTTTAAACACAGGGAGATTTGTCTGAAGAGCTCTCTGCTGTTCATTACTGATTCAATTTTCTTACTATGCTTTTGTATGGCTTAAATCCTTTTGAATTTATGAGACGCGTGCTACAACTTATGGACGTGGTCTCCCTTGATGAATATCCCATGTGGATCTGAGGACCATGTGCATTCTGCAGCTGTCTGGTGGAGTGTTCCATAAATGTCAGTTAGGACCAGGTAGTTAATAGTATTGGTTAGGATTTCTAGATCTTTACTGATTTATCTGTCTGCCTTTCCTGTACATTATTGAAGCACACACTTAAAGCTCTAATTGTAAGTGTAGGTTCTCTATTGGACCTTATAGGTCTACCAGTCCTTGACTTGTGAATTTTGAAGCTCGGTTAGTCCTGTTGTGTGGTGCATAAATGTTTACGTGTTGTGTCCTGTTGGGATGGTAATTATTTTTCATTACAAAATGGCCTTTGAATGCCCTTTCCTACTAATTCTGACGTATTTGCTTCTTCAAGGTGATTTCTCATTGACTGACTTTTCTCTTCATTGTGGGTCCCGTTTCCCTGAATGCCTGGCTGTTGTTCCTTGTGGGGCGGACACTGAGAAGTCTGCCTTTTTGGGAGGTAACGAGTATTCTCAGATTCCTAAAACATCATGGAACTTTAAGTACAATTAAGTCACAAAGAAATAGGTTCATCTTTCAGGTACTCTGTTTAACATATTTAGCATATTCTCAGCAGAAGGGGATGATGCTCAGCCCAGGGTTATATCTATCTTCAGGGCAGGCCTTTCTGTACCTCTGCTTGGACCCTCAGGGATTTTTTTTTTTTATTATTATTGAATTTGGCAGGTGGAAGAGGCATTACTCACACCCCTCCGTGAGCACTGGACCTGTTGAACACCAAAGGGTTCTTTTCCCTGTCCTTGATCAGTCCCTGTGTGTTCTTGTAATACTTGTGCATGTGGGAGAGAGAGCCCTCATACTGTGTGCCACCCTTCTGTTTCGATCTCCCTGAGAACTCACAGCTTTTCAACCCAGATGCCCACTGGGTACTGAGACTTCCATAGTTCCTACTCCTCAGATTGCCACTTGTGTTATTGTGAAAAATGCCCTAAACGTGTTCTTTCATGTGTTTTATCTACTTTGCATTGTGTCACATGGAGACAACTCTTCTATCCCACCCATCTTTTGGAGAAGAGAAGGTCCATATGCAGAAAACATTTAACAGCTCTACTCCCTTGCTTCTGGGAGCTCCTCTTCCACCTTCTCCTCCTCCTCCTTCTCCTCCTCTTCCTTCTCCTCCTCCTCCTCCTCTTTCTCCTATTCCTTCTGAGTCTTCTCCCAGCATCAGCAGAGAGAACTGACTCTGTCTTGTGCCCGTGTGCTGGATGGCATCATTCATAGCCCTGCCCTAAACCCTGTTGATTTCCAAACTCTACCAGGATTGCTACCACTTTGTCTTCTGTCCTTTAGCCCACTAGGTTCTAAATCCACTCTATATCCAGGAGCCAGGTGACACCTGTCTCAACTCTGCATCCCCCCAGTATCATTGACCCTCCCACATCGTTCTATACTGGCCAGACTGGGAAATGCAAAACACACAGCACAGACCACTATACGGATCACAGAGTGTTCCTTAAGATAAATCCAGTAATGCACTCGGCTACTTATGCACTAACAGCTCTGTGCAAAGTGTATGTATGTGGTGAGGGAACTAGGGAGCCAGGGCATAGGACATGTTCATAAGAAGTCACTGCCCTGAAAGGACTTTCCCATCTGTCCTGAAAATTAAATGTTCAACACACAGTCACCGACGTCAAGTGCAATGTGAGTGACCCCAACATCAATTCTCAAAGTAATCTGCCATAGGAAGAAATAGTGGTGCCCAAACTTGGAATCACTCGCTCTTGTCTTTGGATGCATTCCAGGAGCTCAGTAAAGCAGAGATTTTAGGTCAGAATCCTAGCCTTCTGAGCTGAGTTTGCAGGTGCCTTAGGGGTAGTGGATGAAGGACACCCTGGCTTCGGGGTTTGGCTAAGTCTCACACCTCCTAAACTTGCTAACCTGTTAGGATCCCAGCAAGAGCAAAACCTGCTAGCAAAGCCAGAAGGAATGCCTCCCCTCTGCTGGAAGCGCTTCTCCTTTTCTCTTTTGATTCTCCACCACGGGCTCATGCTACAGCTTTATTATAATACACTTTATGCACAGCAGTGAGCCTTTGCTGCAACATATGCCCACTTTATATATACATGCATAAAGCATATTTTTAAAACCCTTAGTAAGAAGCTCATAGTGCAATATTAAAGCCAGGCCATATTTTCACCGTACATTCATAAAAAAGAAAGAAAGAAGGAAAGCATTCTGGTCTTTGGGAAAACGTTATTAAGAACTCTGACTCCAGGGTGTGGGATGGCACAGAGCTTTCCCAGAGCCAAACAGAGCGGGAACCAGGCCCTGAGGCATGCAGGGCCAGCAGTCCTCAAACCCCTGGAGGAAGAAGTTGGGGTTGAGATATGAGTAGAGCTTCCGCGGGGACATTTTTTCCATCGGGCAGGGCTAGCTGCAGGCAAGGAGGGCAGGTGGGAGTGCTGTGCTTCTGTTTAGAAAATGAGATGTCACATCAGAAATTACATCCAGTTATTTATACTCAACAGGAGAGTACCAGCCTGACGGGAAGAAATTGAAACAATACCTCCCAGTAACCCCGGCCCTTCGGATCAGCATCTGGTCGTTTGGAAATCCCTGTGAGCCGGGAGCTTCGGACTGGTATAAATTGCTGGCTTTGTGTCCTGCGTCTAAACCCAGCAGATTTATCTTGAGTTTGTATTTGGCATTTTACATTATATTGTAAACCAAGTGACCTGCACACAGACAGAATGGCTGCTTCCGTCTGGGGACCCTCCATGCCAGGAGCCAACACCCAGCCAGTACTTCGCTATCTATGGCTCCTTTAGCTATTCGATATTATTTCTGCTTATCACGGTCTTGTCATATGGGATTATTAAACACATTTTAATAAAAGGTCAGAATGTGCCTCATTTGGAAGGACTGAGGCCCTCACTCCTGTTTGTCCAGTGACTATGCAGCTAGCCAGTCAGATAACACACCCTGCCCTGCATCACCCTTGGGTGGAGATTTGCAGGTCAGACACAGCAAAGCAGCTCTCTTGACACCAAGAGGAGTTGCTGGGACTCAAGAAGTCATGTTGTGCACACCTGATGCAACACACCCACTGTGTGGAAAGGCCAGGCTGGGATCCTTGGCTCAGCTAGAGTGATAGGCACAAAAAGCTTCCTGGGCAGTAACTGGATGTCCAGTGAGGGAGGGGTCATCCCAGGAAGAGGGGATGATGTTAAGGTAGAAAATGTCCAATGATAGCAGACATTAGTAATGGATCACAGAGCGACTCCATACTTATCTGAAGCTCAGATTTAGTCTCTACCCCATGTGCACACTGAAGAATCAGAATCTCTTAGGGAATCCTTTTATGGAAAAGCCCAGACCACAAACATGGGTGTGATTCCCACAGACAAGCAGAAGCTTGGCAGTGTGACCACATGAGGGGTAACTGGGCAGGCTCTGCTCTGGCTGGACAGCAGGCAGAGGAATATTTGTCTCCGCGTGTACAAGTAGTAGGGTAGAGCACCAGTGTCTGCATGTACAAATATCGGGACAGGTGACTCAAGCCCCTCTAGGCTCAGTACAGATGGCAGCTGGACATTCTGAGCCATTTCAGGAAACATGGAAAGGGAAGGACACTAAGAATGATGGAAAGTAACCAGGTTAACATTCAGCCTCATTCCCAATAGATCCACCTCCATGTCTTGAGAAGATCAGAGCCATGTGGTGTAGAATCTAATTTGGTCACCTGTGCCCCTACCTTGCGGCTACATCTCTGGGCAGTGCAGAGGAACTACAGCTGGTTGTGGTCAGTGTGAACCGGAAGTGATAAAGGGCTGTATAAACTGTGTGTAAATGGCCTGCACCCACAGCTGCACAGAACCGTATGCATTCATTCTATTGTTTCTTTCTGCTGCGGCCCAGAGCACACAAAGGCCCTGTAGATTAGAAGGCAGAAGCTGCGGCCTGTGCCTCCCCACCCTGCTGCAAAGGGTGCAGCCATCTCCTATTTCGGCATTCCTGAGCCTCTCACTAAGATCACAAGTAAGCCTGAGAAATACTTTCACAGAATTTGTCTCTAACTGCTCTCTCTGGGATTCTAGGAAGGGAGCAGATTTTTGCCTCGCAGGTAACCAGGCTCTTCTTCCTAGCCTTCCAGAATCACACACATGCAGGGACACAAAAACCCACCCAAGAGGACTCAACTAGAACCAGACTAGAAGTGTTCCAGGCAAACAGATGCCGAGTCCCAGGATCCTACCTGGCTCCTGTGGAACAGCTGCCAGACTCAGCACTGCAGAGGGCACATGGCCTGCAGCCTTGCTGTGTTGATAGGAAAAGCAGTCTGTGTAGTAAAATGTTTTAGACTCTTCCCCCTCCCCCAGTGCTAAGGTCCCTGGGGACTGTCAACACCCACAACACTGACTCTGATCTGCAGGGACTACAGCACAGGAAAAGGCCTGTTGTGATCACCTGTCACCTGCATTTTAGGGAGCACGGGTATCACTGCCACATAATGGTTTTTCTTACCCCTCCTTTACGTTTCTGCCATCAGGTGGTCAAAATATCAGACGATAACAATAGCATCCCACACAGGAAGGGTTCTGAAGCAGTGCAGAGCAGCTCTAGAGCACAGGGAAAGAAAATCCTCCCTAGGAATTTGATTGTCAGAAATTCCCCTGTCCTCTGCTTCTCTCCAGGACCAACAGGGTAAATGGGTGATCAGAAGCAGGACAGGGGAGGGTTTAGCTCCCATCCTCGGATGTGGGAATTAAAACAGAATCAGTGGTGGAAGGCAGAATGCAGCATCCCTTTGGTTTCCTACATCCTGCAAGAGATGTAAACACTCGTCCCCACTTCTGCCAGATGAGGACCAGATTCAAGGCCTGGAGGGTAGACTGTAATAGACCTCTGCTCAGCTAAGTAGCTGAACTGGGCAAGAACAAAATGCTGCTGAGAGGAGCTGCCTGGCTTGCAGAACTTTGCGTCTAGGTTTGTTTCCAAGTCCATTTTAATTACAGAACTTCATGCCCATATTAGTGTTATATCTCAATTCAATTAGCAGTGAGATGAGTAAGGGCAGGTGGCTACTGGACAGCAGCCAGCTTGAAGCAGAGAGCAAAGGATCATGGTGATGAATGTTTCCATCTCCTCAGAAAGGCCGGGAAGAGTGGGGATGGTCTAGCTTGGAGAGCAGGGAGGGGTGCTGGCTCACAGGCAAAGGGAGGGTGCAATGACTCAGTTTCCAGCAGTGCATTCAGAAAGGGCTTTTCAACTTAAAGAGGACACAGTCTCTCCAGGAGCTCACTTGCCAGGATCCAGGCTTGCCAGCAGCTCCAAAAATGTGCCATTCCCATTGTTGGAGACCCGGGGAAGCCCATCCCTTTCCAGGCAGAGGGGAACCAGAGGTGCAATGTCATTAGACACAGCGCATTAATAGAAAACAAAAAATACAGGGAGACAGAAAACTGAGAGATACCTCCCAGTGAAAAGACACGGAGGGAGCACCCGGACCACACAGGACCACGTGGGAAGCACAACGAATAAGATACCTAGACACAGGACCACGTGGGAAGCAGGGCGAATAAGATACCTAGGATCTGCTCTTCTGAATAGCATCAATAAGTCATTTACCAGCTCTAAGGTTTGGTCAACAAGGCTGTCCAGGATCAGCAGAGCCCCATGCCAAAGAATCAGACTAGAAAACCAAAGGTGTAGTTCACAGGAAGCCAATCTTGCCGAGGATTTTGCTGCCATTCTTTCCTGGCCAGGAGCAGGGAGCAGGACTGGTGGAGCCTTGCTGGCTCACTAGGCTTCCCGAGGCTCTGATGTAGTTCATACACACCTCTGAACCCCATATCCTCTGCTCTCTACAGCATAGCCTCCCCTGCATCTCCACACTCCTGGGACCAACGAGACACATCACCCCCACCCCCTGATGAAAGGAAAGTTGGTGATTATACATCATACTTCTTTCAAAAGCACCGTCCCTAAGCAGAGACTCGAAGACCTCTGTGTCCAGCATGACTTTAGACAGCGGACCCAGTGACCAGAGATGGAAGCTGTTCAGGGATCTGCAGATAGGTGGGTGGTGAGCATGGTGATTCAACCACAGGGAAGAACACAGCCCAGCCTGCTATAGAGTAGTGAGCCTTGAGGAGATTGTGCAAGTAGACTAAGGCAGTCATAGAAAGACAGCCTGCATGAGTCCCTTTCCCAAACCCTAGAATATTAAACAACAGAGATAGAATGGAGAACTGGCACTGCCCAAGCCTGGGGCTGAACAGTGGGAGTTGTTATTTGATGGAGACAGTTTCACAGTTAGAAGATATAAAGAACTCAGTCAGGAGGGGCGGTGGCGGTGGTGACAATCACCCTGTGTGGTTAGACTAACTGTCAGTGTGAATGCATATAAAAGAGTCAAAATCACAAACTTTATTTATGGTTATTTTAGCATAACCCCAACAGTTACTCATATTGGCATTCACCCTGATATATCAATGCTGTCTTTTTAATTTATTTCTATTTTACTCGTGTTTCTGTGCACCACCTTCATGCAGTGGCTGTGGAGGCCAGAAGATGGCATCAAATCCGCTGGGACTGGAGTAACAGACCGTTGTGAGCCACCGTGTGAGTGCTGGGAATTGAACCTGGAGCCTCTGGAAGAACAGCCAGTGCTCTTAACCCCTAATCTATCTCTTCAGCCTTTATCAATGCTGTTTTTAAATGCCTCTCAGCTACTCTACCTCTACCTGACAACCGTGGATGTGATGTGTAAGTCCCCTGGTCCTTGGGAAACTCCAGCCTTCCCCCATCCTGCTTCATTCTCTTCCTCCATTTTCAGCTCCTTTTCTACGTACTTAACATGTCCTTCTTCCTGCCTGGGAGCTCTGTGGGACCAGGATGCCACAAAGCCTTGAGAAGGGGGAGAAGCCGAAGGTACGGGAGGTCAGTGCAGCATAGATTGCTGGTCAGAAGGCATTCACCAGTCTAGATGATACCACCAGGGCTGAGGATGCTGGCTTTATGTCTGATTGGGACCTAGTCTCAAGCAAAGAGTACATTCGTAGCTGCTCAATGGTGAGCCTGGGATTATCCCACTCCTGCCCTGACCTCCTCCACAGGTCCTACCATGCTGTGTTCTGATTGACACTCTGTTAACACCCATATGGGGCAGAAAGAGTGAAATCATGATCCGTTTAATTATTTACCAAAATGTAGATTCTAGAGCTATGATTAAGGAACAGACACTGAGCAAGTGGCTTATGGGAAATTGACACAACTCATTGAGCACTCAATTGCCTCTGATTGTTAGACCCCAGTGATGAAGGAGTGCCTGTGTGCACCTGTGGTGAGAGTTGGGAGCATAATGACTCCTGGTGGAGGCCCAGGTTGCTCTTCTCCCCAGCCCAGGGGGCTCAGGACCAAGCTGGTACCTGAGCACAGCCCTGACAGATGTCTGCAAGCCTCACTGAGGTGTCTGGTTACTAGGGGGAAGAGAACATGCCTGAATAAGATGGAGTTCCATGGTGGGAAAGTTGTGGAGAGTTCCCAAGCTAAGAGCGGGGCATAGTGGGATGGGGACTGTGTACACAGAGACCTGTTTCCAGGGTAAACCATGAGCACCTGCATACTCACTGACATCATGACATCCTCTTGTCTCCTCCAGGAATGCTGCCCTCATGCACAGCAGCAAGGGAAGGTGCTTCTGTGAAAGCTCGGGCCTTCTGGAATTTTGCTACCAGTGGAAATGACACCAGATAAGTTAACAGTGACATAATCACATAATATTCAGGCAGGAGGTTGGTGGTGTGCTGATGTCCTCCCAAATCCACACGAGGTCTGCCCATGTTTCCTTTTCTGTCGCTATGATAAAATATTCTGATAAAAAGCAACTTGCAGAGGCAAAGACTTGTTTTAGTTCACATTGGCAAATCACAGTTGATCACTATAGGGAAGTCAAGGCAAGAACAGGAAGCAGCTGGTCAGATCAGGTCCACAGTCAAGAGGAAAGAGAGGGAATGAGTGCCTGCCTGTAGAAATCCAATCACTCTCTCCACTCATAGTCTAGGTTCCTAGCCTAGAGAATGGTTCTGTCCACCATAACCTGGGACCCTCACCAAGACTCTCTTCTCAGATGATTTTAGATCATGTTAATTTAACAATTAAAAAATGACTGTCACAAACTCCTGACCCCAGATGCTCAGGATGCATTTTGGAGGTAGGATATATAAGTATGGTTAAGTTAATTTAAGTGGCCCTATATATTGGCTGGTTTTGTGTGTCAATTTGACACAAGCTGGAGTTATCACAGAGAAAGGAGCCTTCCTTGAGAAAATGCCTCTATGAAATCCAGATGTAAGGCATTTTCTCAATTGGTGATCAAGAGGGGATGGACTAGTCCATTGTGGTTGGTGCCATCCCTGTGATGGCAGTCCTGGGTTCTATAAGAAAGCAAGCTGAGCAAGCCAGAGGAAGCAAGCCAGTAAGTAACATCCCTCCATGGTCTCTGCATCAGCTACTGCTTCCTGACCTGCTTGAGTTCCAGTCCTGACTTCCTTTGGTGATGAACAGCAATGTGGAAGTGTAAGCTTTCCTCCCCAACTTGCTTCATGGTCATGATGTTTTGTGTGGGAATACAAACTCTGACTAAGACACCCTAACCTAATATGACTGGTAGCCCTATGAGAAGAAACCAGGACATAGATACTCACAGGGAAACTAAGTGAAGAAGGAGCTGGTGTCTACCAGCTGAGAAGATATGTATCATCAGCAAACCCAGACCTGTCCTCAATGACCCCTGATATCCAGCCTCCAAGATAGGATCCAGATGATGCACATGGGGTGTGTCTAGATGACCCCTGATCATGTTTCTCTGTCCTCAGCTACCCATCCCTCATAATTTTAGGACCCTGACATCCTACCAGGGACAGTCTCAAATGGAATTAGGCTATGAGGAGGTACCTCCTGACCACCAGCATTTCTCATGCTACTGGCCATATTGGCAAAGTTTGGGATTTGATGTCCTCAGAAGTTGGTGAAGGGAAAGAAGCAGAGGTGTTAAAGGGAACCCTGGCATCCCCTGATATTACTGCTACCTTTCTCCTCTAAAGCACCTGCCACCATCACCCCATCACATGGCTCTGACTGTATCTAGTCTCTGCTCCTGGTCTCTCACCCCCACATGCCCAGCACACCTTGCTCAGGGATCAGGTGTCCCCAAGCTCCTAGAATAGCCCTTGAACATACCAGGGCTTGACAGCAATGTCCACAGAGAGGCACTGACTCAGAGATGTGCTTCGTCTGCTCTGGGCCCTGAAGAGAAGGGGCCCCGCTCAGCACTCACAACCAAGAGACAGGCAGGAAGGTAAATTGATGAAGAGTTGTGAGCACACCATGGAGAGGTCAATAGAGTGAGGAGAGTCAGGAACTGGAGGGGCTTCCTGCTGAGAGTAGATCAGAGGCTGCTCCAAGAAGTGAATGCTTGGGAATGGTAATGAGTCAAATAGAGGAACAGACAGGTGCCTAGGCAGTCAGAACAAGTTCCCTCACAAGGCCCGCCAGAGTGGAGTGATCCCAGAAAAAAACAGGCAAAGAGAAGAATGGTCAGATGTGTAGTTAGGGGTTGTCTTAGTTAGGGTTTTCATTGCTGTGTACAGACACCATGACCAAGAACTCTTCTTATAAAGACAACATTTAATTGGGGGTGGCTTGCAGGTTCAGAGGTTCAGTCCATTATCATCAAGGTGGGAACATGGCAACATCCAGGTAGGCATGGTGCAGGAGAAGCTGAGAGTTCTACATCTTCATCTGAAGGCAGCTAGGATGAGGGTCTTAAAGCCTACAGCCACTGTGACACACCTATTCCAACAAGGCCAAACCTCCAAATATGCCACTCTCAGGGCCAAGCATATACAAACCATCACAGGGGTGCAGAGGCTGGAGGGCTGGAGGAGAGCTGACTGTTTCTTTTCTCTCATCTGAGGTTTAATATATGAGCTCCCTCAGTTTCTTGCTGTCTACCCTGTTGCTCAGTGAGCAGAAATGATACTAATTTAAATGCTTCATTCAGTCACACACACACACACACACACACACATACACACACATACACACGCATGCACAGGCACACGCACGCGTGCATGTGCCTCTTCCAAAGGTCGTAAGGTTTGTCTGTGCTGCTGTTTGTTCCGTACCTGTACATTCCACATCATCTCTCTCAGGCTCTGCCTCACACACTCACCTGGAAAATGGGAAGCTGTGGCTGTATCATTGTTATGTAGCCAGCTTCCTGATATGTCATTTGCATACAGTGACATACATCACAGGTGACATAGCATGAGCACCAGTCACCTTGCCTTCTACACATGCACAAGATTCTATAGACAGTTCTAAAACCACTGGACAGAAGGGACTGCATGCATCAGTATTCAACCAATGAATCCCATTTCTCCAAAAAGTCTCTTTCCTCTAGATGTGTATCTTAGTTTCTTCATGGAACCTTCTCTAGCTTGTTTGTGGTGGTCTTAACCTTCATTGTAGTGGGAGGCTCTTCATCATGTGTTCCCTGTTTCATCTTGGCCTGTGCACACTGAGTACACAGGGACATTCACTGAATGGATGAGCCAAAGAGATTGCCCAACTGGAGTACACAGCCTCTGGGGAAGCACATTTCCCCAACCTCTTGTCATCCAGATAGATAGATAGATAGATAGATAGATAGATAGATAGATAGATAGATCCTGAAATTTATAAGCCTATATAATTTTGCCATTTGACAGAAGCCCAGTTTTTAATTAGGATGTTTATTAATATAATGGTCAGTTATATCATGTATTTATTGGACATTTGTACATATTTATGTAAATTTCTTGGTTATAACTCACTCTTTTCATTATCTGTAATTTGGAGGGGGCAACTGGAACTCAATGTCAAGTCAAAGATAAGTAGATGGATGGTTGGAGAGAGAGACACAGACAGGCAAGCAGACAGACAGACAGACAGATAGATAAACAGACAGATGGATAGGATCTCATGCTTCTTCTACAAATGAGGAAATCTAGTCATAGTCAAAGGAAATGAGATGACTTCTGCTCACATAGCTACTGGTGGAAACCTTCAGTGAGTTCTCAAGGATGGAGGAAGTCTTGTTAAGATTTCAACATGTACATCTGAGGGGTCAAGATATAAGCCTGTAACATCCTGCCCCAACTCCCAAGTGCCCTTTCCCCCAAGATTCCATATGTGTCTCCTTATTCCAGCCTGAAGTCTCACCTGAATATCATTCAGATCTTTTTGTCACCACCCAAGGATAAGTTACTGGGTCTCCTCACCGCTTCTCTCCTTGTTTCTTTCTTTCCTTCTCCTAGTGGCATGTAAAGATTTCTTAGCTTAAAACAAGTAATCTGGGAAAACATGTCCCAGTTAGGTTGGCTTTCCCCAAGAAGGCAAAGTTGTTCTCATATTTAAAAGGAATCCATGTGACCAAATACACAGCAAAAAGAAACCTACAGGAGAAGCAGGAAATCTGCCTTGTGGTTTAGGGGATGCAGCTCACTATAGTGGGGAGGTATGACACCAGGTGCAACTTACAGCTGCAGCTGCAGGAAATTGCTGATTTCTGGGTGGATCAGAAAGCACAGAAATGAATGCTGGTGCATGTCTGACTTTCTCCTTTTCCCCTTTTTATTCAGTCACAGACACCAGCCAGTAGAATGGAGCCGCCATATTCAGTGTGTGCCTTCTTTCTTCAGCTAATCCTCCCAGGAAACCACACCATCATGTGTCTCCTAGGTGACTCCAAATCCAATCACATTCATAATAAAGATTGAGCGTCGCAACTATTTATGATGAAATCCCTGGCCAATTATTGAGATGGGCACTTCATCTACAAGTAAAAGTGTGGACCAAGTGGCCAGCATGCCTTGTGTCCGAGGGAAGACAAAGATGACTGCTCAGCCCCTAGTCCATAGCAGGTACATACAGCCAGAACCAAAGTAACTCAGTAGGAAGAAGGCAGGGTCATAGGAAGGCTTGGTGTGGCAAAGAATTTCCATTGTCTTAAGCAATAGCTACTACTAAGGTACGGTTTAAATAATAATTTTGACAAGTCACATGGTGGGTCTAAAATTGAACTAGAAAGCAAGGAATCCCAACTGCACACCACACACAATGACCTCATACGGAGGTGTTCCATCTGGTGCCAGTCATAACAACCACACACAATGACCTCATACAGAGGTGTTTCATCTGGTGCTGCTCATAACAGAGTCTGTGTTCTTTCATCTGGACATGTGCTCTATTACAGCTAGGACATTCCTTAATCCTGCTTTGTCCATGTGCTTGTGACAGGAGCTGGTTTCCAGTCTCTGTGGTGTCAGTTTTCTACTGTGTCTGCCTGTCTCTGCTGTTGCTTTTCATCCACTCCTTAACCTCTAGGTAGGTTAATGTCTCTGTCTCGTGGTCAAGCTTACCTAAGCTCGTGAGAAACCCAGAAATCAGATCATGATAGCTCTATGATTCCTTTCTAAATTGGTTGAGTTGTTAGGTGATTCCCAACACACACACACACACACACAGAGAGAGAGAGAGAGAGAGAGAGAGAGAGAGAGAGAGAGAGAGAGAGAGAGAGAGAAGATCATGATAGCTCTATGATTCCTTTCTAAATTGGTTGAGTTGTTAGGTGATTCCCAACACACACGGTGGTGGGGGGGGGGGGAGAGCATGTTCTTGTTTTCCATCTTTTCATTCCGGGGTGTAGATAGCAGATACCATGAACTTTACCATATTAGGTACTGGGCTATTTTGGAGTGGCAGACTATATTTTACTAAGTGCATTTTTCCATTCATCTTTTCTTTGTTTGTTTATTTGAATTTTTAATTTCTATCTGAGATGGGAGAGACTTGCAAAAAAGTTTAACCATTGGTTCACTGTAAGACTTCAGGACACACCAGAATGTAGAGGCTGGTACAAGAGTTCTTGTCAATGAGGCAAGGTATTCCCAGGCACTCAGCCCAGAGCCCTGTAGACTTCAACTTTGCAGCTGGGATTGGGAACCAGTGCTGTGTCTACCCAGAGTGATCAAGATGAGCATGAACTGTGACATCCATGATGAGACACTGCCATCTTAGCTCTTGTCTGTGTGACCTGTGTAACCTGTGTCCCCATACGACTGTGTCCCTATGACTGCCTGTTTCTCCATGGGCAGGCTCCCGCACCATCCTCTTCCTATACAGTGTGTGAGTCAAAACCAAGAAGAGCATGAATCCACAAAACCTCGGCGTGGGCCACTCTACCCCGTGTGCTTCTGTACTTGTTACAACTAATAGACACAAGTGTAATTGCAAAAATCCTAAGCCATCAAGAAGGGAGAAATTTATTTTAATTGCACAGGAGAGATTTTGAAAATTAAATAATATGCTATATCTGTCATTCAAACAAACCACAGTTCAATAACCTGCAACTCAGTTATACAGAGAATGGTCTCCGTCAAACTAACAGTAAAGGCCGGTGCCAACAAAAGCAAGCCTACGCAGACACAAAAGCTTGGACTGAGGAGAGAAACTTCCCTTTACTCAATCCTGGTTCAAGATCAGAATCAGAGCCATAATTATGATTTATTAAAAATAACCTATCTGAAAATTTGGTGATGGTATCAAAACTTTCCTTGGGTTAAATTTAATTGCTTTTGTAACTAGCCCCTTCTTTAAAAGAAAATACAAAGTAAGATGAACATTAAACTTAAGAAATTAGAACAAGACTGACTTCCAGCCGACAGAAAGCAAGAAGGATTTAATTAACTCAAAAAGCAGAGAGTACTGGCTCGGGAGTGGGATGCCGTGGAATAATTAAGTCCAGGAATCTTCACTCTGAAAAGGCCAATCAAATGGAGACATCCCGTCAATTCTAATTAAAAGCAGCAACTCAGCAAGGAGATGGGAGATGCAGAGAGTCCACAGGCTGAGGTGTGGGGGTGGAGGGGACTCTGTGTTATTTATACCCAAAACAAGTGTAAATGAAATTGGCCATGCGGTTGAGGGGAGCAGATACGAATTGCCCAAATTATCAAAGAAAAAAAAAGTCAAATCTGGGATAGCAGTGTAAGATGACTCATAATGATGCTAGGTGAAGAAGAACAAATGGAGGACCAGTTCCTTCCTGCAGGCACAGACCTCAGACGTGTCTGCCATCCTCTGTGGCAGCATGCAGAGGCCTCTCCCCATGACCATTAACCCTAGGGCTCAGTCTGTCTCTCATTACTACAACTGAATACCACAAGCTAGGTAGGTAATTTATATAAGATAAAGATATTCTGGGCATAGTTCTGAAGACCCAAGAAGCACAGGAACAGGCAGCCATCCAGTGAGGTCAGGCTGTAGGCCGTTGTGGCATCTTAATTCTATCAGTACAGGGCTTTGTGTGGGAAGACTGTAAGGCAGATCCATCATCCTCTAACAGCCCCTTGGACCATAGTCCTACGCTCTCAGCCTCATTTAATCTTGATCACCTCCTCAAAGCCCCAGATCTTAATAACACATGAAAAGAAGTAAATTCCAGCCTCATTCTAGTGAGACATTAAGGTCACAGCACCTGATAGTCTTAATACCTGAGGAAGTTAGGGGCCTCTGAGTCATCCACCCACACTGTATCAGTTAGTTCTCTAGCACAGTGATAAAAGTCCATGATTGGGGCAACTTATAGAAGGAAGGGTTTCTTTGCGTATATAGTGCAAGAGATGGTTGAGGAGACGCTGCAGTAAGCAGCGTCCATGGTGGCAGAGGCAAGAAGTTGAGGGCTCACATCTTGAACCACAAACTTGAAACAGAGGGAGTAAACTAGAAATCATGCCAATTTTAAAATTCTCATCAGTGCATCAGTGATACACTTCCCCAACCAGCCTCCCCAAACTGTGGACCAGCTACTCAAATGCCCTATAGACTGTGGAGGAAATTCATCATTCAAACCATTACACCCGCCCTGCTTCTGTGAGAGTGCAGCACCTCCCTAAGGTTCTATAAGGGCCCAAGAACCCAAGGCTTCGAGCCTAATTCTATGGGAGGTGGGATGTGCCTGAGACCCACAGGAGGACAGCTGAGGGTCCAGCTGCCACAGTTCACCCTCTCTAGGTCCTTGCCCTGAGTGGCTCCCATGAGGAGCTCCTCATGTCAGGGCATGTCAGCCTCATGACCTCTTAGCAGCCCCATATTCTGACTTCCTGCAAGGGTGCCACCTGAAGATACCTCTGTTCTTTTGTTAGTGTGTTCTATGTCTAACGGGGGTCATCATGTTTTACAGTTTTATTCAAACTACCTGACTGTATCCCAGGCTAGTTATTTAATTATATGGGTTGTACTTTTTTTCTTTAAAACATTTTATTGTATATGTATGATGCACACATATGCCCACATTCAGGTATACAGGTATATGCAGACACATGTTGATGCTCCTCCCTTGATCCCTCTTAAATTTATTTATTTATTTATTTATTTATTTATTTATTTATTTATTTATTTTTGGACATGGAGCTTTCTTATTCTTCTAAGCTGTCTAGCCAGAAAGTCCCAGTGATTCTCCTGTCTCTGTCGCTTCAGTACTGAGATAATAAGTGAGTGCACTATGCCCAGATTCCCCTGAAACACACACACACACAGAGAGAGAGAGAGAGAGAGAGAGAGAGAGAGAGAGAGAGAGAGAGAGAGTGTTTGGAAGAATGAAGGTCAAGCCCTTGTGTCTCTGAATTTACGCAGTAAGCACTATGCTGACTGAGCTACCACCAAAGCATCCGGTTGTATTTTTTTCATTATTGGACTGAAGGATCCATAGTCATTTTATTCAAATGATATACACACATATATGGGTATATAGAGACATGTATATATGGAGCCGAAGACACAGCAGAGATAAAACCTTAAACATATTTCAACTACTGTGAGTGCATTTGCAAACCTAGATTAAGTATTTTTAAAAAGAGAGAGAGAGAGAGAGAGAGAGAGAGAATATAAAAACTAGCTGTAAAATGCATGAGGGAACTTGAAAGAACTACTACTGATTGGAGAAATTTAAATTGTAACCAAGGACTTCCCTCTTCAAACACTCTGGGAAAGACTACAATAAAATGGAAATCTACCAGACTTCAAAGGACAGACAGCTCCAGCAACTGACTTTTCTAGAACATGTATGTGGAATCATATCCTTTTACAGACAGCAAGAGGGGTGGCTGCTTTAAAAGGGGGCAGTGGACGTTTCAAAGGCAGAGTGTCTGCACTCACCTCCTGCTGCTAGAACAGAGAGCCATAAGCCTCAGGGCTCCAAAACAACACAAGTCTACTGCCTTGAAGCTGGAATTCTGCAAGTCAGAAGTCCAAGAAGGATCTACTCAAGTTTGAATCATGATGTGGGCAATACTGTGACCTCCTGGGCTTCAGGGAAATCCATTCCCATCCTCCCCAGCCCATAGACATGTGGCATCTTTCTGATGTCTACCTCCTTTCAGAAAAACCAGCTGCAGATCAAGTCTTCTGCTCATCCCTCTGTCTCTCTCTTCTATTTTTAAAGACTCTGGTGCTGACAGAAACTGGATAACTAATTAGTAACTGTAGTTCTATCCCAACTTAGGTTCCTTATTGCCAGGTAAAACCCATAGTCACAGATTTGAGAAAAAAATAGCCCAAGGATCTTCCAGCGTGTGTGATTATGCCAAGTGTATTCCACACTGTGACCCGTATCTGTCATTGTTTATCAGCAGATTCAACAGAACAAGGTCCCAAAATACTTGGAAAATATCCCGCTGATCATGGGCACACTTATTCCCTTTAATTACTCTTTAAATGATGCAGTGTGGCATCACTGCCTAATGCATCTTACAGGCATTTGGACATTAAAACAATGTAGAGATGTTATTAAATACTCAAGGGTTGTGCAGAAGTTACATACAAACACCATGACATTTATACACAAGGCTTAAACACTCATGTTCTGGGACCTATGCTCTGTAGATATAGAAGGATAACT
Source organism: Arvicanthis niloticus (assembly GCF_011762505.2). NCBI lineage: Eukaryota > Metazoa > Chordata > Mammalia > Rodentia > Muridae > Arvicanthis > Arvicanthis niloticus. The sequence goes on from NC_047670.1 coordinate 62,987,684, forward strand.
TCACTGTAGTCTATAAACACATCATCTCTACATACTCAAATAACTCTATATATTTACATAAGGCATATAACTTCATGTCTGTGTGTTTGTCTTTCTCCCTGTGAGAGGTTTGTGGTTTTAATTTTTCTCTGTGTTCTACTCTCTATTGCCTGACAAATTCTCTCTCTCTCTCTCTCTCTCTCTCTCTCTCTCTCTCTCTCTCCATATCTTTTTGTCTCTATCTTTTTCTGAGTGTATGTTTAAGAGGGAGGGAGGAGAGAGAGAGAGAGAGAGAGAGAGAGAGAGAGAGAGAGAGAGAGAGATATTTCCCTACATGTCAGAAAATCTAAATGGAACTTCATAACAAGAAGCTGTGTACTGTATGCCAGGAACAAGCTGTGAGTTTAACTCAGAACACTATAGAAATAATGGAGACCCTGAAATGTAGCAACTGTTACTGGCTCCCACATGAAGATATGCCCTGCATTGGCACCCATGGCAGACGCTCCTGGCAGGGTGCTGGCAAGTACGAGACTGCTCCCTTCTGTGCTTTCTGGCTCCATGAAGGAAACTGCAGGTAGGAGGCTCTCATTAGGAGCAGTCTTACTTAATTAATCTTCCATTATTGGGCAAACCATGGGAAAGATGGGCCCCACCAGGAAAACCGTTTGCAGCCCTTGTCAATTTGCTCACTCTGTGAGCAGTCCGCCCAGTAAATCAAATGCTTGCAAGTGCAGTGCACACGGCAAATAATTAAACTGTCCATAAAGGCTGCTGAGGTCTTCACAGAGCTTAATTGTGTGTGACTCAGCAGCGAGGCAGGGTCTGCCGGAGCCAGGAGATGATCCGGCACTAGTCAACTGCCTCCTCTGCCACTGGTACTGACTGAGGGCTGGCTTTGCCCTCTGAATGTAGCCGCAACAGATAGCAGCCAGTGAAAGGTGACCAGCAAACCTATGGAAGCCACAATTTCCAGGTTGACCCAAGTTCATAACTACCTGCCTTAGGCTTGCTCCTCCGAGACATGGCTTTAGTATCATAAAGAAGAAATCTTTTAGAATAGTCGCCTGTATCTCAGCTTTACTTCATTCCTTTCCTGGAGCCTATGGAGTCTGCCTTCTGTACCTGTACCTTGCCTCCCTGCCCTCTGTCACTGTAACAAGCCCCTGCCAGGTCTAGAACTGTTCCCACTAACAAATCAAAGGGAAATTCTCCATCTGTGGCCTATGACATCATCCACAGAGAACTCCTTATTCAAGGCCTTTCCATCTGCAGGCACTCAGATCCTCTGGGCTGTGTCTGTGCTGGTCTCTCTCTCGTCCATGGCCCAGAACAAAAACCACCACCACAGAGGGCAGCTTGGATGTCGGTCCCTGCTATAGCCACCCAGGCTCAGATCACCCTTGGTACTTGGACCTCTTAGAAGGAGAGGCCACCCATAGGAAGATCATGTCCTGCTTCTCAGACTCAGCTCCAGGAAAACTAAGCATGGCCTTGCCTGGCCATTAGTATCTTCAGTAATGCATCTATCATGTCTGCTTGCAACTGCTTCATACAAAACTGGAAACAGAGTGGGGACCAAGATACAATCCCTGGGGTCTCTGAGCCCCTCAGGAAGACATGATCTATACTGTCCACCATCAAATTTACTGATGTTCAGTGAGTATTGGTGGATGGATGGATGGATGGATGGATGGATGGATGGATGGATGGATGGACAAAGGAAGAGAGATCTCAATGAAGGTGCTACAGAAGCCTATGAAGGATCTGATTCCAGTTTCAGGGCCTAAGCAGACATGCTTGGGGCTATAGTAGAAAATAAGATCCACCAGGGTGAAAGGAATGAGAAGGGACAGAAAGGGACATGGTATATGAGATAGTAAGAATACAGGAACAGGTAGCTTCTATTGGATATATGATTTGAATACAAGACCAAGGGGTCCACCTACAGGGTTTTCACTACTTCCAGAAGGAACATCTATAAACCATAGCCTTCCCTCCAACCCATTCTTCCTTGATCTCCTCTGCCAGCGAAGACCAAAGACATTCATGATAAGAGGTTAGTGTAAGTCACAGAGGGTGTGGTTTTAATCTGATAAGTGTTTAGGAACAAAGTTAGTGAGGAATCTCAAATGGAGACAGTGCAGGAGGGTTCCAACAGAGAGCCATGCCTGCTCGTACAACCTAGTGGGCCAAGCATGAAGCTGAAGAGCCACAGCGACATCCTCAGGAGCACCGGCAGGTTCCTGCCATGAGCAGACTGATGCTTGGGGTGTTCTGGAGTGTTCTATCATGTGGACTGCTGCTCAGAGCTTTAGCTCTGTAAGGACTGTGGTATATTCAGAGTATTCTGAGACACATGTGTAGACTGTAGACCAAGGCCCACACTGTCGAGTAAGAACACCCACTCAGCTTTCAAAGACAAACTGAAGATCAAGCACCCGCACAGATGTGGATGGGCCAAAAGTGGCACCATGGTGGGGTGATATATAAAAACCCCCCAAAGCTGAGGAGGTGAGGGAGGAGAGAGTGGACTTGGGAGTGGGTTGCAGGGAACTGTAGGAAGAGAAGTCATGGTTCACAGCAGCAAGTGGACAGAATGGGAAGCATCAGCGACTCTATTCGTTCTCCACTGTCACATGATCATCAAACCACTGTTCAGTGGCCATGGTGGACACTTTTAGAAAGAGGTTGGGAATGAGGATAAGACAGGTGTCACTCACGTGTCAATGAGTGGGGAGCAGGTACCAAATGCCCTTTGTCCTGGCTTCTAGAAGCCCAGAGACAGTAAGAAGGGTCTCAGAGTTTGCTGGAATTGGAACAGTCAGGGATATTTGGAGAGAGGGCCTGAGCTGGGCTTGTTTACAGATAGCAAAAATGGAACCTGAGGAAAAATATCTATGGGAGTTGGGTGGAAGCTTCTAGACAAAGAGGTGATGAGAGAGAAATATAGGAATTTTAGAGCCCAGGAGACATGACATGGAGAAGCCTTTAGACTGGGGACTGGGTGCTGTGGAAAGTCACTTCTGGGGCCACCAGAAATTATATAAGGAATTATTATAAGGAATATCACTGTGCAGCAGCTGTGGGCAGCTGCTGAGGTCTCTGTAGCACATGTGACTAAAACATTAAATAACATCTCTGTTCTTCTCTGAAGGTCTGGAGTACAGGATCTTATGCAGCAATACCCTACGAAATAAAGCTTTCCCTCCTGGAAGGAGAGAAACACTTTGAGACTCAAAAAGTAAACAGACCTCATAAGCCCAGGGGAGCTAAAACGTGCCAGATAACCAAGGACTCTCCCCAATATTATAGCACTAAGCAATTGCTAGGCAGAGGGGCCTCCCTGACCAGCTTGGCTTCCTAGAAAAGAATCTCTAGCCTGTGGACATACCTGAAAGTAAAGCAGAGAGCTTCCAGGACACAGCTTTTGTGAGCAGGCATCCAGGTTGGGGTGCGCTCTCAGACCTTTGAGTTATCATTACTCCTGAAGGAACCCCAATAAACTCACTGGTCTGCCAAGGTAGGCTTTGATGGACTCATTTCTTTGGTTTGCTGTTATGCTCTGTCTGAGACAAATAGACACCTCTCCACACCTCATCAGGAAAACTTAGCACAACACATGGTTTGGGTATACAGGAGCTAACACTTCAGGTGGTTTTACTTTAACACAAGCATCACAGCCTCCCAGAGAGGCCGTACAGCCATATGCTCTAGCGAGGGCCTGCCATCTGCAGGCAGTGGGTCTCATTTTAACAGGCAATTGATTGGATGTGGGCCCACTGCCACTTGAGAAGAGGCCCAGTCTCGAGGGAAGGCCCACCTGTCTATGGCAGCAAGGGTGGGTCCTCCTGGCTTTTCAAAATAATTGAGTGTGACGTCTGCTGCTGCCAAACACTGAGACCTCCAGAGTGGGCAGAGGAGGGCTCTGTTTCCAGGCATCTGTCTGTTACCCCTAGAAAAAGTCTCCAAAAATCCCAGATTCAGAGTACACAGTGATGGCTCGAGAAGATTCAGTCTCATGCTCCAGATCTGCACTCCATCTACTCTTAGCTCTTGAAGAATCCAAGTGCCGGCTTGGCCTTCTCACTGCTGACAGGAGCATGACCCACCTGTGTGGCCCTCACCATTACCAGGACAGAACGTTTCCATCACACGAAAGAACTCTTGCCTATGAGCTGACTCAGACCACTGTACTGCCCAGCCTTGCTGTCTCTGATCTTCCTGCAGTCAGGTTTAAATATTCTGGACATTTCTTGTACATTAAATCATATACTATCTTGTCTTTCATTCCTTGCTTTGTTCACTTAGCATAATGTTTTCTAGGTCCAGTCTCATTGAGGAATACCCAGAGGCTCCAATCCTCTTAATGATTTATGTCTTCTTGTATTCTAATGAACACTAGCTTCATGTTCACTGAAGCTATTCTGCCCAGCTCAAATATGGAGATTCTCTGGATACCAGTGACAGGCAAGAGAACATTTAGTAAAGGCAGAGCTAATACTATTCTTTGTAGCTTAAAAAAAAAAGAAGAAGAAGATTCATGGCTGGAGAGATGGCTCAACAGTTAAGAGCACTGGCTACTCTTCCAGAGGTTCTGAGTTCAATTCCCAGCATCCATATGGCAGTTCACAACCACCTATTATGGGATCTGATGCTGACTTGTGGTATATAGACACCCATGCAGACAAAGCCCTAAAATACATAAGTAAATGAATCTTTAAAAAAAATTGTTGGCCCAGTGAAATGTTAGTGACCCCCCCCAAAAAAAAAAAAACAGAGAGGAGCTGATCTGATGCAACTCTCAGCAGGGTCTTTAATCTATTTGTACCCCCCCCCCAAATGCACCACCATCGTGCAGGACAGTTTTGGTGGTGTGGGAGCCCCGAATGTCTATTGGGGCAAGGCTTGATAGTAAGCAGCAAGCAGGGAGTACGTGTGCAAGCATCTAATTGGAAAGCCAATGTGGCCTTTAACACAACTGGCTGGTGCTGGGAGTCACATCATAAACTTAACTTCTACTCTCCTCTGCATTGCTGGTCATTAGGCAGGAGATGGGCTTGTAACCTGGGAGTACAGGTTTGTTGGGGAAATAACCTGGAGACACTGGTCTTGTTGAGGATATAACCTGGAAACCCTGGTCTTGTTGGGGATTAACCTAGAGACTGGAGCTAGGTTCAGGTTTGTTGGGGGACAGCTTAGAAACTAATGCTAGGTACCAGCCTGTTAGTTTAGCTGAGTTCAAACTTAGGTCAGGTTCTCTAAAATGGAGTCTGAACATAAAAGATTTGGCATCTCAGATTTACTTCCTGCTAGATGTAATGACGAACACCTTTAATCCCAGCATACGGCCGAATCAGGCAGATCTCTGTGAGTCCAGCCTACTCTATATATTGAGTTCTGGGACAGCCAGGGCTCTGTAGGGAGACCCTGTCTCAAAAAAAAAAAAAAAAAAAAAAAAAAAAAAAAAAAAAAAAAGGACAAGCAAAAAAAAAGAGATTCTCTTTTCTTCCTAATTCTGTGCATTTGTGTGTATCTGTGTGCAAATGTACATGTGAACACAAGTCCCACAGAAAGCCAGAAGGGGATGCTGGCACCCTGGAATTGGAGTTACTGGGTGATTGTGAACCATCTCACCTGGGTGCTGGAAAACTAAGCCCAGGCCTCTGCAAGAGCAGCAGATATCTTAACACTGTGTCAACTTTCCAGCCTCAGTTGGTATTTTTAATAGGCTTTGAGGCAGGAGGTAGCTCACTGTAGAAAAACTGGGGAAAGACCCATAATGAATGCTCCACCTTGGTCCCAAAAGATACAGTGAGAACCATTTAAGATAAATATGAGTACTCGTTGCTACTGAGTAGGATATCGCAGCACAAGGGGAAAGACAGGGCTCTGGGAAGCAAGGTCAATACCAGCTTCTAAGACATTCTAAGAAACCTAGGCAAGGCCCTGTTACCTTATCACAGGCTCTTCTAATGCAACTAATTGTAATGGGGAAAAACTGTAAGTTAGTCTGGCTTGTAAAAGGCTTCCATTTATCTTAGGAAAGAGACTACCCCAGACTGTCCATAGACAAGGAGTTAAATAAGGTAACCAAGAAAGACTGTGCTGTGTTTTAATATCTGTGATAAGCATCAACTCTAGGGGGAGCTGCATTCCCATCACAATAAAAAAAAATATGGTCTGACAGCCAGCAGACCCCACCAAAGTCAAAGACCAGCAAGACCTGGTAAGCTGGCAGTACTAGCGATAATAGCTCAGGCTAATGGCTAGCAGACAGGACAAGGTTGGCAGTTAACACAGCAATACAGACAGACAGAAGGGGGCTTCAGAGCATGAACACGCCCATAATTGGGTGGACAACACATGCACAGTGTTTGATCAGTGGGCATGTATATGCATGTGTGCATGTGTGCATGTATGCATGCATGCAATAATATGAGTGCAGGTGTTTATGGTAGGCCAGAATAGAGTGACAGCCTCAATTATCACTGGCCAGAAAAACATGTAGAGTATATCACCTCGTAATTTGCTCAACTTGTGATAAGCCCAGAGATAACCCATCTCAGTAGAAATTACCTCAGTCTTTGTCCAGTTTCTACGATGTGTCCATAATATCCCCTAGATCAGATCAACCTTCCTAATGCTGTGACTGTTTAAAATACAGTTCCTCACGCTGTGGTGACCCCCAACCATAAAATTTTCATTGCTACTTCATAACTGCAAATTTGCTAGTTATGAATTGTCATGTAAACATCCAATATACATATATCCAATATGCCATCCCCGTGAAAGGGTTCTTTGACCCCCAAAAGGGGTTGTGACCCACAGGCACTCGCTTTTCCTTAAGTTTCCTTAACTCTTGCTTTCATCTTGCCTACACACATGTCCACATTGTTAGTTTTCATTTGCATGAGAGAACATACTTAAGAGGCACTATCTCAGGTTGATTTGGGGTGACCTTTGAGTTTCCAGCATCATAAGCTCCTGGGTCATAGCTGTCTGGGCTGAGAAAGGCCCAATCATTTAAAAAACTGCATCTATATGCGCTTACTGTAAACTAAGTGGTAGACTCCCAAAGGATAAGCACTGAAGTCCCCCTTCAGGGTATCCTCTGCAAATAACTCATTAAGGACCTAACTGGCTGACATCACTCTGGGCACAGCCCTGCAGACCTCAAACACTGGCACCCAGCATTGAAGAGCACCTTCCCTAATGCTGTCCAAACAAGAGCTCTACTCCCACCCCAGTGCTGGCTCATGTTTATGTCAAGTTGACATAAACTACAGTCATCTGGGAGGAGGGAACCTCAACCAAGAAAATGCATGTAGGTAAGTCAGTAGAGCCATTTCCTAATTAATGATTGAAGTGGGAGGGCCCAGTCCACTATAGGTGGTTCCTCCGATAGATATGTGAGTCTGGCCTATATAAGAAAGCAAGCTGAACATGAACCTGGACAGTGAGTCAGAAAGTGTTCAGGCGCCAAAAATGTTGCGGCCCAAGCCACTCTACCCCATGTTTGGGGGCCAAAGTGTCTCGGACTACTCTATCAATGTTGGGACCCACACTGCCAAAAGCCTTGGGGGCCAATTTGTTAGAGCCCAGACTGCCCAAGCTGCTCCAGTCCGAGGGTCAGGGTTCAGCAAGAGAAAGAGTGAGGACAGACGTGAGGAATGGAGACCAGACAGTGTGTGATTCAATCCCGTTTATTCTTCAGTCTCTCTTTCTAGTTCCAAGTTACTTCTTCCTAGTGCAAGTGCCTAATTGTCTAATAATTGCCTGTCTCGAGTCTCAAGTGCCTACTGTCTAATTCCAAGTTCTTCCTCCAAGTGCCAAGTGCCTAATACCTAATAATAATTTCTTCTGTCTATCTCTCACCTTTTATATGTCTCACTTCTAAGCCATGCTTTTAAGTCATGCCCTTAGGTCTTGTCTCTAAATCTAATCTCTAAGTCATGCCCTTAAGTCACACACCTTTAAGTCTCACACACCCAAGGGGAAATCCTGGATATCTAAAACAAGATGTTATCAGAGTGTGCTCAGCTGTTGTAGGCTATTGTAATCAAGTCTCTTGTCAGGGTATATGGCTCAAGATGGCTGCAAGGATGATAGCCGCCTTCTGTCAGCTCCCCACAAGAAAGCAGCATTTTACCATGGTCTCTGCTTCAGTTCCTACCTCCAGGTTCTTGCCTTGAGTTCCTGCCTTGACCTCTCTTCAGGATGGATGTAACCTGGAAGATGAAACAAATCCCTTTCTCCCCAAGTTGGTTTTGGTCACAGTCTATCATAACAATAAAAAAATGGAGAAAGCTAGGACACCTCCTCACCCTGTCTTCACACTCTCACATACCCTGGGTTCTCAATCAGAAATTCCCCCATGTCTGTCCATTCCCATTTCAGAAGGCATTTAGTTCCAAGGAGCTCCCTTTCTCCCTGCTACCCCACTTCTATTCTGTCTGATCTAATTGACACAGAGTATCCCCAGTGTAAGCTTCTGAGATACAAATACAACCACTGTTCTTCCCATTGTAGGACTAGGCCAGGGTACCCTGTCGCCATCAGTAGAGAAGTCAGAGTGATAAACATTCAGATCTCCTTGAGATCTAGCTCTGAATTCACCCCCTGCAAAATCTTGGAAACCTGGCACTGAGAGCCCCCACTTTCCTCTGCCTTCCACTCCTTGGTGGTTAATGCTTTGGGTCTTGCTATAGCAGGAACAGGGTGGGGCCACCTCTATGTAAACGCCATCTGGGTGGGGACGGGGGGGGGGGAGGTATAGCCACAAAAGCATTTTCTGCAGGAGGACCTAATTGAGGGCTGCCTGAGAGACCAAGGTGCAGACAATGTCAGCCAATCAGGAACTGCTGTTTAGAAGAACTGCTTTCTTGAGACCAATGGGGTGCAGGTGGAGGGTGTTAAAGAGTTTGCAGCAGCATTCAAATGAGCTTGCTGCAGCGTTTCTCACCTGTTTATAGAGTCTGTGCTGTTGATTCAGTGCTGCCTCACCTCTGACCCCCAAGGGCAGGTAGGGTCAGGCAGCGAGAGCGAGTAGTCTAGGGCACAGGCAGCATCTTGCAACACTACCTGATGTGGTCCCATGACCCACAGTCTCCTTGTTCACCTGTCTGACTCCTGAACTGAACTTGGAGTCTGGCACACTATGCAGTCCCCAGTGCACAAATGACCCTCTTGAAACTTCCACGACTCCACATAGAGCTGTGGAGTCACTCTGTCCAGTACCTGTGACTCTTGTTCCTACTCCCTGTGCCCAAAGTGAGCTCAGCTCACACAGACAGCTCCCAAGAGTACAGAAGAGGTAAGACTAGTGGAAGTTAGTATGGAATGTTCTGTGTTCAAATCCAGCTTTCAACACTAGCTTCCTTGAGTTATCATGAGCAAAGCAGGGCCCTCCATGGGGACACCCATGCAACCTGTGAAAGATCTACTGAGTTCTTACAACCAAGAACATCTGACAATATCTAGTGCATCTGCTTTGAAAATCAAGGGGTTACCATAGATGTTGCTCCACATACAATGACTTGACCCATCATCTTTTATGTGATACTGGCTCTAGAAGTCCCAGGAATAACATACATCATTGCCCAGCTCTCCAAGATACTCTCAGCACCATGCTGCCTGGAGTTGGTTCTTTCTGTACCACTGAGACACTCATTAGCTTCTGACCCGGATTTCATTTTAAATGGATTGTCCTACCCATGAGCAACACAAAGAGTCACTCGTGTGGTCCTGACACCCAACTGGATAGCACCTGTATGGCTTCCTAGTTTTAGCTGAGAAAACTAGAACTTTCCCCTCTGATCTTTTGTCCTATGTCTGCTGACCCTCTGCTCAGAAGACCCTGTCTCTGAGGCTTTAGTCTTTAGAGACATCATTAGAGGACTCCATACCACACCTCAGTGTCCCTTCACAGGAAGTACCATATTCCCACTTGTCACTCTTCACTGACTATCAAGTGGATAGATAGAGCTCAAAGAAAGATTCCAGGAGTCCCTTGAAGCTGGCGATCAATGTGATTGAAAGCTGCCACGGCGGGGGGCTGAATGAATGCAACCATTGCTGGCTGGGATGGAGCCAGGTGGTTTCCAGGGTGGAATGACCATGTATTTATGTAAAGAGCACCATCCATGCCCTAGCTGTGCCAAGCAGCACAAAGGTCATCACATCCTGAGATCTCATCCATGGGGTTCCTGAAAGACAGGAACCTATGAAATCCAGCTCTGCTTAGGGTCCTATTTCAGTTCTAGAGGGACCAAAGCCTGCATTGTATTCAATATCACCTTGGAATTGGTAGACTGACTAGGAAATCTAGAAGAGGATAGGCCAGCCTTGTGAAAAGCAGCAAGAATAGAGAGGTGCATTTTTCTCTCAGTATAAGACACAGGAAGAATGAAGGAGAAGGGGAAGATAGAGAGCCACACACTCAAGTGCAGCAGAGATTGTGATGGGTCCAGGCTGGGGACACCTAGGGTAGCTTCTGAGGCCAGCAGACATGGCCTCATGGAGGGTGTAGGCTTGCAAGTTTCTAGTACTCAGAGTGAGGGTACTTGAGGGAGATGGTGTATGGCTAGAGACTGTGTGTGTTTTGCCTGGAAACAGGGAGGCTATTCTACCTTCAAGTAATCTATCATTCCCAGAGGCTTGTTTCAACCACATATAGAGATGGATAACAGCCATGGGACTACAGGCAGAGAGTTAAGGGCTTAGGTATCATACCATCTGAGAATAGATGTGCAGATCAGAGATAAGGCTTCAAGGGGCCTCTGTCCAGCAGGAAGACATGCTGTGGCCCCTTCTGAGCTGTGGCATTGAGGTCTCTGGGTACAGGGTGGAGGATTCCCCAGGGGCTGCCTGGAAGAGACTCAGAGATGTAGCTTATGTTCTCAGCTCCCTGAGCTCTGGAGGTGTGCTGGGGTGACTCGCAGAAGACATTAGTCAACAGCTCTTTCCCAGTGACAGCCAGGGAGTCATCCTTTAGTTTAACTGGACGCCCTCATCCCTCAAACTCAAGTGCAATGGCATTGGCTGGTGGATAGAGAACTTCCCCCTCTGTGTTGCAAGTTTATTTCAGCCTAAATTATTAAGCAGATTGTTTAATAATGCAAGCCTTCTCATTGGAGACGAAAAAGCAGACGCCGTGTTTCAAAGCATATTGTTTCCCTAAAGCAGCAGGCAACACAGCTCCCTTCTCTCTGATCTTCGGTGCGAGATCATCTGCTAATCGAGATGAAGGGGGGTTTTACTTGGTGAATAAATGAGGTCTGGCTCTGTTTCATGCCCAGCCAGACAGCCGTGGACATGTTGCTCTTCTTCCTAAACAATACCCACTTACTTATTCATTTGCATTTGACATGGTCTCTGGGACAACTGTTGGAATCCCAGCAACTTTTAGTCCATCACAGACACTCCCTGTGCACTTGTGCCTTTTCACACCTGGGCTTCTGTCCTTTTGTGCCATACGGGCAGGTACGGATGGTGTGTTCTTTTAATACTCAGAGAGAATTAATTTCCTGGACTGATTCACATTTCATTAGAGCCCTCCATGAACACCCTTCATGCTTCAGTGGTGGGGCTGGCTTGGAGCCACTGCCTGGCTGGAGCTCGTGATGGTCTGAAGGTCAAGGCTGCGCAGCTAGAGATGCAGACCTTGCCTTGCATGTGAATCAAGACTCCACACCAGTCCACATTAATTAGACATGCATCCTATCTAAAAGCTTAGCTAAGGCCATGGAGATAGATGCTTGCTGTCCAGCAAATGCTGGTACCTTTGAATGGACCATCCCACATATGCTGGCCTCTAACCCTGTCAGCAAGGGGGTTGGTTGACAGCTGGAGTACCTGGGGGAGGGAGTAAAATGGGTGCAATCACTGGCCAGGCAGGACACAGCACTGTTCTTGCCAGCCTGACCCTGAAGGCTCATTATCTAGATTCTTGGTACCCCTTGAAGTAGTGAAGATGCCCACTTTTGGCCCCATCTTTCCTCAGACATTGACAAGACTTTAAAACTTCCCTGCCCAGGTTTCTGAAAAATCTTCCGTGAGGGACCAGCTTTGAATCCCTAAAGCTTGTCATGTATGTATATAGGGTTGCTCTATGCTAAGCATGCATCAAGTCTATAGGACAGAAATGTGTCTGGTGGGGGAGGGGAGGGCACAGGGAGAGAAAACAACACAGAGAAGGTGCTGGTGACATCTACACAGCAAAGTGAGCAACAGAACAGATGAAGTAAGCATTCCAGAAGGCTGGCAGCCATGAGGAAGAAACAACCTTCAGCTAGTAACAAGTCCACAGGATTGGGCTCAGTGGAACAGCACTGAGATACCCCAGTTTCCCATAGAGAGCAACAGGTGTGCAAGACACCAACATAGTTGGGCCAGTACAGAGAAACATATAAAGAGGTTGTCCCAGGCTAACCTCTGGAGTAAAGATACTGTGGCTGAAGGTAGACAATTGTAACCAATGAGGTTCTCAGAGGGACTGGAGGAATGAGGCAGCTAAGCCGCCTGCTCTGTCCATGGTACTGACATGGGAAGCTGAAAGGAAACAAGTGAATGGGCCATAGCAAGTAGGCTATGAAGGAGAGACAAGTAACCTGCAGGATAGCAACCTGATGGAGCCAACCTGAGAAGGTCATGACCTGTGGGCACTGGAAAATAAATAACAGTGTCTAAATACAAAGACAAGATTTGCCTGCCTTACAGTGAGAATGTGGCTTGAGAGCTGGTGTGGACACCACACAGTTCAGTGAGCTCAGAAAGGTGATGAGGCTGGACCCTGTGGCTGCTTCACTCTGTCTTTCCTGTAGAGCCATGGTAGATAGATGCCTCTATCTGACACCCTGCCTTCTGGGCTGGAAGACAGCTCTGAAAGTGTGAAGTGTGGCAAAAGCCATGGGGAACCTCCCTTGAGGTGTGGCTGGTGAGGAGCCCAGGAGCACAGAGCATCCCATCCTGAAGCCTGTGTCCTCAGCATGTTGTGACAGAATCTCGCTGAATCAACATGCATATTACATGCTGCCTGATTGTTTTTTCCCATGGCCTGCCTTTCCCTCGATATCATAGTGGTGGCTCCAGACCTTAAACTCAGTATGTCATTAAATATGAAAATAGTTTGTGTTGTTCTCTAAAACATTTTATAAAAAAACAATGTTATTTCATCTTTAGGTCTTTAAAAGAATTCTCCCACAGACACATCTATGTCTAGACCTATTTGCTTTACATTTTTATTTTTTGAATGAAGTTGGTAATGGAGGATTCAAGATCTTTTGAGAATATTTTCTCAGATTTAGAAAATATCTCTTTTATTAGAGAATAATTTGTCTCATATATATGTATGTGTATATATATATATATATATATATATATATATATATATCATGAGATATATGTAGCTAGATGATATAGATTTAGGTATAGATAAAGATGTAGATACAGATTCAATATAGATATAGTTATACATATAGATATATAGATATAGATGATATAGATATAGAATATATATATAAACACACACACACACAGAGAGAGAGAGAGAGAGAGAGAGATGCTGGTGGCTCAGTAGTTATGAGCATTTGCTGCTCTTGCAGAAAAATTAGGTTTGGTTCCTAGCTCAGGACTTTACAGCCACCTGTAACTCTAGCTTCAAGGGATCCATCACCCTCTCTGGCCACCAGAATCACTACATACACACTGTGCACAGACATACATGCAGGCAAAACATCCATACACATAAATAAAATATAAAATAGTTATATATGGGCAAAGTGACTCCTCGAATCCTTTTGTAACCTGTAGATATCTACTGATATCAATGGTTATTATTTTATGAATAATGTTGATAATATTTTCTTTATTTGTTAAAAATATTAACCTTCCTAAGAAATAAAGTAATCAATCTTTCTGAAGAACACACTAGTCTGACTTTACCTGAGGTACGCCTCTTTTCACCTCCCTAGGCTTTGCTGTTATGAATACATCCTTATTTTTGCTTCTTTGGGCTGCTATACTTCTGTTGCAATACCCTTTAAACAAATGATTGTTTTATAAATATTCACTAAAAACTGTGATTTTCTCTAAGTATTGATTCACTGTGTCCTACAAGTTTAAATCTGTTGTAGTTTGTTTAATTTTATTAAATTAAAGCATTTCTAATTTCCCAACCTTCCTTCCTACTAATCTTTAGGGAGTCTAAACTGTGATCCTGAATTCTCTGATATTTGGGCTTCTTTTTTCCCCTCATAATCTTTTTGTAATTGATTTCTAATTTAATTCAATTCTACTAAAAGAAGATCATCTGTATATGGCCCATTGGATAGTTTGTTTTTATAAATATTGTATTGAAGCTTAAAAACTGGCAAAAATCATGTTTTCTAAGTTCAGAGTATCATTTCTGATAGTATTAGTATATATATATAGTATATATGTAACATATATACTATATATATGTTACATATAACATATATACATATATATAGTATATACATTACATATAAATAACATATGTAACATATAACATATATATGTGTGTGTGTTACATATATATGTTACATATATACTATATATATATTAGTATATATAATACATATGTTACCCTTCCCCTGGCTGGACTGCCTTGTCCAGTAGGAGAGGATGGGCTCAGTCCTGCTGCCATCAGTCTTGATATCCCAGGGTAAGGTGGCACCCAAGGGGGGAGCTTCCCATTCTCTGAGGAGGGGATGGGGTAATGGGGGAGGGACTTACAGGGGTGAGACTGAGAGGAGAGGAAAGAGGGGAACTTCGATCAGGATGTAAAAGTAAATAGTTAATTAATGGATGAATGAAAAATAACTCCAGTGGTTTGTATAGCATTAGGCTCATTTTTGGTTTGATAATTTTGTTCATATAATTGAAACCATATCATTAAGCACATATACATTTAATGTTGCTTGTCATTGCTAAACATACATCTTTATCTCCCTTTTGCTTTCAAGTGTGTTTTGCTTGGAATGAGTGTGGCTTGTGTTTGCACAGACCTGGCTGCTGGGAGAAGGTAAAGAAATGGAGAAATAGAGGGAGGGAATAGGAGGAGGAGAGGAAGCCATGATTGGGGTGGCCCCGGTGTCTCAGCAATCTGTATGGCTTTTACTTCTTTTGATTTGTTCCTTCTAATTTATTCCCTCTGGGCCTGCTTGGACTCGTTGACTTCTTTTCCCTCGATTCAGCAAGTAGCAAAAGCGAACAAACATTGCAGGCATTGTAACAAGGCTGCTGTGTCTTTAACTTAGTAACTTACTTAGGTGCCAGCCAACTGAATCCCCATATAAGAGAAGCCATTCATTAGAATGTAATGCCTTACGGATGCCCCATTCCATGTGTAAATGTGCCTAATGCAAAATGAGATTTCACACCCCTGTTGGATATTGCGTATTTTCTCTTACAAGTCCCGTGTTATTGGCATTAAGTTAGTGGTTGCTAGCAGTATTGCTTAACCGAATAATAAAGTAGGTTTAGTCAGTGCAAAGCAAAATAAAAACCTATCTGTCAAAGGTTTTAAAGTGTGTGAGAGATCCTGCACAGGTCTGTCACTGTTAGCATGAAAAGCCTTTAACAATTTTCCTTCCTCCGTATAAATGACCCTCTAGGTCTGCCTTAGAGCATCCCCCCCCCCCCAGACGCATCAAGTATCCTGCAGGAAGCTACAGGATGCTTGTGATTCTATGAAGCCATGAGCTATTTTAAGTGTGTGAGTTGCAGTGTGGGCTTAGAAGAACTCTGCCCTTTCTCCCTAACTCTTTCCAAATGGATGTGAGAGCTGAGGGCATCTCCCTTTCTGCAGGGGTTCAAAGATGGAATGCCTAAGCAGCTGCCAGTGCAGCAACTGAGCTTAGCAGTGTCTCCCAGAATATGACAGATCAGATGGCAATTGGGGTTCGGGGATAGGAAGAGAATGACTGCTGCTCTTCAGGGCTGGGTACACAGGGAAGGACATAGATTTTGTAGTAGGAGACTTTTCTGCTTCTATTTATGTCCTAATTAATTCTTTTCTGAAGTGAGAGAAGTTACAGATGTTTAAGTTTGTTGAGAAGAAGTACAGCAAATACGAGATATGTGGTTGTGGGGAGTGGTGAGAGAGATCTGTAATGCACAGAGGAAACAACTGAAGGTGACAGGAAAGGGGACAGAAGCTTGCTGTCCTGAGACAGGGAAAGGAAAAGAAGTAATAGGAAAGGAAGAGAAAGGAAAGAGAGATGAGAAGGTGGAAGAGAGGGAAGGAAGGGGAGAATAGCTTAAGGAAGGAAAAAGGAAAGGAAAAGAAAGACAGAAGGGAAGGAGAGGGGTGTGAAGAGAAGGAAAAAGGAAAGAAAGGAAGAGGAGAGGACAGGAGAGGACAGGAGAGGACAGGAGAGGACAGGAGAGGACAGGAGAGCAGAGCAGAAGAGAAGCACTGTGGGTAGCGATGGGTGGCTTCCACTGTTTGCAGAGCTGTCTCTGCCCTTCCTCCCTCTGTTACAAGGGAGAACTTAGTAGGATCACTGATGCCCCTTCTTAGTGTCTTAGTTTACAGCCTGCCACAATCTTCCCGCAAGGATCTCACTGGGAGATTGCCTGTCTGCCCTGATAAGTCACAGTGTGGCCTCTCACAAGGGAGTCTTGCCATTTGCTTCTCTTTTGTTTACCCATCTCAGAGTGAAAAATCCTTGAAATATTTAAAAGTATTGACTCTGCATTCCCCCCAACATTATTAACAGGGAACAAAAGTTATTTCATACCCTCATTTTGTCAGTTGCAAAAAGGACTCAAGGGACTCGAAACACTTCGCGGTCGGCATCTGCGATACAGCAAACTGCAAATCCTTCCTACGTGTTCAGATAAACAGTGTGCTAAATAATTGAGCACATGGAACTGAAACTCAAGTCCATCTCTCAAGCCAAGGGAGCAGACACAGCCCTTGTCAACACATACTCCCTATTGAAGAGTCCATGCTGGCTGAGGGCAAGCATTCCAAAGTAACACAGGGTGGTACTTTCTGACTCCAAAGAGTACAGAGCAGCTGAGAATGGAAAGCATTGTAGACTCAACAGAGGAAGTAACCTCTAGGGTTCCCTCAAAGACCATGACCAAGCTAGTGGTCTGAGCTCTGAGCCCCATCATAGAACTACAAGGGAAGAGGTCAGAACAACTAGGCAGTGCCCTTCAGCCACGTGGGCCATACATACCTCTGTCTTGACTGTCATCCAATTTCCTAGATAACCATGAAGTTTCTGGCTCAGAAGCTGTTGGTTCAAACCTTTATGCTCACTATACTGTGACTTTTTACTGATTTGTGATCAAGTCCAACAATCTTAGCTAGTCTCCAACACACACTTCTTCCAATACACACACTACCCCATGAGACCTAGTTGCCTCCTTCCTCTGGTCATACCTACTTTCTCCCACAATCCATCACTCCCCCTTCACTGGTGTCCTCTTGCTCACCCTGGTGCTGGATGACATAGATTTTATCTGGCCACTTCACCCCAGAAATAGCGAAGCTATGCATGCATACATACATACATACATACATACATACATACATACAGGTTAACTCCTGTAGGTGAGTTGGTAAGTACTGTGATGCTCTCTTGCTGTGATTTGAATAAGGGTTCTCCAAAGGCTCATGTGTTGAGTGTTTCATCCCTGATGTGTGCTCACAATGACCCTGGCCCTGAAAATCTTACCCACAGTAACTACATCTTACAGCAAGCTGCCATTCAACTGCTCCATGCACCAGACTGCAGCTAAACAATCCCTTCTTCCCACCAATGGGGCAGCTTTGCCGAGCCCTCAAAGCCTCCTGCAAGGGGGAGGATGGAGCTGACTGAAACATGCAGCTTTCCCAGAGTCTTGTTTAGACTGTGCCTCCTGTTGTCTGAGCCTGTGGTCCACTCAATGCCTTGGCATTCCTATGTCTCTGAGCATTGGTTCTGCCTCACACTTGCAGGTAGATACAACAGGAACTCTGAGCAGGGCCTTCCTAAATAATCCCTAATGAACTAATCAAGATATGAGGTATTTTTTAAGCTGTTGGCTAAGCCAGTGTAAAGTAGATATTAACTTCACATCTCCCCACCCCAAACATCTCCCCATGGTGCTATTAAAAGGTGATGGAAGCTCCAAGAGGTGGGACACAGTGGCAAGTTTAAGGTCACTGAAGGTCCCTTGATAGGACTTATGGGAACTTATTCTTCTCCTCTACCTCTTCTCCTTGTTCCAGTTATGAGGAAAAGAGATTTTCTGTGATTTCCTTCCTCACAATGGACCCCAAGCCAAGGGGTTCACTGATCTTAGACTAAAACCTCCAAAACTATACAGCAAAATTAACCATCTGTGTTTATAAGCTGATCATCTCAGGTATTCGTTAAAGTCATAAAAAGCTTACAAACACAGACATCCTGACATTAAATACTGGCAATACTTTACTGTTTTTTTTTTTTTTTTCAAAATGTCCAGCCTGTGAGGCAGAACATATCTATCCCGCCCAATCACGTCTGCTGCCAACACAGCCTCCTGTCCCTCTGCTGGACTGAACAAGTCATGGTCCCTAGGTGGCTCTCAGCTTCTTTTTTTTTTTATTAGATATTTTATTTACACTTCAGATGCCATCCCCTTTCCCCATTCCCCCCCCCTTAGAAAACCCCTATCCCATGCCCCCTTTTCCTTTTTGCATTTACACATTTTTTTTAAAATAATGTTAATCATAAGCGTTATAAGTTTGGAATTGTTCAATCAGAGGTGTAACCCACTGACCAACCTAGATATAACAACTATCTTTGACTGGTGGAGATACATGAATATCTGCCTCCCTGTCTCCCCCCTCTTTCTCTCTTTCATCACCTAGCTTCTCCTCTCCTCCTTCTCCTCTTCTTACTCCTTTTCTTCCTCTCAGTACTCCTCCTACCTTAGCTCCTCCTACACATCACCCTTCCTGTTAAAATGAAACTTTTCTCTCAAAATACAATTAGAGCATAATTATGCCAATTTGTACCAGTGAGGTACAAGATAGTCCTAATACCCCGTCCATCCTTTTGTTGACTAACCAGCACCTCTGTCATTTATCCTAACTAAAACATTTAGTTCTGAACCTGGCTTTAGGATGAATGTCAGCTGACGACCATCCACTCAAATCTTTTCTCTCATGGTAAATAGCTGTAAGTTTTCAATCCCATCAGAAATCTAGAATGACTGAGTTAACTATAATTGTGGGAAGCACAAAGCATAGCTTCTAAAACTTAGCCAATTTATAGAGACCTCTGAACACCTGAAAAGCCCCTATACTACCGAACGTTGGAGCATCAAATCTTCAGCCTTCTGGCCCAGAATCATCTGACAGACCTTGGTGATGCAGGATTATTAAGGACTGATTACTCTGTCTAGGCAGATATAATCAGTCGACTATTCTGCATGTGTGTCCTTTTCTGGACAGTAATTTGTCTGTAGATGGAGAAAGGCAGTTCTTGCCTAGTGGCTGTTACCACACAACTGGAGTAACTCCAAGGATGCTCAATTTCTTCTTAGAATCCACGACAGGAAGCTGTCAGGGGCAGACAGGTCTCTAATCAATATGAACGTTAATATATAAATATCTGTAGCGTCAGTTCTATGGACTTCTGATGTTTTGAAAACCAACTATCCATGTAAGGTAACCTGGACTGTTGTCTGTTCACTCCTCTCAGCTATTTCTAAATAAAATATGGGAAACACCCTAACAATAAACTCAAAAATATGAATTTCCTATACTCCCTTAACTCATAGGTTAAGCGTCCCAGATCAGTTAAGAAGGTTAAAAAGGGGCTGGGTCTAGGCAGTGTATTCCTAAATGTGTTATACAGGCACAATGCCCATGAGCGTATCAATATTCATCTCATTTTTATATTAATAAGAGGCTCGTACCAATGAAAACCTTAAATTTGAGATCAAAGTAAATTTTGTACCATTTAAGAAATTATAACTTCATCTTGATAATTATACAGATTTCTACCAATAGGTTATGGCTATGCAATAAGTCCTAGCTAATCCCCCCTGTTCCAACAAAACCACTACTTGTCCCTAGAAAGACAGACCATTATTAACCACATTAGTCCCCAAGCTCAGGGAATAGGGGCGCTGACTCTTCTTTAACTTCTTCAAGCTGATTAAGGGCGTTGAGATTTTAGAAGAGGGGTTGGGGGGAAGAGTAAGTTGATACGCCTCTGATGCTGTGTCTTCACTGAATCCAGATGGAATTCCAGGACATCAGAGGTTTGGGCAGGTCTGCTCAGTATGCTTGATGAGTAGATACACCAAGGCTGTGTATTCTGCAATATACAATTCTCAGAACAAGTTTTAGTATCAAGAAAAAAAAAATTTCCCACCCCCAGGGGGCTGACATTTTTTTTTAAAGATGTTGGTTCTAAAGACTTCCCCCCCCCCCCCCGCTTGTTAAAATTGGTTGTAGTATTTACATTTCAGAGTTTATCCTCTTAGCCTACTTCCTCCCACCACCCAGAAACCTCCTATCCCATCCCCCTTCTCATGCTTCTATGAGGCAGTGACCGCACCTACCCCCCTCACTATCCCTTCCCCACCCTCACATCATCCCCCCCCCCACTGTGTGTTCATTTTTTTTTATGGGACCAAGAAACTCCTCTCCCACCTATGTCCGACAAGGCCATCCTCCCCTACATATACCTCTGGAGTCTTGGGTCCCTCCCCATGTGTTCCCAGGCTAGTGGTTTAGACCCTGGGGGGCTCTGGTTGTTTGGTATTGTTGCTTTCCACCTGGGGTCAATAACCCTTTCTGCTCCTTCAGTCCTCTCACTAAGTTCTCCATTGGGAAACCCCTGATCATATCAGTGGTTAATTGTGAACATTGTCCTCTGAGTGTGTTAGTCTTTGGCTGACCTCTAAGGAGACAGCTATATCATGTTCCTCACATTATGCACTTCCAGCCATCCACAACAGTGTTTAGATTAGGTGACTGTACATGGGGTGAATACCCAGGTGGAATGGTCTCCTGACGGCCCCTCCTTCAGTTTCTGTTCCATGTTTTGTTTCCCTATTTGCTCCCTTGAACATTTTTGTTTCTCGTTCTAAGTAGAACTGAGGCATCCCCTCTTGGTCTTCCTTCTTCATGAGCTTCATGTGGTCTGTGGGTTGAGTCTTCACTAATCCAAGCTTTTGGGCTAATATCCGTGGAGATATGTTTGTGTAACTATCTTCTTTTGGGGTTTTTGGAAGATTACTTTCTTGCTTTTTCTAGGTTATAGTTTCCCTCCTTGTGTTGGAGTTTTCCACCAATTATTCTTTGAAGTACTGGATTTGTGTTGAGATACTGTGTAAATTTGGATTTGTCATGGAATATTTTGGTTTCTCCATCAATAATGATTGACAGTTTTGCTGGGTATAGTAGTCTGGGCTGGCATTTGTGTTCTCTTAGGGTCTGTATGATATCGGTCCAGGATCTTCTGGCTTTTATGGTCTCTGGTGAGAAGTCTGGTGTAATTCTTATAGGTCCGCCTTTATACGTTACTTTGCCTTTTTCCCTTACTGCTTTTAGTATTTTTTCTTTGTTTTGTACATTTGATGTTTTGACTATTATATGGCGGGAAGTATTTCTTTTCTGGTCTAAACTATTTGGAGTTCTGTAAGCTTCTTGTATATTTATGGACATCTCTTTCTTTAGGTTAGGGAAGTTTTCCTCTATAATTTTGTTGAGGATATTTACTGGTCCTTTTAGTTGGGAGTCTTCCCCCTCATCTATACCTATTATCCTTAGGTTTGGCCTTCTCATTGTGTCTTGGATTTCTTGTATAGTTTGGGTTAGTAGCTTTTTGTATTTTGCATTTTCTTTGACAGTTGTGTCAATGTTTTCCATGGTATCTTCTGCACATGAGATTCTCTCTTCCATCTCTTGTATTCTGTTGGTGATACTTGTGTCTATGACTCCTGATCTTTTTTTTAGGTTTTCTATCTCCAGGGTATTGTCCCTTTGTGATTTCTTTATTGTTTCTACTTCCATTTTTAGATCCTGCATGGTTCTGTTTAATTCCTTTTCCCGTTTGGTTGCATTTTCTTGCAATTCCTTAAGGGATTTTTGTGTTTCCTCTTTAAGGGTTTCTATCTGTCTACCAGTGCTCTCCTTAAGTTCTTTGAGAGTGTTATTTATGTCTTTCTTAAAGCCTTCTATCATCATCATGAGAAGTGATTTTAATTCTGATTCCTGCTTTTCTGGTGTGATGGGGTGTTCAGGGCTTGCTCTGATGGGGGAGCTGGGTTCTGATGATGCCATGTAACTTTGGTTTCTGTTGCTTATGTTCTTGCTCTTGCCTTTTGCCATCTGGTTAACTCTAGTGCTGCCTGTACTTGCTGTCTCTGACTGAAGCCTGTCTTTCTAGTTATCTAGCTTGTGTCTGATCTCCTAGGGTCCAGATGTCTCTGTGATCTTTTCCAGCTGTACTGATTATAGTGGTACCTCTAGGATGCCTCAGGATATGGTGCCTCCAAGGTAGAAGTCCAGCTAGGTGTCTGCTGTTCTGGGTGCAGTGTCTCCTCTAGAATATCTCAGGATATGTTGTCTGAAGCTTTGAGTTCATTTGTTCCTCTGTGGCTCTGGATTGAGTGGACCTTCCAGTATGTCTCAGGTGGAATCCGGGGTCCACACAACAGCAGACCTTGCAGAGGTCTGATCCAGGCCTCAGATGTGGGAACTAGTTTCTAAGACACTGTCCAAGTTAGAGCGCCTGGGATCCCTGCTTCCTCTGGGTTCTTGGAGGTTGGGGACAGAGCTGCCACCCAAGATCTGCTCAGTGCTCTGGCCCAGACTGGAAGGAACCAGTGTTCCAGGCCGGGAGTGACTTCCTGGGTCCTTTTGGTTCCCAGTTACTCCCTGTTTAGGGCGGGCCCTGCTGTCTGCTTACCTAAGATACTGCCTGAGTTCGAGCGCCTGGGATCCCTGCTTCCTCTGGGTTCTTGGAGGTTGGGGACAGAGCTGCCACCCAAGATCTGCTCAGTGCTCTGGCCCAGACTGGAAGGAGGCTCTCAGCTTCTTGTTCAGGCCTCTGCTTCCCTCCATAGCTTCTTTCTTTTGCCTCTATATCACTCATCACAAATTAAGACTATCTTAATTATTTGTGTGTTCTCTTGAATGACCAGAGTTTACAGTTTTCAATCCCAACACGTCCTCATAGAAAGCACAGTGAACAAATAACCAAGTGTGACCTCTCCTTAGTGGACCTTCTCTCCATCTCTTCCCTCTATACCGTAGATCTAGGGTGGACCTTGTTCTATCAGTCAATTAGACTACATCCTGAAAGACATCACTTTACCTTGACCTTCATGGCCCTTCCCTGTGGAGCAAGTCGGGAGGTGGGGGAAGTGGGGTCAGACAGACCTGGAACAAGAGTGAGGTCAAGCTGTGTGCAAACCCCCAAAAATCTCATCTTGACACTGACAGGAGTAAAGATGGCTCCCTCCCTGTTCTGGGCTTTCATGATCCAGAGCAGGTAGTCCTAAAACTCCCACCTCTACCCACTGAGATAGTCGGATAGCCTAACGGCAAAATTACATCTCTCCCTGTAAGGATATGTCCAACAAGCCTTTGGAATGTGTCTTCATGGAAATAAAGCACTCCCAGTACCTCAGGCAATGATATATACTTACCTCATAAAATCCTACATACTCCCCCAAGGCTTCTACATTCCTTATTATTCCCAAAAAAAGAGAGTTGTAACAGTAAAAAGTCTTGGAAAGGTGGGGCTGGAGAGATGGCTCAGCAGTTAAGAGCACTGACTGCTCTTCCGGAGGTCCTGAGTTCAATTCCTAGCAACCACATGGTGGCTCACAACTATCTATCTGTAATGGGATCTGAGGCCCTCTTCTGGTGTGTCTGAAGACAGCGACAGCATACTCATATACATAAAATAAATAAATCTTTTAAAAAATAAAAAGTCTTGGAGAAAGCTCTCCACCTCAACCCCTTTAATCAAGAAAGCAAGATCCTTTGAATCCAATGCCAGAACACTCCAAATGCAGAAGCAGAACCAGTCCTGCTCCTCCCTTAGCCCTTATCCTGGTTTCATTTCTGTGATAAAATACCCTGACAAAAACTAAGGGAAAAAAAAAGGTTTGTTTTAGCTTGCAATTCTGAGTTGAAGTCCATTGTAAGAGAGAAGTCAAGACAGGTATTTTAAATTGCGAGGGAGGGGTCACATCACATCCATGGTCAAAAACAGAGATGACAGCAGCTTGCTCACCATGAGCTTTCCCTATTTTCATGCAATCCAGGACCCCCAACCAAGGAATGGTGCCACCTAGTTTCACCTCTTAGAGAAATTCCTTCAGCCAGTTTGATCTCCTTAAGTGAGATCCTTTTTCCAGGTGGTTTAAGGCTGTGGCACATTGACGGTGAAGAGGCAACCTTCATCAACAGAACTCACGAGATGAAAGAGAGACTCTCAGGCACTGAAGACATGATAGAAGAAATGGATACCTCAGACAAAGGAAAGGCTAAATCTAAAAGAATTCTGGCACACAACATCCAGGAAATTCGGAAACAATAAAAATCTGAGAATAATAGGAACAGAGGAAGGGGAAGAAACTCAGATCAAATTTTTTTTTTTACTGAAAAATATTTTCAACAAAATCATAGGAATAAAATTTCCCTAAAGATGAATATATCCATTAAGGTACAAGAAGCATACAGAACACTAAATAGACTGAACCAGAATAGAAATTCCCTATAGCACATAATAATAGCACAAAATGTACAAAGCAAAGAAATAATATGAAAAGCTAAAAGGAATAAAGACCAAGTAACAAATAAAGGCAGACATATTACAATAACCCATGACTTCTCAATGGAGACTGTAAAAACTAGAAGGACCTGGACAGATGTTCTACAGACAATAGGAGAACACAGGTGCCATCCGAGACTACTACACTCAGAAAAACTCTCAAACACAATGGACGGAGAAGAAAACAGGCATTCCATGATAAAACCAAATTTAAGCTATCTATCTATAAATCTAGCCCTACAGAAGGCTCTAGAAGAAAAACTCCAACCTAAAGAGGTTAACCACACCCAATAAAACACAAGGAATAAATAATGCCAGACCAGGACATCAAAAAGCGTAAACACATCCACACAGCACAACACAATGAAATAACAGGAATCAACAAATACTGCTCATTGATATCTCTCAACATCAATGGTCTCAATTCCCCCAATAAAAAGACACAGCTGACAGAATAGTTATGAAATCTGGATCATCCAAGAAACACACCTTAACATTAAAGATAGGTATTACCCCAAGATAAAGACTGGAAAAACTCAATAAGCAAGCTAGTGCGTCCATTTTAATAACTGATTAAATATACTTCAGACCAAAACTAAACAGAAGAGATCAGGAAGAACACTATATAGCCATCAAAGGGGGAAAAAACCCACCAAGAGGACATTGCAACTCTTAACATCTATGCACCAAACACAAGGGCACCCAAGTTCATATACAAACACCATTACAGCTTAACTCACATATCGACTCTCACATATCGATGGTGGGAGACTTCAATACCCAATTCTTCCCCGTAGACAGGTCATCAAGACAAAAACTAAACAGAGAAATACTGGAGCTAACTGATGTTTTAAACCAGATGAACCTAAAAGATATTTACAAATCATTTCACTCAAACATAAAAGAAGGTATCTTCTCAGGACCTCATGAAACTTTCTCCAAAATTGACCACATACTCACAAAGCAATTCTCAACAGGTACAAGAAACTTGAAATAACCTGAGCCCATGAATTAAAATTGAATATCAACAACATAAACAAGAAGAAGCTTAGAAATTCATGAGAACTAAACAACTCACTGATGAATGAAAAGTGGATCAAGACAAAAATTAAAGATTTTTAGAACTAAATGAAAATGAATACACAACATTTGCAGCCTTCTGGCACACCATGAAGGCTAACCTAAGAGGCAAGTTCATAACACTAAGTGCCCATATAGAAAAGAAAAACTGAAGAGATCAAAAAGAAGAAATTAAACCCAGAAGAAGTAAATTACCAGAAATAAACAAACTCAGGGCTTAAATCAATAAAATAACAACAAAAAAAACAATATGAAGAATCAATGAGACAAAGAGTTGGGTTTTTGAGGAAATCAATAAAATTGACAAATCCTTACCAAATTAACTAAAGGCAGAGAGAGAAAATGCAAATTAACAAAATTAAAGATGAAAAGGGAGACATAGTGACACACACCAAGGAAATCCAGAGAATCATAAGAACATACTTTTAAAATCTATACTCCATCAAATTGGAAAACCTTAAAAAAAAATGGATAATTTTCTTGATATACATCAATTATCAAAGTTTAATCAAGATCGAATAAGCAAATTAAACAGACTTATGACTTTATAACCCATGGTGAAATAGAATCTGTACTTAAAAGTCTCCTAACCAAAAAACTCCTAGTGAAATAGAATCTGTAATTAAAAGTATCCTATCTAAAATGTCCCAGGGCCAGATGGTTTTTGTACAGAATTCTCTATCAGACTTCCAAAGGAGAGCAAATACCAAAACTTCTAAAACTATTCCACAGATAGAAACAGAAGGAATATTTATAAATTTCATTTATTAAGTCACAACTTCAGTTACCCTGATACTCAAACCACATAAAGACCCAACAAAGAAAAAGAATTAATATAAATGTAGGTGCAAAAGAGCTCAACAAAATAATTGCAAGCCAAATACAAGGACACATCAAAACAATCATCCACATTGATCAAATTGGCTGCATCCCAGGGATGCAGGGATGGTTCAACATACAAAAAAAATCAATAAATGTCATTCATCATTCAAAGACAAAAATCTTGCATGATCTTCTTATTAGATGCATAAAGGATCTTTGACAAAATTCAATACCCCCTAAAGACCTGGAGAGATTAAGAATACAAGGGACATACCTCAACATAATAAAGACAATGTACAACAATCCCATAGCCAACATCAAATTAAATGAAGAGAAACTCAATGCCATTCCACTAAAACCAGGAACAAGACAAGATTTTTCACTCTTCCATATGTATTCAATATAGTACTTGAAGTCTTTTTTTTTTTTTTTTTTTTTTTTTTGAGACAGGGTTTCTCTGTGTAGCCCTGGCTGTCCTGGAACTCACTCTGTAGACCAGGCTGGCCTCTAACTCAGAAATCCGCCTGCCTCTGCCTCCCAAGTGCTGGGATTAAAGGCGTGAGCCACCACTGCTGGTATATTTGAAGTCTTATCCATAAAGATAAGGCAACTGAAGGAAATCAGGGGATACAAATTGGAAAGAATGAATTTAAAGTATCTTTATTTGCAGATGATATGATAGTATACATAAGTGACCTGAAAAAAATTTCCATGCTCTCAGAACTTTATTAGGTGGAGTTTGGGTGAGAGAAAACACTGAAACAGTTGTCCACCTGGTTCAGGACAACTGGTATAGAGGAGCCTTTGTTTGGAGACAGACCCTAAAAATTCTACTGGAAAAAATCCTACATCTGAATGAACACTTTCAGAAAAGCAGCTGAAAGCAAAATTAACTCTCAAAACTCAGTAGCCTTCATATATACAAACAGCAAACATTGAGAAAGAAATCAAGAAAATAGTGCCTTTCACGATAACCTCAAATAAAAAACATCTTGGAGTAACTCTAACCAAGCAAGTGAAAGACTTGTTTGATAAAAGCTTTTAAGACATTGAAGAAAGAGATTGAAGAAGATAATAGAAGATGAGAAAAATCTCTCATGCTCATGGATCAGTAGAGTTAGTATAGTAAAATGGCCATCCTACCAAAAGCAATCAACAGATTCAGTGCAATCCTCCAACAAAATTCCAACACAAGATCTCAGATCTTGTAAGGACAATTTTCTGCTTCGTGTAGAAACACAAAAGAAGACAGTTTAGCTTTTAAAAATGTGAATAATAAAAGAAATCTCTGAAGGTATCACCATCCCCAACCTCAAATGGTATTACAGAGGAAGAATAATAAAAAAAAACCAATATGGTATTGTCACAAAAGCAGTCACATCAATCAAAGGAATTGAGCTAAAGATCCAGACATGATTTTTTATAACACTGAAAAAAAAAAAAAAAAACCCAGCATCTTCAACAATTGGTGCTGGTTAAACTGCATGGCTACATGTAGAAAATCCAGATAGATCTATACTTTCCACCATATACAAAACTCAACTCCAAATAGATCAAAGGCTTCAAACTAAGCCCAGACACGCTGAACCTGATAGAAGAAAAGATGGGGAATAGTCTTGGACTCATTGGCACAGGAAAAAAGACTTTCTGAACAGAACACCAATAGCACAGGCACTAAAACCAACAATTAATAGAAATGGGACCTTGTGAAACTGAAAACTTCTGCACAGCAAAAGATACCATCATCTTGAGAAAGTGGGCAGCCTACAGAATGAAAAAATATTTTTACCAACTATACATCCAATAGAGAGCTAATATCCAAAATACATAAAGAACTCAAAAGCTAGATAGCAAAAAAAAAAAAAAAAAAAAAAAAAAAAAAAAAAAAAAAGTAGCCTAACTTTTAAAATGGAATACAGATCTAAAGAGAAAATTCTCAAACAATGAAACACAAACATCTGAGAAACACTTAAAGTGATGTTTATTTGCAATAGTGTCTGGGTTTGGTGGCTGCATATGGGATGGATCCCCAGGTGGGGCAGTCTCTCGGTAGCCTTTCCTTCAGTCTCTGCCTCACTTTTTATTTTTATCCCTGATTTCCTTTAGACAGGAGTAATTCTGAGTTAAAATTTTTGAGATGGGTGGGTGGCCACATCCCTCAACCAGAGGCCATGCCTAAACTTCAGATATGGACAGGAGCCTGATATAGCTGTCTCCTGAGAGGCTTTGCCAGAGCCTGACCAATATAGATGTGGGTTCTTGCAACCAACCATCGGACTGAGCATGGGGACTCTAATGGAGGAGTTAGAGGAAGGACTGAAGGAACTGAAGGGGTTTGCAACCCCATAGGAAGAACAACAATATCAACCAACCAGACCCCACAGAGGGGGTGTCTAAACCACCAACCAAAGAGTACACGTGGAGGGACCCATGGCTCCAGCTGCACATGTTTTAGAGGATGGTCTTATCTGGCGTCAATGGAAGGGGAGGTCCTTGGTCCTTGGAGGGAGTGGGTGGGTGGGTGAGAGAGCACTCTCATAGAAGCAGGGGGAAGGGGTAATGAGATAGGGGGTTTGTGAATGGGAAACCAGGAAGGGGGTAATTGAAATGTAAATAAATAAAATAACCAATAAAAAAGTGATAGTCGTCATCCTTAACCACAAATCAAATCTACTTTGAGATCTCATCTTACACCCATCAGAACGGCCAAGACCAATACAACTAATGACATCTTATGTCTGGTGATGTCATTAGCTGGTGATGATGGGGAGAAAGAGGAACATTCATCCACTGCTCGTGGAACTGCAAACCTATACAATCACTGTGAAAATCAGTATGGAAGTTCCTCTTGTGCATATACCCAAAGAATGCTTCATACTACATACATACATACTACTTCCTACTACAGAGATACTTGCTCAATCATGTTCATAAGAGCCAGAAACTGGGAACAACCTAGATGTCCTTCAACAGATGAATAGATAAAGAAAATGTGGTACATTTACACAGTGGAATATTACTCCACAATTTTAAAAAAATGAAATAACGAAAAAAGAAAAAAATCATCTAGGATGAAGAAACCCAGATCCAAAGTCAATTATGGCATGTATTCACTTATATGAGAATAGTAGCTGTTAAGTCAGTGATGATCTAGCTACAATCCATAGACCACAGATGTCAGGTAGAAAGTAAGAAGCTAGAGGTGAGTGCAGATATAGTTTCCTAGGAAAAGGAAATAGAATGGATAGTTATGTATGGATGGGGGGCTGGAACAGGAGGATCAAATAGGGAGAGAGAATGGGGGAGAGAATATAGGGAGGGAGAGATAAAATTAAGGGCCATTTAAGAATATAAAAGACAGTATAAAATCCCAATACAGCAGAAGCTTCATAAAATGAACACATATATGAAGGCAATCTAAACGAAATCTTCAAATAAAGGGAGAAGACAGTGGCCCAGCTGTAAGTCTCTTGTCACCCAATGAAGCTGTCAGTACATCTAATTGAGTTGCTGGTCAAAGCAGTCCCATGGGAATCCCTAAACAACCCAGGCTGTTGCCAGTATTATAGGTTGTTCTCCACAAACTAACATCAAGATTGCTGAAGACATCACCTACACAAATCACTGAATATGGCAAAGTCCAGCTGGTGCTGACATAGCGTCTTCACCCCTGTGTTCTAGCATCCGTGGTACAAGAAGTTACTCTACATGCCACCAAAGGAGAAACATAAACACTGACCCAGCACAAACCTTTTGGTCTACAGTAGTGCAAGATATGATGGTGCAAAAGTGGTACAAAGTGTGTGGGAGTAACCAACTACTATCTGATTTGACTTAAAGCTCACTCCACAATACGGAACCCATGCCCAACTGTGCTTGAGTGACCAAGACCCTGAGATTAGATAGCCCAGGGACCTAGGGAAAAACCAAATACTGACACTTACAAAAACAGCAATAAAAAGACTCTTAATGACATTCTGATATGGCCACATTTCAGTGCGTTCCTCAGCCATCATTAGAAAAGCTTCCTCCTTCAGCAGATGGAAACAAAGAGAGACTCACAGCCAGATATCATACAGAGAATGAGAGACATTCAAACACTTGGCCCTAAATGGAATGTCTCTATCAAATCCCTCCCCTTGGGGATGAGGGGACCCTACAGAAGAGGAGAGAGAAAGAGTGTCCTTCGCATATATACTGTGGCTTAAAGTGTAGTGTTCTTATGGGATTCCTGAATGTGCAAACAAGTGAGACTCTGCATCTGTACGTTTCTTATGCCTTTGCTTGGGCTCTTTCCTTTGTGTTGTGTTTTGTTTTGTTTTGTTTTGTTTTGTTTTGCTTTGCTTTGCTTTGCTTTGCTTTGCTTTGCTTTGTTTTAACCTACTCAGATATATTAGTTTTTATATTGTCTTACTTTATTTTAAAAAGAAAAATAAAAGAAAGTTAACAAACGCAGGTTCTAGCACACCCGACTGTGGTCGCCAGCCTGCTTGCTTCTGTGTGGACCTCTTCAGTTACCATGTGCAGCCTCTAACTCCTTCCAGCCTCAGTTTCAGCTGGCCAGCAATTGCACACTTCTCATACGCTCTTCTGATACTATTTATGTAATGGTTTTTAATTTTATTAAAAAAAAAAGCAAACTTGATATTCACCTTGTCCTGGTCATCATGATCAATGTAACTTATCCATTCTAATAATTATCCTATGACCTTGTGCATCCAAATAACATGTTCCTCTTATTCTGTCTCATGCATTACATTCCCAGAGCCTTGGGCCACAGGCTTGGGTCCCCAAGCCGGCACAGCAATGAGGCAATGATGGTGTTTTCTTGGGTGTAAGGATGCCTTTATTTCAGGACTGTAAAGACATTCAGTGATTAAGAGTGAGAACTGTTCTCACAGAAGACTCTAGTCCATTTTCCAGCACCTGCCTTGGGTGCCTGACCACCATCTCTAACCCCTGCTCCAGGAAAATCCAATGCCTGCCTGTGGCCTCCACTAGACCTTGCGCTCACATGCATTGACGTACACGAACACATATGCATATACAGTATTTTTTAAAAAAAGCAAATCTTCCATATGTGTGTTTGTCTTTATTTTACCAAGTGGGGCCTACTGCCACATCAAGGACTTGCCCTCCCCCAACCCCCATCACAGCCTGCTAAGTTCTTCTCTTCAGTGAGTATTAGTGTCTTCAAAAGCTTCTCTGAGGACTAAAATGTCCATTTCCTTCTAGTTTATTCTGTGACGATGGTAAACTTTTGCATGTTTGCTTTAAATCACTATCTAAGTGGCATACAGAAATACAAATATCTTAACTGTTTGATGAGATTTAGCACTGAGCAATCTAGAAAGAGGGTCTGCATCCAGAGAGATAGCTCTCTTATTGTTTCCTTGTCTCCCCTGACCCCTACCCCCGTCCATGACTGATGGTCTTCACCACAGACTACATTTGGATTTCATACAGATAAAGACATGAAGCATGTATGCCTTTGCCCTAGATCCCTAACTAGAGATGCTTTTCAATTGTATCCACTGTGTTGGATATGTTGATGGCTCATTTTTTTTAACCTGCCAAGTAATACTCCATGGTCGGCTCAATTACAACATCTATTGTGTCCTTAGCCCATATTCAATTTGTCTATCTCGTGTCCCATAACCAGGCTCTTTCAGCTATTTTCAGTTTGGGTTGATTATGAACAGCAGCCCTGTAAACATTTCTTACACAAGTCTTTATGGTGGCACACAGTGCAATTGCTAGGCCCTATAATAGACTGACATCCGGTGACCTTTCTAAATAAATCCACTGTGCTCAGTGGTAGACTTCCTGTGTAGACTCAAATTGCCTGCAGCTAAAAGCATTTGGCATCTTCCGTGCCATTTTTCATCCATTTCTTTTTATTCTTAATGCATTAGAAATGTCTTCCATATAATTTTCAGAAGAACTGGAATAAAAGGCTATCTCAGCTGCGTCTCTGCTCTCATGGGGAAAAATGTTTAATGTTTTACCAATAAATTGCTAGACTTTTGTCTGTTATTTGGATAGATTTTTCTTCCACTGGGGTCCTCCTATGTAGCCCTGGATGGTCTAGAACTTACAATAGAGTCCCAAGTCCTGGGATTACAGCTGTGGGACTTTCCATGAATGCTCTCTATGAGGTTTTTGCAAACTTATTTCTCTTGTTGCAATAGGGTCTTTACCATGACGAGGTGAAGGACTTGACCATTTGTTTTTACTGTGTCTCATAAGATAGCCCCATCCTCGCTCATCCCTGGGTGGGGACTGGTGCTGTCACTGTGTGAGACTTGTTTAGGTAACCTAGGTAACCAGATTGTTGAGACCGCTTTAGGGTATCCTCCTTGCCAGATGCAGAAGACATTATCTCATAGCTGCCCCACTCTTGTCCCCTGGCTCTTTATCTTTCTGCCACCTCTTCTGTGGTGTTCCCCAAGCCTTGGGTGTAATGATTCTGTTTAAAATGTATCAGCTGGGAACTAGAGAGGTGCCTTAGTGGCTAAGAGTATTGTCTGCTTTTACAGAGGACCAGTTCAAATCTCCAGTACCCATATGTCAGCTCAAAACTAACTCCAGATCTAGGAGATATAGCGCCCTCTTTTGGCCTCCATTGACACTGCACTCTCTTGCATATACCCACATGTAGGTGCATACAAGACAAACAAAGACACACAAATAAAGTTAATTCTAAAATACTTTCTATAATGGGCTACATCTGCTAGAAAAAGAAACTTCTTTGGTGAAGGGTGAGAGCTACACTTACCTGTGGGTGTAAGGATAAATATTTAGAAAACAGTTAAGAATTATATTGGTTTAGGAAAGAGGCAATGGGAGTTTCCCTCTAGGGGTCATGACCACAAGCCATGGGTGGTTGGTATGCAGTACCAGTCATGAATTTTCTACAGACTCTATCTAGATAAAGAGCTATAGGCAATTAATGGTTACTAAGAAAGAATCGGTGCCATCAGCTGTCTCCAGGGACAAGCCCCCTGATGGCTACCTAGTTACAAGTGATCACTCCTAGGCACCAGGAGATTCTATACAAAGAATAGAATATATACATAGAATAGAATAGTCTCTGTGTGTATGTATATATATTTATTACATGTTATATGTTAAATATCACATATATTATTTATATATTATTTTATATAAAATAAATATTTATAAATATAAATATATATTTCTAGTTATAGTGTGTTTGGATATAAGTATGTATATATATATATTTATATATATATTATATATAATTATATATATTAATATATTATATATTATTATATATTATATATATTAATATATATTATTACATATATATGTGTGTGTGTGTGTGTGTGTGTGTGTGTGTGTGTGTGTGTGTGCAAAAATAGTAATTAAAGAAGATGTCACAAACTAATTCAGAAGGTTTAAATTAACCACTTACCACAAAAGCTTGATGGCCTGAGTTCAGTCTCTGGCAATCTGCAAAAATGAATGGAAAGAATCAGCTCCACAAAATTGGCCTCTGACCTCCACATACACCCTGGTTCAATTTTGACTGCCTCCACCTTGATACACACAACACACATCACACACACACACACACACACAAATAATAATAATAGCTATTATTATTATTATTATTATTATTATAAAACATTTTACATTATCAGTCTTTTCAATAAGTATCTGTTGTTTTGTTTGATTTTCTGTCTATATTCTGTGATGAAAATTTTTAAATCTTGGTTCTTTTTCTAAAAGATTTATTCACAGCTGGTCACATGCCTTTAATCCCAACCCTCTGGAGGCAGAGGCAGGAGATTTCTGTGAGTTTGAGGTGAGCCTGAACTATATGATAAGCCCTGAGGCAGTAGGGAGACATAGACAGCACCTGTGTCAACACAGTAATAACACAATTTTTTGTTATGGATAGAAGTGTTTGCATGCATGTATGTATGTATGTATGTATGTATGTATGTATGTATGTATGTGATGCCTGCAGAGACCAGAAGAGATGAACAACCATGTGGGTGCTTGGAACTAAACCCAGGTCCTCTGGAAAAGCAGCCAGTGCTCCTAACTTCCAAACTGTCCCTCCAGCCACTTAGTTCTTATGCCTTATACTCATAAAAGTCATGTCACCTCCTTAAGACGAGAGCATATTTTAGTTATAGAGGTTTTATTTCCCACACACGTTAAACTATAAAGTTCCCTCTGAATACTGCATTATCCACATGCCACTAACACACTGGGCTTTTATTCTGTTCAAGACATTCCCAGTCCCTGAATGAAGACTTCTTTGGTCCATGGATTGCTTAGCGCTGTGTTGTTTCATTTATAATATTTATGGGTTATGTGTCTCATTGTTAATTATTTCCCCTTTAAAATCAATATGACACAAAAATAGAGTCTATATTTTAACCCCTTAGTATGCATTCTTACACCCATGCAGTCTGCAGAAAGTGTGCTGCACATTGGCAAATTCCCACTCTACAGTTGCTGACTGTAGTGTCTCTGTGTTTTGAGTAGAACACAGTGTTTCCAAAACTCCACTAACAAATATATTTGACTATACCAAGTAATTAATGGCTGGCAACACGACTCCCCAGAAAAATGATTATTATGGAGCCAATATCCCCCTCTTTATCTGTTTTGTATCATGTACCGTGAATCTCCACTGTTACCTGATTTAAAAGCCAAAGAGCACCACATCTCTTGGGAACTTTGTCATTTAATCACCGTATGTGTCCCCTTCATGGAATCTGATAAAACCAAAAATGTCACAGGCACTCCAGTGTCCCATACTTATTAGGTTCCTGGCTCTCTCTCGCCCCGTGAGTGCCTTTGCTCGGCAAGCGAGCCAGCGTGTGTGCGAGCTTTCCCATCCATCTCCCCTTCCATCCTCACAGCGTCCTTGTCATTAAAGATTGTCTCTCACAAGAAGCATCTATCAATTCATCGTTTCTGCTTTGATTCAGCCTCATGGCATTTACTTTTCCATCGGATGCTTAGTCTGTTATTTATAGGTGATGATTTAATGCTTGTTATAAAAGAGCAATTGCTTTTCATTTTAAATTTTGTTAAAAACTAATTCAGTTGGTTCTTTATTTTGCATTATGGTGGGGACATTTTTCTGTTTAGTACTTTATGTAATCGCTTTTGACTGGCAGCTTAGCTCCTCCTTATGTTGTTTGCATAGCAGCTTTGAGAGTCAGTAAAGCTCTTTCAATGTTTATCTTCATCTCACAGTAACATCACAGAAGGACCTCACATCCACATGGCCTGTGTCATCACCTCTGATCCTGTGTCTGTGTGTGTGACCCAATACCTCCAGCCATGATGTAAGGTGCTCTGTGACAGCTTCTGTTTTGAATAATTACTGGCACAGCAACAGGCCTATCTGTTCAGGATGATTCGATGTGCGTGGGTATGAGGTGGGGAGAGGATATCTCTCAAAGAAGCAGTGCTCGCTTTTTCCAGAAGTTTCCCTTTCTCTCACAGATCTAAGCTTCTGACTCTAATATCGTTTAAGAACTCCATTCAGTGACTTTTTGCTCAGAGATACTCCCTTAAACAAACTCTGTAGTATTTGTTTATCATATTGACAAACAAGTTTGTTTATCATATTGCTAAACAAGTCTGTATTCTTTCTTGATTTTTTTACAAGTTATTTTCACTTGATATGAATGTATAGGTTGAAATTCTATATTTTAGAAGATTATGACTGCCTTTCTACTTCCAGCACAAGGCTAAGCGTGGTTGATGGCCAACTGCTTACATTCATATAACACTCCCTAACCTAACCGACTTTTAGGTATCGTGGTGACTTGTAAAGGAATGACCCCCATGGACTCATGTGTTTGTGTGCTTGGCCCATGGGGAGTAGCACCATTAGGAAGTGTGGTCTTGTTGAAATAGGTATACCCTTATTGGAGTAAGTATATCACTGTGGGGATGGGCTTTGAGGTCTCCTATGTTCAAACTCCATCCAGTATGGAACACATAGTCTCTCCTGCTGCTGCCTGCGGATCAAGATGTAGAACTCTCAGCTCCTTCTCCAGCACTAGGTCTGCCTGCTTCCTGCTATGCTTCCCGCCATGATGATAATGGACTGAACCTCTGATACTGTAAACCAACCTCAATCAAATGTTTATTCTTTATAAGAGTTGCCTTGGTCATGGTGTCTTTTCACAGAAATGAAGCCCTAACTAAGACAGACATACTGTACCATACTCCAGTTCTTCCTCCCTCTACACTGTTTAAAAACCAGTGCACACTAACTATACTGAAGACGCTGCCCGCATTCAAGTCACACTCATTTTAGCTGTGTTTGTATTATTGTTTCCCATATTTGGACATCATAATAATGCTTTCACATCTAAGTCTTCATATTGGATGTGGACACACCCATGCTTCCTAGAGCATCTAGAAGTAGACTTTCTGGGGAGAGGTTGGATAGGTATGCTTAACTTTTTGGTGAACCACCCAACTGTTTTGGTGAACCACTCAGTTTGAACATCCAAGACCATACCCTCCTACTTCCCCTGGCTTCCCCAGTACAAGGCAGTTGCTTTCTGGTTCTGGCCTGGTCTCTGGAAGGCTAGTGGCACCTCACTGAGATCCTGACAATTCTCAGAACAATCACTGATGCTCAACCCATGTTTAGTTAAAGTCTTATGGCCACCTGGGGTGTTAATCATCTAACTGCTGGTCTCCTGTGGCTCTGGATGTTCCAGGAAACCTCTCTAAACCTTAGCAAGTATTTCTCCAAATCTGCAAGTATTTCCTCCTGGTGTATGGGTTATCCTTTCATCGACTTGATTTTATCATTTGTATGACAAAGATTTTTACTTTTCTGGTGTTGACATTTAAACTTGTTTTATGTTCTAACTCAATGTTTCTGGCAACCTATACAAAAATCCTGACTAACCCCAAGTCAGGAACATTTGTGATTTTAGCTCTGACATTTAGACATAGGGGGTCACCTGAGTTCGCTTTAGTGTGTAGCATACAGCAAGAGCTACCTTAGTCTGTAACTTGTAAGTTCCTAGCTATCTAGGCATCTCTTGAAGGAGTTCTCACCTTTCCCATTCAGTCTCTTGAACATTTTGCTGACAACCAGTTTCCAGTAAACATAGATGTTCGCTCCTGAATTTTTAACCGTATGCCATCAGAAGTGTGAGTCCACTTGTTGTTCATGGGACCGTCAGCAGTGCAGGGTGTGCTGCCTGCTTCTTGTTGGCTCAATACCTCACAGCAGATAACTTCACATATAAGTAATGTAGGAACCTGGGGGAGTTCATGTCTGTTCGAGGAGCCTATGGTCACACTCCACTCTCTCTCTCTGAGCAAGTCACAGAGGGATTAACTCCTGACCTATCCGCATTGAACCCTGCTTGGTGACTATGATCCCACAGCCATAAGGGGAAGAAGTTATATGTTCAGTGCATAAGTAATAGACACACTCATTTGGGGGGGGGGACTTTGGAACAATGTACCTTTAAAATATTTAATAACCTGAGCCATGAATGAAACATGTCCAGCTCTCACCTGCCCAGTTGTCAGACATAAGATTACTGCACCCTCAAATTTATGCCCCTAAATGTCAATGTTTCTTGGCTCCTTTGCTTGGGGGCAGTGTGGGCTGAGTTGATAATTTGTGATTTCCACCACTGCGTGCCATGAGATTTCAGGCACATATTTTGACATTCATCAGCTTAACTATCCCTCAAATTTAAGAGTATTTTTTGCAATTCCCCCAGCAAAGCAGAGAATGGAACCATTTGACTGAGTTATGTTCATGTTTGCAGCTGAGGAAAGGCAGGGAGAGCACACCTAGATTTGTGCCATGTCAGAGCAGAAAGTCCCTGATCTGCAGAGCGAAGGCTGGTACCAGGAGCCTGCCCCTAATGCCAGCTTCCCTGCTCCTACACAACCTGCTGCCCAGCTGAAAGATCGTTTGTAGAGGATGAAAGATGCAAGCTGCCTGGTCGTGTTTAAAGCAAATTCCGTTGTGTGGACAGAAGAAAATGCACTTCCTTATTGGTGAGATGGGAGAGCCCTGTAGGGCATAACCCATTGGGGTGAGTCCTCCCACCCCCACCTCCACATATGCTCCAAAATATTATTAATGCAGAGTCATGATCTTGATGTTCTCTCTCTCTTTCTTTCTCTTTTCTCTCTCTCTCACACACACTCACACACACACACACACACACACACACACACACACACACACACACACACTAAAGCTCAACAGAGACAAAAAGAAACATTCAGGTGCCAGAAGCTAAGGAGAGCAGTCAGGACAGTGGGTTCAAAGTTGCCCTGGGGCCCATTAGATGCTAAGCAGAGTCCAGCTGCCACCATTTGATATAGAAAGTTAGTCAGCTTCCTTCTTGGTCCTGGACGCTGACTGACCCAAGCTCACAGCAGCACCAGAACACATCTGCCTGGCAAGCAGCTCCACTCTGAGGCTAGGCAGCTGACTGCCCTGGCCAGCACACCAAAGCCAGTTGTTGCCGGATGCCTCAGTTTCCAGATGGATTGTTGGAGGGTGTCTCCATAGGACTACCACTGTGTCATTAAGACTTGGAGATCCCTTTAGCTAGAGGCAGTGGTAGTAGAAGAGAACACAGGCAGAAGACAGGACCTTTCATGGTCCAGACGCTCAGAGGCAGTGTTAGCAAGGAAGGCCTTAGAAAACATTCTAATTCCTGCTGAGGGGTGTGAACAGGAAGAAGTGGGCACAGTCGGGCTATGCACGGACACAGCCATCGAGCCTACTCTTGTGCACAAGCATGTACCAGAGGTACGTGCTCTCAGTGGCCACAGAATCACATTTGCTCATTAGATATGGTGCCCATTACTTGAAGATGGGCTCACAATGAAGCTGTGTCCCTGGGGAACCCAGGAGCACAGGAGCCAATCACACGAGCAAACATGTAGCCCTGCTCCTTTCACGTGACGTTCAAATGCACGAGCTCTTGCTGTTCACAGCCACTGTTCTTCAGAAACGTTCTCCACCTAGTGACTGCAAGAATCATGTCCACCAAATTTCATCGTACTGGAAATCAAAGTGGGAAGTCAGGCTATTATTAGTAGCTCACCTTCCAGAGCCAAAATGTTCATCACAATTTGCTACTCGTCTGTTTTTCCTGGACAGTGATAACGGTTTCCAAAGCAAAACTGGTCAGAGGTGAGCAAGGCACCACTCTGTGCTTTTGAGCTTTCTTGAAGCCTGGCTTAGTGCAGGAGTTCTGGAAGCTTCTGTCTGCTTCAATCTGTGAGTCATCCTGTGCCATAGCTTCCCCTGGGAGAATGAGGGTGCAGGTGAAAACTTTGCATTACTAGAATCACCTGGATTCCTGAAACTTCCTTTGCAGGTTTTGATGTGTGTTGTCACAGCTGTGCAATGTGAGCAAAGGAAACCGGTAGTCAGGAAGACGGGCCACACGCTACGCAACACACAGGACACACGTGGTATAGGACAAAAGCACATACCATATGTACCACACACACATATATACCATACACACAGAATCACACCATATGTGTACACATTACACACCACACACCACAGCAGAAATCACAGATTTCCAGCCCTTCATTCCTTACACACACACACACACACACACACACACACACACACGACACACATCTTACACCTCACACATGCCCACACCATACAAAAAGAGAAAATAGGGGGAAGGTGTTTCAGTGACTCTGTCACAGATGTGACACTAAGGACACAGGGTAGGAACAAGCAGGGCAGGC
This sequence comes from Arvicanthis niloticus, assembly GCF_011762505.2. Lineage (NCBI taxonomy): Eukaryota > Metazoa > Chordata > Mammalia > Rodentia > Muridae > Arvicanthis > Arvicanthis niloticus. Next base: position 63,028,141 of record NC_047670.1, read on the forward strand.
TTTGCTGTTGAGTCTGAGGGCTGGAGTGCGATAAAACCATATCACCAAAATGCAAGGAGGTCCTGAGGATACCTCTGCTCATATGTGCCACCCAGGAGGCCAGTTCTGATGGAGACCCTAGAAACTGCTCAGCAGGACTGGACCTGAGCGGTCTGGGCACAAAGAAGAGAGCCAAAACAGGCTTCCTGAGCTGTCCACAGCTGGTTGGCCAGGGCCAGTTCTCTCCAGAGTGGCTTTGCTTGGGTGATGTTTTCCAGACACTGCCAGCCATCAACCGGCATGTAGAGTGACAGCTGTTAGGGCTGGTTCTTTCCCAAGCTTTACAAGCCTGCTTCTGTTTTCTCATGAGTCAAGACCCAATACTACAGGTTTGTGCTTTCTATGGCCAAGTCAGCGGCCTCTGAGCTAATTCTTTTACGAATTCAACTGTGAAATCTTCACAGCCTGGAAATCTATCCTATGGTTCATATTTTTATCATTTTTTAAATCTATTTGCTCCTATAAATGCATCAGAAAATATTGGTCATGGTGCATCATGGAAAATCAGGAAGGAGGCTTCTTCTGACAAACACTCTACCCACCCATCGGACCTCCCACAGGCCTGCTGAGAAAACTGAGGGATGGACTATGGCAGCTAGCGCAGGTGACAGGGCCCCTAGCTCCTCCTGCTGTTGATGATCCCAAGAGTGAGGCTTGGAACTGAGCTCATAACTCCTTTGTTGAGCAGTGAATAAAATGTCCTTTAAATAGAAAGATACAGCAATGAATGGTGACTGCTTTGACTGATGGCTATATCATGAGGCTCAGATTGGAAGGGACAAAATCTGGAAGCCGGTTCACCCATGGCTGTTCGGTCGCTGTGCTGTTTTTCACGGCATTTGGAATATTCTAGATATGCTTTCCCCTCAACGTTGTGGGGAAGATTGATGTCTCAAGTTAGGCTTATTTAGAATCTATTGATTGATGACATTCACAGAGCAGTTTGCTTTTACCTGGACTAACCATTACCTGGACCTCAGCTCAGTTTCAGAGACACTGCTGCTTTTGGTGCCTGAGTCCACACTGAACCACCAAAACTTCCCACTGTGCCTCAGCATCTAGGGAGGAGCAAGTTCTGCCCCCCCCCCATCCTGGGACTCTCCTTTTGGGGTGATGCCCCCTGGAGAACCCTCAGAACCGGCATCCCTGGGGGCTTCACACTACACGGTTAGGGAAACTGAGGCTAGCAATGCCATCCTCTCAGGAGTAGGAACCCCGATTCAGATGTTCTTGGGATCTAGAACATACTGTCTATTTTACTGGAGCCTGTAACTCACCAAGGAAATATGGAAAATCCCCACCCTTATTGAAAATGATATTGTCAGTTGTGCACATTTTAATGAAATATACAGCATGCCTGGATTTATTTGGAGGAAAGTTTGCCTTTGAAGTCAGGATGCAACCCATTATCATCAGCGCAGTTGCCCAGTGTGTTAAGTGTAGTGTGCCCTTTGTGAATTCTTACTTACACCCAAAGTTAGGCCAGCTGCCCTTTAACCTCAAAAGTCTGAATTACCATCCCGTACCATTTTCAATATGCAGGAGAAGCTGCTGATTCCACCATGCTCTGTAGTTGAATACTGAAAGTTGTTGAGACCACTCTGCCCCACGTTTTGAGGCCAAAAATGTTAAGGCCCGAGCTGCCCCACTTTGGGTGGCCAAAAATGTTGCAGCCCTCTCCACTCCACACTTGGGGGCCAAAATGTCCCGGACCGCTCTGCTGCTTCAGTCTGCGGGTCAGGGTCTATAGAGAGAGAGAGTGGGGATAAAGGGGAAGAGATGCGAAGAATGGAGACAAGACAGAGGTTCTGATCAAGTCTCAAGCCTCCTTTATTGAAGGGAAATCTGGGGTATTTATACGCTTTTGCCACGTGCCTTGTAGGCGAGTGGATACCATGTGCCTTGCAGGTGTGGATATGACGTAAGCCTTACAGGCATGGATAGTGTGGATAGCATGTGCACCTTACAGGCATGTATGGCGTGGATAGCACATGGATAGCACGTGCACCGAATGCCTTGCAGGCATGGATACCACGTGGGCCTTGCAGCTGGGGGCACTAAACAGCAAAACAAGATATGTGGGATAAACAAGATATTTATCAGAGTGTGCTTCAGCTGTTGTAGGCTGTTGAAAAACAAGTCTCATGTCAGGGTATATGGCTCAAGATGGCTGCAAAGCTGATAGCTGCTTTCTATCTGCTTTCTGCTGAAAGTCAGCTCCCAACAGAGAGTGAAGACTCCCTTCCAGTATTTGGAAGCAGGGTGAGCACCTCCGTGCTATGAACAGGCAATCTTACAAGCTCTCAGTCTGGTCATGCCTTGAACTCTATTCTCAGGATGCTGAGGCCATGGATTCCCACAGGTTGGGCAGTCCTCCCTGCTCTCCCATCCTCACCAGGCTCAGGTTTGCAAATATCCAGCACTTCTCCCTCCCTAGAGACTTTGTGAGTTGGCATATTTTGTCTTCGCGGGCAACTAGAAAGTTGACAGGTGTGCAGAAGGCCTGTGACAGAGAAGAACTAACACTGGCCAGTGAGAACTGGTGCTGCCCAATACCACAGTCACGGTTCCACCTTGGAGCCTCTCCTTGTCCAGAGACAGAGGGTCTAACATAGGCCTAACAGATGTCAAGAATCAGCTCTTTAGCTGCTGTACAGCCTTCCATGGCATTTGGAACATTAGGGGACAGCAATGTCTCCACCTAGGCTTATTTAAAATGTATTGAATAGTGACACCTCACAAAACATTTTCAAAACAACCATCACTTGGGCTTCAGCTTCCCTTGGGACCTTCACCTCTGGGTTCTGCCCCACATCCTCCCATGCCACTCACCTCATGACCTTCAGAGAACAGCACCACCTATTACTCAGAAGACGGAACATGGCATTTGACACTGGTGTGCTTTCTGAGGACAGTGGACAGATAAAGCAAAGAATGGGCGGGTGAGAGACATGGACAAAGTTGCACAGGATGTGAGTGTTGTGAGAAGGAGCATCACTTCTGTGTCAGCACCAAGGGACCAGCATATGTGGCAGCTAGAACCAGCTCATCCAGGAGTCAAAGAGCCCTCCAAGAGTGTCACAGCATTGGCAAGTTGAGGGGAAAGAGATATGAGGTCCGATCCCCAGGGCTGAGGAGCACCTGCTTCAGGCACCTTGGAAATGGGTCACCAAGAGGACAGAGACAAGTACCCATACTGGATTGTAGTCTTGTAACAGAGAGCCTGTCGTATATGGAACAGACAGATAAGAGCAATAAGAGTAGTTGGTGCTGATGGAGGAAGGCGTGACATCGGCCTGAGTGGAGCCCAGCAGAGGCAAGGAGCCAGAGATATATATCCCAGATAACACTTGTGTGGTCAGTGTGAGGCTAGTGTCTTCACGGTTCTGGGACTCTACTCACAGTTCTACTCCTTCAGAGATGTCATCCACATGTGGCTAATGCATCAAGACAGGGAATGGATTCATTCAAGCCAAGAGAATATGCCAAGAACAGTCTCTGAATCCAGGCTGAAGATTGGAAGTTCAATAAAGGTGCTATAGGTAAAAGGATTACGGATAGTGTCTAGGCTCAGAAAGCCTCTGGTTATCCTCCATACCTTATGCTACCCACTGGTTAACCCTGTGGCAATATTGTGAACCATATCCCATTGTCCTCTCTTCTACACAGATGAGAAACCAGGAGATTCCCAAGACTCACCCAGAGCCTCAGAAAACTGTGAGTAGCCTTAACAGTTAGCTATCCATGTATCACAAACCATCCTGAACTCTACAGGATACTTCTGATTTCTACAGGTTGGCAGCTACATCTTGCTGTTGCTCACTCTGAACTTGGAGGCAGAGCCAGAACTTCTGGTTTCCTCAGGTCTGCAGCAAGTAGGCAGCTGAGCTGTGCTGCTCACGGCTGGCAGGTGTCAGGGTAGCTGTAAGGGTCCATATCTGCTCGCCATGGCCCTTCATTCTCTGCCAGCCACCTGGGTTTGTCCCCCTGAGCTGAATCGGCATCAACAAGCCAAGCTGCAGAGAAGAAAGCCAGCTGCACACCACCACCTCACATGTTGCTGCTCAAGAGATACTCAAGGCACTAGAGACATGGAAGGAGCCCCAAAGATCCCAGTAGGGGCGGGTGCACAGGAGATTAACTACAGCCATCTTCATGACCCATTTGCTATAAGAGCAGAGCATTGCAGAATCCAGGAGCCACTCCTAAGCCATCAAGTTTGAGAGAGCTGAGGTTAGGGTGGGATAAATCAATTAATTACAGGGAAAGTTGTGGTGAAAGGCTTAGCCCATTAAACGTAAGAGCAGATGGGCATGCTTAGGTATTGTTTGTACTCAAAGGTACAGAATACAAAACTTGATGCTCAAACTATTGACCCAACCTTCTGCAGAGACCTATTCCCAGGGGAGGCAGCTGTGGATGGCAGCTTTTGATTTTCTGTTTGTGTGGATTTTCCAAGTGTTCACAGTAAGAACACACTATAATTATATGTTGCAAAAGGTTTATTTAAGGAAAAATCAAGTGAGCCTGCCTTGTGTGTACGGGTTTATCTTGCTATAAGCTCTAAAATTAGCCAATTCTGAAGGTGCATGAGGCACACAAAGCCCCCAAGCCAGCACCACCAGGCTCCGCTCAGATATTGATCTATGCAGAGTGGCGAGATATTTAGCCAGGGATCTAGGTCCCCGAGGTCACCTCTGTCACAGGCTCTGATCTAGTCTGTTGGCAGATTCTGTTGTACATTCCATATGTACCTGTGAATAGATCTAGTAGAAAGCCACTAAATAGAGGGTCAAGCCCCACCTATGGATAGAGCCAAACAGAAAATCACACTCGCCTGTGGACAGACCCAAGTAGAATCACACCTCACCTGTGGACAGACCCAGGGAAGACAGTCTAGGCCCAAGGCTAGATCCAGGGCTGAGGGTCTGTATACCATCCCTAACTGGATTCACCACAAGAGTCCCCAGTGTGCAGCTGGGCTCCAGAATGAACCCCAACATGATGCCTTTCTATGAAGAAGATATGACACAATGAATAAAGTCTGAGCCCTATTACAAGTAAAAGTAGTTAACACCACCTTGTATGCTAATAATAGATTACACCACATAATGTAAAATAAATCCTCATGAGCCTAAGGTGAGACAGAATAAATAGAAGATAAATAGGTAGATAGAAGACAGATAACTAGATAAGAGTTAGATGATGATAGATGATTGATAGATAGATAAATAGATGGTAGATAAATAAATAGATGAAGATACATAGATAGATCAATAAATAGACAGATAGTTGAATAAATAGATGATAGATAGTAATGATGATGATGATAGATAGATAGATGATAGATACATAGACAGATGGCAGGTAGATAGATAGATGGTAGATAGATAGATAGATAGATAGATAGCAGGTTGATAATAGGCTATAAATGTATAGATAATTGATTAGTTAATTGGTAGTGAATGTTAAGTTAGAAGCATCTCTTTCTTACACTATAACTCTAATGGATAATTGTGAAAGAAGCAATGAGCCATCACAGCCGGATTGAGTTACATACAGGAAAAGATCATGAACGTCACTGGGGCCATGTAGATGCCACAGACTGGAAAGAGCACTGTGCTCTGAGTCTCAGTATTTAACTCTGTAAGATATAGATGTTTAGAGGGCAGTGGCTGAGCACAGGCACCTGGCAACTCCCAGACAAACATCTGCAACTTTCCTGTAAACCTGAAACCTCTTCAAGCTAGAAAGTTAAGATAATAAAAGATTAAGATGAATGATTATAATTATTAAGCAAAATGACAAAGAAATTTCCCTTCAAATTTAACTCCCCATTGATCTGTTACTTTTATGACTGTGATAAAATGTTCTGCCACCTGTGAACATGGCACTCTGAGGACCTATCCTGTGTCTCCTCACAGTTCTGAGTTCACACCAAAGTCGAGAGATTCATATTCACTTCTGTCCTGAGTTATCTTAATGCTCTTAATTGCCTCAGATTGCTTTAGATACTCTGCCCTCTGCGCTCCTGCAGGTCACCTTCTAGAAGGTTCTCACTCTCCAAGAAACAGTGCTGCCCTTCAGGGTACCGCCTAGTAATAGGCACATCACCCAGAAAGTTATTTTAATAAAAATATTTTAACAGAAATCAGTCTGAACATGTTAAGCCTCCACTGAATCTGAGTTTTTTATGTTATTAAGCCAGGTTACTTATTTGATCAAGTATCAATACATGGGTAAATAAAACAGTTTTTCTGATATTTTTATTTCAGGATAACTGACACATGATCACTGGCACACGCTTTCTATATTTTCCTTTCTCAATAAAGATGATTAATAGTTCTTTCAGCTATGGCAATCTTCCTGATTATAGTTTTGCCTTTAGAGAATTTTGAGGCAATTTTATCAATAAATTCCAATTCAAGAGTATTAAATTATACATATCTAATTTTCTGTGAGGTACAATGCATTCCCACATCAATCTCTAATCAATGATGGGGTCAGCCATTGTCTCAGGTCTGAGACATTCTCTCAGGTCTGGCTATTAAGTGACAGGCAGTATTCATCTCTTAGGCGACCTTGTCCTGCTCAGACCACTGGTCACTGACACCAGCTATGCTCTACAATTCTAAACTCCAGACAAATCCACATTCTGCAACTTCGTTCTGTTAGGGACACAGCATAGCCTACATCTTAACATTCCCAAGTGCCTATGTGGTAAACACTGAACTTGTTCAGAGGTTAGGAGTCTTAATGAGTTTATTAGAAGGTCTTAGATCACCAAGGTCATCGCCTTGAAGAGTATGGTGGGACCCCAGACCCTCCCTCTTTTGCCTCATTACCACTTAGTCAAGAGAAGAACAAATGGATCTCTTTACTCTCAATCTACTGTCACTGGTTCAAAGCAACAAGGTCAAGAGACCATGAACTGAAATGTTCAAAACCGGAGCCAGCATCACCACCTGCCTTCTGTGTGACTGCCATAATCATGGTACCCAAGAGCAGACAGGGAGCCCATTCCACCTGACAACCTAAAGCAATTCCACCCATCTCATACCCTGCATCTGGTACAATGACAGGTGACCTGCCCAAGCTATGTGACTCAGCCTTTGATATTCACAGAAACCTTAGGAGTCAACTCCCACCCATTTTGAAGTTTTCTTTAATTCCCACAAATATTTACATGTACTTTTGTGTGATTATAAATATTCTATGCCATGTTTTCTATGAATATACTTTATACATTTTTATATATCTAGGTATATTGTTTTACATATATAACACTCTTTTAAATTTTTATGTCAATTTGACATGTTAGAGTCATCAGAGAGGAAGGAGCCTCGGTTGAGGAAATACCTCCATGAGATCCAGCTGTAGAGCATTTTCTCAATTAGTGACCAATGATGAGGGGCCCAGATCATTGTGGGTGGTGCCATCCCTGGGTTGGTGGTTCTGGATTATATAAGAAAGCAGGCTGACAAAAGCTTGGAATAGCCAAGACTCAACTCACAGACCACATGAAGCTCCTGAAGAAGGAAGACCAAGTGTGGATGCCTCGGTCCTACTTAGAAGGAGTAACAAAAATGCTCAAGGGAGCAAATATGGAGACAAAGTGTGGGACAGAAACTGAAGGAGGGGCCATCTGAAGACCATTCCACCTGGGTATAGACACTGATGTGGATGGCAGGAAGTGCATACTGACAAGAGCCTGAAATAGTGTCTCCTTAGAGGTCTGCCAGAGGCTGACAATGGAGGAGTTAGAGAGAAGACTGAAGGAGCTGAAAGGGTTTGTGGCCCCATGAGGAGAGCAACAATACCAACCAACCAGAGCTCCCCGGGGTCTAAACCACCAGCCTGGGAGCACATAGGAAGGGACCCATGACTCCATCTGTACATGAAGGGGAGGATGGTCTTGTCGGGCATAGGTGGGAGAGGAAATTCTTGGTCCCATGAAGGATGAACACCAAGTGGGGGGGGGGGGAATTCGAGGGTGGGGAGGTGGGAATTGGGGGTGGGCACATCCTCATAGAAGCATGAGGAGGGGGGATGGGATAGGAGGTTACTAGGTGGTGATGGGAATGGAGGTAAGGGGATAAAATCTGAAATGTAAATATAATATCCAATAAAAAAATATTTTAAAAAAAAAGAAAGAAAGAAAGCAGGCTGAGCAAGCCATGGGGAGAAGCCAGTAAGCAGTACCTCTCCAAGACTTGTGTACCAGTTTCTACCTTCAGGGTCCTGCCCTGTTTTTTCCATGATGAACAGTGCTGTGGAAGTGTAAGCCAAATAAACTCTCTTTCCTCCCCAACTTGCTCTTTGGTCATGGTGTTTCATCACAGCAGTATAAATCCTAAGACAGCAGTGTGTGTGTGTGTGTGTGTGTGTGTGTGTGTGTGTGTGTGTGTGTGTGTACACATGAATGCTGGCACTTGAGAAGGCCAGGAAAGGTGTTGAATCTCCCAAAACTGAAGTCACCATTGGTTATAAGCCACTTGACACGAGTTATGGGAATGGAATTCCAGGCATCTGCAAGAGAAGAGAGTGTTTTTAAGCACATTTCTCCAGGCCCTGTAGCTAATATTCTGTAGAATGTATCTCTACTAAGCATTACTAGACATACATTATGTGAAATACATTATACATTATGTATATATAAAGATATGGTGTACATAAATATATATGATATATAACTATTGAGCAAAGTTTTAAAAGCTATGTGTTGTGTGTATTATATGTAATATTATGCTTAATATATATATATATTAAGCATAATATATATTAAAATTATATATATATTATATATATTATATATATTATATATATTATATATATATATATATATAATATATATATATAATTTTATGTATCTTTTCCCAGGATAAGAAGCAAACAGTGCTGGAATCCTGAAAGCTCAGGAGCCAGACACTGTAGGCTGTTTCCACACACACACACACAGTGTGGAGTCCACTCTATCTTACCCAGCTGCATGGGGCTCAGAGGAGCAGGTCTGCAGGTGAAGCATATACTTGGCAAGGAGCTGTTTCTTGGGTGACTCAAGGGCAGCTACTACATTCTGTGCAGTCAAACAAATGATTGAGTACAAGGGGTTTGGGTTGTCATGATTAGAAGGTCATGGTGCTATAACAATCTTAAACACGTGTTCTTTGTTCAGATCTCTGGCCAGTTGGCTAAGCAGTCAAGGGAAAATTCTTCTCAGTGCAAATGAGATCCCCTAAGGTCAACATCTCACTGTAAAAAAAAACTAAAATAAAACAGAGTATCCATTGCCATTTTTATGCAGACAGTGTCCTAGTTAGTTTTAAGTGGCAATTTGACGCAGCCTGTAGTCATCTGATGGGAGAGCCTCAAGTGAGGATTTGCCTAGACCAGATTTCCCTGTAGGCCTGTATAGGGGGGATTGTTTTCATTATTAATTAATAGAAGATATCACAGCCCACTATGGGCAGTACCAACTCTAGAAGGTCCTGGGCTGTGTACGAAAGCTAGCTGAACAAGTTAGAAACAACTCCATAGTTTCTGCCTTAAGTGTCCGCCATGAATTTCCTCAATGACAAACTATGACCTGGAATCAAAAACCAATAAATCCTTTCTTCCTGTGATAGTTTGTATATGCTCTGCCTAGGGAGTGGCACTATTAGAAGGCCCTGTTGGATTAGGTATGGCCTTGTTGGAATAGGTGTGTCACTGTGGACATGGGCTTTAAGACCTTCATCCTAGCTGCCTAGAAGCCAGTATTCTGCTAGTAGCCTTCAGATGAAGATGTAGAACTCTCAGCTCCTCCTATACCATGCTTGCCTGGATGCTGCCATGTTCCTGCCTTGATGATAATGGACTGAACCTCTGAACCTGTAAACCAGCCCAAATTAAATGTTGTCCTTTATAAGATATGCCTTGGTCATGGTATCTATTCACAGCAGGAAAACTCTAACTAATACACTCCCCTTTGGTCATGGTTTGTCAAATTAATAGCAATAAAACTAGAACTTACAGTCTTTTTATTTTTAACTTTCAAATATCACTTAGCCTCCCAATGAGAAAAAAAACTATATAAAGGATATCAGATACAATAGATGTGTTGATTACAAGCTATAAACAAACTGCCTTCTGTGAGACCAAAGAACTTAGATTTATGTGAGAGTTCCTCAGTCAGCGTAAACACAGATTGAGAACACACAGGAGTCATGTATGTAAACAAACATTCTGGTTTCATACTCTTACTGTGACAGATTCTTCAGCTGATATTCCCTCTTCCCAGGTAACTCCTGGTTGTGTCAAGTTTATAAAAACTAACCAGCACAATCTAACCCTTGATACACTGACACAAAAACAAATCACTATCAAACTATAATCTTTCCTTTCTTGTTTGTCCCCAAGATCTCATGTTAGTATCATAATATAAAATACAAAACTTTAAAAGTATCTCAGTCCTTTAAAAATTCTGATGCTTTGGAAATTAGATTTGAGCAGATGCAGAGACACACAGCCAAACATTAGGTGGAACTCAAAGAATCCCAAAGACGACCTGAAGAAAGGATTGTAAGAGTCAGAGTGGTTAAGACGCCAGTAGAACATGGCTCACAGAATCAACTAAGCCAGGCTCACAGGGACTCACAGAGACTGGAGCAGCTATCATGGTCCTGCAGGGGTCTGTGCTAGGTCCTCTGCATATATGCAGTGCTTGTTCAGCCTCGGATTTTAGTGGGAGTCCTAAAAGTGGAAACGGAAGGGTGTATCTGACTCTTTTTCCTCCTTTTAGGACCCTTCTTCTCCTACTGGGTTGCCTCATCCAGACTTGACATATGGGTATGTGCCTAGTCTTATTTTAACTTGTTGGACCATGTCTGGTTGATATCACTGGGAAGCCTGCTCTTTTCTGAAGGGAAAAAGAGAAGTGAACCCAAGGAAGAGAGCTAGTGGGGGAGGACTGGGAAGAGAGGAGAGAGCGAAGACTGCAGTCAGGATGCATTAAATGAAAGAAGAATAAATTTTAAAAAATTTCAACCTGTCTCTAAAAGGCCAAAGTCTCTTTAGCTGTGAACTCCTCTAAAATCAAAAGCAAGTTAAATACTTTCTCACTTTAAGAGGGAAGAACTAGGTACACAAAGAATCTTACATATGTGAAACTGAAGTCCAGCAGTGAAGATCCAAATCAGGTAGCTCAACTGCCCAATATCTCGTACTAGTTCATGATTTTCTGGGCCTCAAGGGGCTGGGGAATTCCCACTTCTTCAACTCTACAATCGGCAGCACACACAGCTAGCTTCCTAGGTTCAGACTGACTCCTCTCCACACTTGCCACTGGCAGCCTTCCAAAAGTTTGGCATCTCCAATATCCTGGTGTCTACACTGTAACTGAGCCTACACCTTTACCAATAGTCTTTCCTGGTCTCTTTGGGGACTCTGACCCTGAGACATGGTCTTAAAATCATAGCTGCTCTCCATAACACCCTTAATCTTCCAACTCTTGTACCTTAAAGTGGGAAGCTCTCACATCTTATCAAGTTCAGCAGCTGGCTTAAGATGCATCCTACACACACACACACACACACACACACACACACACACAGGACCACAGCTTCTGTGTGCTGATCCTGAGAAAATACTTCCCAGAAGATTCCACCTCAATGATGTTGGTCTCTTATTAATCTCAAGTGATTTTTTTCAGCCCCAGCTGAGCATCAACTACATATTCTTAATCCAACTTATCATATGAATAGCCCCAATAAAGTCTTAGCTTCTCTCTGAAACTTCACAAATTAGGACTCTATTGTCTAGACTTTTCTCAATATTCTTATCTTCCAGGATTCTGCAACAATAGCTCAAATAAATTCAAAGCTCCAAAAAATACCCACAATCCTCCTCCAAAACATAGTCAAGTTCATTACAGAAGCATCCCACTCTTGGTACCAATTTCTGTCATTATCCTTTTTTTTTTATGTTTTTACTTATTATATGTAAGTACACTGTAGGTGTCTTCAGACACCCCATAAGACGGTATCAGATCTCATTACGGGATGGTTGTGAGCCACCATGTGGTTGGTGGGATTTGAACTCATGACCTCCGGAAGAGCAGCCAATGCTCTTAACCATTGAGCCATCTCACCAGCCCCCTCATTATCCTTTTTTGTGCTATGAAAAACAACAAAAGAAACTCAGTGGAGAAAAACATTTATTTTGGCGTATGCTTTAGGTCACAATCCATCCCTGAAGGAATTCAGGTCTGGAACTTAAGCAGGAACTGTAAGCAGAACACACAGAGGTTCCCTGCTCACCAGCTTAGTTTCTGACTTAATCATCTATCTTTCTTATATAGTCAAAGCCCATCTGCCTAGAGATGGTGTCACTTATGAGGCTAGAATCTATGAATCAATCAATCACCAATCAAGACAATCTCTCACAAATGTGGCTGGGCCAGTCTGATCAAAGAGATTTAATTAGGTTTCCTTTTCCCAAGTGACTCTGGGTTGTGTCAAGTTCACAGACACTAACTGGAACAGGAATGTCTCTGAAAAAAGAGAACAAGAGTATGAACAGCGACCCAAGATCCATGGCACAGAGACAAAGTGAAGGAGCAATGGATTCTTAATAGGTGATGTGGAGAAGGCTAGAAGTAGGTGGATAGGAACCAGCCTTCTTGAGGCTGGGGCTAGGAATCCAAAATGTGTGTCTGTCTCAAGCTGATGTTGATACTCTCCTTGGTTGCCCTATAAGATGAGATCCCCTGGGAGCTGCAAGGAGCTGTCCTCCATCACCTGAACAGCCCATCTCCAAGTGAAATGCTGTAGTACTAAATGTGGTCCAACAGAACAGATGCTCCATAAGTGGTCTTTCTAGATTACTAATGGGAATTTTGAAGAAACAGATCCTTCTAGGTCTTCAAGAAGGAGACTCTGTCCCCCATGGGACAGCAGAAAAGTATAGGATGCATACTGCACTGTTCAGACCACATTGGGCTGTCAGAGAGCCCAGGAGGATGAAAAGGGGGTCTGGCGATGGAAATTGGCCTCAGTGTTCATCAAGTGCATGAACTCATGACTTGGGAGAGTATCATACTGAAGTGGTGTCTCAGACAAGCCTTGACCCCCATTTCTGATGCTCAGACCCACAGGCAAGCTCTGGATCCCCTCTTCTGGTGCTCAGACCCACATAAGCTGATTCTACAACCCCAACATGGTTTCTCCCTCTACATTTTCCCTGTGATGCTTAATCAGCTAGGGTACTGTAGTGGTTTGAATATGTTTGCCCCAGGGAGTGGCACTATTTGGAGGTGTAGCCTTGGAGTAGGTGTGTCACTGTGTGTGTGGGCTTTAAGACTCTCTTCCTACCTGCCTGGAAGCTAGTCTTTCCCTGTCTGCCTTTGGATGAAGATGGAGAACTCTCAGCTCCTCCAGCACCATGCCTGCCTGGAAGCTGCCATGCTCTCACTTTAATGATAATGGACTGAAACTCTGAACCTGTAAGCCAGCCCCAATTAAATGTCATCCTTATAAAACTTGCTTTGGTCATGGTGTCTGTTCACAGCAGTAAAACCCAAACTAATACAGGTACTGAATTGCTAGGCCAGCTAGAACAAAGTGTCAAGACGTGGACAGCTTAGACAATAGCTGTTTATCCACGGAGTCTCAGAGGTGTCGGGGACATGTAAAGCCAAGAGTGGGCAGGGCTGATTACTTCTGAGGACTTCCTCTGCTTGAAGACACTGTCTTTTCCTTGGTTTCTCACTCAGTGGTCTCTTGGGTGTGTGTGTGTGTGTGTGTGTGTGTGTGTGTGTGTGTGTGTGTGTGTGTGGCCTGATCTCCTCTTTGTCCTTAATGATACCAGTCATGTCTATATCAGGCTATCCTGCCCACGTGACCTCCTTTAAACTTAGTTATACCCTTAAAGCTTATGTCTACAAGTTCTATGATTCTTCTGTACACTTGGGAATGGGTTTCAAGACTCCCCACTTGATGTAAAAATCCTCAGATGCATGTGTCCCTCATGTGGATGGCATGCTGAGGGGCATGACATCTGCATACCCTCCTGTAAACCTTAAATCAGCTCTGCATTACTTGCGACTCCTAATATGATATAAATGCTATGCAAATGACTGTTATACTATATCATTAGGGTGTTGTCTTAGTGTTTCCATTGCATTGAAGAGATACTATGACCAAAGCAACTCTTCTAAAAGAAAACATTTAATTGGGGCTAACTTAACAGTTTCAGAGGTTCAGTCCATTATCTTTATGGCAGGAAGCATGGCAGCATCTAGGCAGACATGGTGCTGGAGAAGCTGAGAGTTCTACACCTTCATCTGAAGACAACCAGATTATTCCCCAAGACAGCTAGGAAGATGGGTCTCTTCTGCCCTGGGCGGAGTTTAGGTGTAGGACCTCAAATCTCACCCCCACAGTGACACACATCCTCCACCAAGGCCACAACTTTTCTAACAAGGACATACCTCCTAATAGTGTCTCTCCCTGTGGGCCAAGCATTAAACCACATGAGATGAGTCTATGAGGGTCAAAACTATTCAACCACCACAGATGTAATGACAAAAACACATGTCTGTAAGGACTCAGTTCTTTTCAGTACTGGGAACTGAATCAGGTACTCACACTGTTAGGCCAGCACGCTACTACTGAGCTTTCATAAGTTCCCTTTTAAACATCCCCTTTTAAAGTTTGAGACAATGTTACTAAATTATCCAAGTGTTGTACAGCAGTTTCCTCCCAGACGGAAACATTCCATCCTGCAGGGAGGCTCCTTCAGCCAAAAGACAGCTCAAAATAGCTTCATGAAGTCCCTGGAACTGACCAGATTCACTACTCCCCTCCCTTACAGAGTAAACAGAGACTTTTTCACTCTCAGACTAACAAAGCTACAGAAAAAGACTCTGAGACCAGACCACCTGCCTGGAAGAAGCAGAAACCGGAAGGGCTGCTGGATGACTTGAAAAGGAACACTCTCCAACTCGTTGAGCTGCCTGCAGTGTGTTCCTAATTCCTAGCTTCTGTAAACTGTCATCCATGCTGGGGTGGACTTTGGTGATTCAGCTGACCTTGAGTAGTCTTTGCTCCTGTTGGTAACCTCTCACCCACATTCCTGTAACGCCAATAAAACTCATTGATTCGCCATGTTTAATTTCGGTGGTATCTGTTCTTTTGGCCTGCCATGTGCTCCGTTCATCTTTGGTGAGTAATGTGTGTTGTGTATCCCAAGGAAAAGTCTTGTCACAGAACATCATGCGGCTTTTGGACTTAAACTGTAGCTCATGAAGGCCTTGAACTTGAGATCCTCCTGCAGCCTTCCAGATAGCTAGAATCATAGGCCTATACCACTAGACTACCAGATCCCTAAAGAAAACATCCACATTGTTCAGCTCTGAGACCCCAGCTGGTGCAGGCCCTGTGCATGGTGCCACAGTCTCTGTGACTTCATACGTTTCCTAGCCTTGTGTCTAAAAGGTCTTGATTCTTAGGTGTCCTCTACCCTTTCTGGCTCTTACACTTTTTCTGCCTCCTCTTCCAGAGTCCTCTGAGCCCTGAGAGGATGGGTTTGATGGAGAAATATTTTCCATGGCTGAGTATTCCAAGATCTTTCACTCTCTACATATTGTCTGGCTGTGAGTCATGTATTTGTTCCCATCTGCTTCTCTGAATGTCTGAGTGTGGCAGAATGTCATTAGGAGCCATTTGTTTGTGATCCTTTAGCGGAACAGTAGTATTTGGCTTTCACCTAGGCCCCTGGCCTATCTAATCCACCAAGCAGTGTTGGGTATGGGTTCCATCTCAAATCAGATATTGGTTGGTTACTCCTATAGTCTCTGTGCCACCACTGTACCAGCATATCTTACAGGCTGGTCACTCTTATAGATGGAAGGGTTTGCAGTTGAGCTGTCACTTATCTTTCTCTTTTAATGGTGTACAGAGTACCTTCCAGTACCAAGAAGACTAGCCTGTAGGGGTGAAGCTCTCTGTTGGTGCCTCAGCTTCTCTGTGTTCAATGGGTTGTGTAGGTCCTTTTAGCAATAAGAACTTATCAGGTTTTGGAGAGCTACCAATAGCCTTGGCAATAGCCTAGGTTGTCTGGGGGTTCCTACGGGACCCCTTTGGCCAGGAACTTGACACCCCATTCCTAACCCAAAAGACAGTATTCCAAGTGACAGCCACTTGCAAAGGAAAACAGTGTCCTTGCAAGGACGTCTCACTGAGGAAACAAAGCACACTTCAGGGAGTAGGTCCCAGGCCCAGCAATAGATGGCCAGCACAAAATGAACTCAACAGCATGTTTGGAGTCTCTTTGTCTCATAATGTTAAGTCAGGACTTTTTTTGTATATATTATGACTTCCGGGTTGGGATTTCTATGGGATGTGTGTGTGTGTGTGTGTACACGTGCATGTTTCTGCATCTGTATGCATTTCTTATGCCTTTTCTTTGGTTCTTTTTCTTGTTTAGTTGTTTTTGACATATTCTGAATTGTTTGTTTCTTATTTATTTTTATTGTATTTTTTATTATTCCTTAGATGCCTGTTTGTTTTCTAACAAAAGGCAGGAAGAGTGTGAATCTGGATGGAAAGGGAAGAGGTAGGGATCGGGAGGAGTGGGGGGTGGGGCAGGAACCTTAATCAAAATATATTGTATGGAAAAATGTATTTTCAATAAAAGAAAAAAATTAAAAAGAAGAAAACAATTCTAATCCTCCTTTGGTTGAGCTTGTGAGTGCAGTAATGAAGGCTCAGCCATGACATCACACCCTGAGTTGTTAGAGTCTAAGGCCACAACATGGGACTTTGAGAGGCTCAGCTCATGACAAGTGGTCATGTAGGGTAACTCTCAATGACATCACACTGTCGATCCTCACCAGAAACTCAGAAGAACGTTGGAGTACTGTATCCGTAAAGCACCAAGCTGCGGTTGGGAGGTTCAAGAGTTGTCACAGGAAGCCTTGCCCTTCCTGTGTAGGCACAGTCTAGTCTCTAAAGGATGAGTCTGGACTCATCACTATGACCTGCTCTAATGAATTTGAGAACAAGATTCAGTCGTGCAGTGTCTGGCTGCTTGCACCAACAAGCTTCCAAATGCCAAAGGCAGAAACTCGGTGAGAACTGACAGTCTGATGAATTTTGGTTTTGCTTTGGTTTTTTTTTTTCCTTGTTGCTGTGGTAAAACACCCTCACAAAGCAATGTGAAGGAGAGGTGGGTTATTTTACTCACAACCCCACACTAGAGTCCATCATGGTAAGGAAACCATAGTGGTGGCCGGAACTTAGAGGAATGGGTCCTGTACACCCTCAACCAGGAACAGAGAGCGATGGATGCCTGCCTACCAACGCTCTGCTCCCTGTCTCCCCATTCAGTCCAGCGCCCAGCCCATGACAGAGCACCGCTAACATTCAGGGTGGCTCTTCCCACTTCAGTTAACCCAATTAAGAAAATCCTCCACAGATACTCCCATGGGCCAACACAATCCAGACAGATCCTTGTGGAGACTCCCCGGTACTTCTAGGTCCTGTCAAGTTGACAATTGAAATTAACCATCACAAGGCTCAGACAAATTGTTGTTGTTAAATTTGGGAAGGATGTGTTGGAAACTTCCTGGCTTTCTACAAAGAAGGCCTACATGTAGCTCCTTTTCTTGGCACTGTCTGTGGCATCTGCCAGGCAGAGACTGCTGGACAGGAGCTCACAAGAACCCTCTCAAGGCCTTTCTTGCCAGCAGTCCTTGCCATACTCCAGGTCTCTCTCTAGCCCCCCTCCCATTCCTGGTTACAGTAATTATGGTCTGAGCCTTCTGAGGCAGTCAATTAGAGGGCTGGTTTAGGATAGTTGGTTTGTTAGTAACTGAGAAAATCAAGCTCTCATTGCCGGGAAGCTTTGTAACTTCATCCTTGTGCATCAGGAAATACCGTTAATGGAATGGCGAGCAGACTTCGCAGGACACATTCCCCATCCCCCGCCCACTTCTGGTTACAGTAATTGCTGTCTGAGCCTCAAAGGCCAGAACTCGTTTTTCATCTCATGCATGAAGAGTTTCCATCTGATTGATGACAGCTACGGAGCCCTTCCTTACCCACGGAGCTGCACTAATTTGCAAGCTAAAACAATATTAGCAAATTGCTAATGGTCCATGAAACTGCAGCAGAGGCCTTAAGTGCTGTTCTCTGAGCTCTCCCACCACTTCAGCTGCATACCTGGGTCCCTGAAGCTACAGCGAAAGAAAAAAAAAAAGGTTCTTGCCCAGTCACTGAGGCAGAAGCATCATTGCAGCACAGTCCTGGGCAGGGCGGAAACAGCAGGTGCACAGTCAATTGCTTCCACAGCACAAATGGGCTCTCCAAAGGTAGCAGACTGAGGTTCTGAGTGGAGTGGAAACCAACCCAGCATTGCACATGAACTGACCAGAAAAGTTGTGGGCATATGTTGATGACATGTCTACAAAGGAGGACCTGTGCTGCTCAGTACTGCCCCAGTCACAGCCTGAAGCAAACACATCCCGCCACAGCGCTACCGTATGATATCTTAAGTGACCCAAACCTGGATGCTCCACCAGCCAGTCAGCTTATGGGATCCACTGTCCCTGAGCCACAGAGGGTGAGAAAGGATGTCACACCGGGTAGTGGGTGATGGCTGGGTTGGCAGCAGGCTTCCTGGCATAGAATTTTGAAGTTTTGGAAACACAGCATGTAGGAGACACAGGCTCCAGGGGGGCTAATGACTTTGGAACAGCAAGGTCAAGAAAGCTGCAAAGTGTGACCATGAAGTCCAGGCACTGTGAATTTAAGTGATGTGCTAAATGGCGTTGGGAGACAGGAGAGGCTGCCTTCCAAGTCATTTTCTGCATCATGGATCTCTTTGTACCGAGGCCAATATTACTCCGAAAACATGCAAGGGCTCTGTGCTTGGCTCTCTCTTCAGATGGACAGGCTGCAGAATAAAAATAGTGCTGTCCCTTTATAAGCAGACTGCTGTTGATGCAGCTATAAGGGTCCACCTATTGCTCACCCGGATTGTCCTTTGATAGATAGATCACCCCAAACCCAACTCTACCTCAAGAGGACAAAACCCTCATCCCAGAAATGACAAAAGAGTTTTGCTCAGATCCAGAGAAGGGCATTGTAAGGAGGTTTTGTAGAGAGCTTTAGAATGATTTGAGGGATCGGCTGTCCTATTGTAAGCATTTCCTTTTTCTCCTATGACTTTGAGTACAGAATCAAGTGAAGACATGGAGAAGGAGAAAGATAACAGGTTTTTTTTCCTGCTAGTGTATAGCTAGCTCTGGTCTCGGAAAGGCCTGAAGCTTAAAACTAACAGGAACCTGCCACCAGAGCAATCTCACTTCCAGACTGAGCACATGTTGTGTGATGTGCCCTGGAGCCCAGCCCCCACTGCTGAGCACGCTTCTGCCATCCACACATGGGCAGGGATGGGTGGCACAGCTTCATCTTCTGCTCAGGGAAACACGATGGGGAGCACAGTAAAGGAGTCAGAAGCTGCCCTAGAAGCCAGCCACAGCAGAAGATAAACACTGTGTGAACACCCTGTCCTCAGGTGCCTAAGGACTCTGCTTCCTGGATGGTTCTGTTGCCCTGTCATTGACCCAGAAGGGTTGAAGTGGGCTAGTGAACCCCCATGTCTTAGTCATTCCATGTTACTATAGTAAAGGTTCCATAGACTTGATAACTAAAACAACAGCCCTTGAGGCTGGTGGTCCAAGATCAAACTGTTGAACCGCCGGGTGTTCAGTATGGGTCATTTTCTGGTTTATAGCTAACGTCTTCTGAGTCCGTAAATGGTTTAAGGAGAAGGAATTATGATCCTCCTGTTCAAAGCACTCACTCCATCCTTAGGACCCTAAATTATCTACCTCCTAATCCCATCATGACAGGACTTAGTATTTCAACACATGTATCTGAAGACACCAACCTTCAGTCCACAGTAATGATGGTCCTGAATCAGGGCTCCAGAGACTGGGCCAGCAGCTTGATCAGGGAATGGGTCGCCTGACCCTCGCTCAGGCAATTCCAAACCCTACAATTACATCCCTTCATCCCCAGTGGGGTTAGAATTATCACCCCTGTCATTCTTGATTAATGACATTAAGACAAAGCCCAGATGTGTTTGCACAGGGCAGATGCTGTAATAAAAAGGGTCATTTACTGAGAGCTGCCTCAGGCCAGGAGACTCCATCACACTGTGGACAATTTTTCTGACTTAATCTATCACAAACAAGCTGGAGATTATAACACAACTGTCTCTGTTTTGCGGCTGAGAACACAGAGGTGGGTGTGTGGTAGAACCGCTTGCCAGAGTCCATCTGGTACTTTAGTCAGTATGTGACAATGCTGGGGGTGTGTCTCTGGGGCCAAGTCTGCAGGATCTGGCTATCACCATGGCTGGTTATGTTGTGCTCTAGTACCATCCTTGTGGGCTGAGCCAGTTAGCCAGTGCTGGTTGTCAGCCTGATAAGAACCTATGTGGTTCTCTCAGCTCGAAAGCTACAGATACACATGCACAACCTCCCCAAGGGAAAACATAGAGGCTTTCCCAAGGCTTGAGGGGACATCTGCAGAACACTGGGCAGAGATTACATCCTCACCTTGAGCTTTTGTCTGGCAAGCAGGCATGGTCCTGGCTTACAGATAAGAAACAAAGATAGCTGTCCAACAAGGGACTGGACAGTCCCCACATATTCATGTCAGGACATATGGTGCCTGGCTGGCATCTTTAAGATCATAGTGTCACTAGCACCATATGCACAGAAACAAGGTATGGTATGACAAAGTCCAGCCTGGGAGAGGTGCCCTGGGCTGCAAGTACAGAGTACCACAAACCAGAAGGTTTAAAAAGCAGGAGTGGTGCACTTTCACTGAGCTGGAGGCTAGAAGTTTAGATGAGATGTGGTTAATTATGCACTCTTTGGAGAACTGAAGGGTTAGGATCCCTTCCTTCTTCCTCCTCCTGTTGCTAGTGGTTACCAAGACCTCTCAGTTTATAAGTACATCACCCCACTTTCTATGTCTTCAATGGCTTCTCTGTGTCTTTCTTCTCTTTGAAGAAGTCAGTCACTGGTCAACACCTCTTATGTTTACAATGGTGTCAGCTCCACAGCACTGGCAAAAACCCATTTTCAAACATGGTTGTGCTCCCAGGAGCTTGGCGTTAGGACGTATTTTTGGATTCAGCCCCTGATACTAGGACCATGCACTTTAGGTGGACTTGGAACAACTTTGACACCTGCTGTGAGGTCCCATGATCACACATCACCTCATCCTGCTTCTATTAAAAGCCTGTATCATGGTACCTTCTCCACAAGAATAGCCAGCCAGAATTAATTGGCTATAAGATCAATAACCTCAAAGGTATGTGTGAGTCAGATCAAAACTTAATTCTAATAATAAGGAATTTAGTTAATTTCAACAACAACTGAACTGCTACCTCCTGATAAACAAAAATATGACACACATTTGGATACAAGGTAAATCCAAGAGTTGAGCGAGACCACAGAAATAATCTCTGTGAGAGCCTTCCTGCCATTTGCAACCTAGTCCTCGTGTAATCTTAAGTCTGCCTAAGACAGTGATGGGAAACAGCTGGACAGGACTGAGTCCATTCATTCATTCATCCTGTCATTTCTTCAGTCTGATGCTGTCTGCCTCTTTAACTGAATGAACCATTCAGGACCTGGGTCCATGTGCAGGAAGAGTGAACCCGGGTGGTCATGGTAGACCCTGTGTGAGGCGAGGAGGAGGATGGAAAAAAGAGTAGAGAAGAGGAAGAATTAGAGGATGTAGAGGCAGAGGGAAAAGAAGAAGAGAAAGTAGGAGGGAGGAAGAGATGGTAGACAGAAGCCAGGACACTTGGATTGTAACAGATATCGTGAAATTTGAATATGATTTCTATGACTCCACCCCCAGGACTCTGTGAGTAGATGTTTAATCCCTATTGTTGTACAGAGAAAGCAGAGGCAATCTAGCCATGCTGTCCATAGGTGGAACTTTTATAAGGAGATTGTGACTGGATGAAGTCACCAAGGTCAAATATCAGTGACCTCATAAGAGATAAAGCAAGCAGAAGTAACACACCACACACACACACACACACACACACACACACCTGCTGCCTGAAGATACTGCAAACAAGAAGGCTACTACCACATAGGGCCTCACACAGGGACCAAATTTATGGGGAATATAAGCTCTCACGACCTCTTTCTATGATTCTGACACATCACAATGTAGCCAGGCACTTAAATAATAGAAAAGTCACAGGGTCTCAGACCCCACAGAAAATGCTGGCGATTTTAAGGACTTTGAAGTCATGGAGGTTGGACAGGAGTCAAGATGGGGTAGACATGGGTCAAAATAGACAGTGCTGTGTGATGCAGAACAGGTCACTGTGTCAAGTGGAGAGTGGCCACCCGAGGACAGCTCTGCCATCATAAAAGAAGCTCGGGTCCACAAGGAAGGAAAGGGCACACCAGAAAGTTCTAATCCAGGAGACACTGGACTGCCAAAATACACATGACTGCCCTAGAAAAGAATCATCCGAGATGCTCCAAAAAATGCAATTGTCAAAACTAAGCATCCAGAGGCAGGAGAGATGGCTCGGTGGTTGATAGCCCAAGCTGCTCTTGCAGAGGACCCAGGTTTAACTCCCTGGTGGCTCACAACTGCCTATAACACCAGTTC
The DNA here is from genome assembly GCF_011762505.2 of Arvicanthis niloticus. Taxonomy (NCBI): domain Eukaryota; kingdom Metazoa; phylum Chordata; class Mammalia; order Rodentia; family Muridae; genus Arvicanthis; species Arvicanthis niloticus. The sequence goes on from NC_047670.1 coordinate 63,050,877, forward strand.
TGGGGATCCAATGCTTTTTTCTGGCCTCCTCAGGTACTGCACACACAGACATTTATGCAGAAAGACACCCATACACTTAAACTTTTTCAATGAAAATAAAGTCACACCCATGCCAAAAATACCCTCTGTGAAACCTTTATGAACAATAGTCCTGAGGAATCACAGGTAAATTTAATCTGTACCGTGCAAGCACACCAAGACACAAACTATCCCCATGCACAACTACTTCAAAAATAAAGTGTAAAATCACAATAATTAGCAAGAATGAACAGAATTGTGGGAAAGTCTCCCTCATATGGGAAAAGTAGAATTGTCAGAGTCAGGAATGTGTTTGGGTACAGGCCATAGAAAGCTAAGGCAAGCCAGGCAGTGGTAGCAAACGCCTTTAATCCCAGTACTTGGGAGGCAGAGACAGGTGGATTTCTGAGTTCAAGGCCAGCCTGGTCTACAGAGTGAGTTCCAGGACAGCCAGGACTACACAGAGAAACCCTGTCTTGAACAACAAAAAGAAAGGAAGGAAGGAAGGAAGGAAGGAAGGAAGGAAGGAAGGAAGGAAGGAAGGAAGGAAGGAAAGAAGGAAGGAAGGTAGCTAAGGCAGAGGAGGAGAAAGCCCTCAGTGCCACAACTAAGGCAGGGAAGCCACACCACCAGAAAACCAACCCAGTTCAGGCCACAGATGGAACTTTTGAAAATACCCAAGCCTGTATCTTAGATAATAACTTCCTAGATTAAGCATAGCTTGAGGATGACATAATTCATTCAAAAGTGCTTAGAAGTAACATGTGTGGGTAAGAGTCAAGACAATGGGCTATTCTGAGGAAGAGTGTTGAACCTACACATGGAACTAAAATAGAGAAAGTGGAGATGCATAAATTATATATATATATATATATATATATATATATGTATATATATAAATTTAAAATATGTATATATAAACAGAACCGTGCCAAAGACACCAGGAAATAACAATGCACCTCAAAGAATAACACAGAAGTGTACAGGCACTCCTGACTGAAGATTAGGAAAATGTACACTATTTTAATTTTTTGATTGTTCATTGTCGTACAAAAGCTATCCACACAACGTGACACAGTTGTGTGCCAGAGTTGTACCTTTGCCCTCTTCCTGGATCATGTGGTACATCACCCCTCTCTGCTTGGCACTGGCAGTGAACGACATACAACCTCAGTCAACCCCATAGCCTCAAGGGGCCCAGATGACCCTCCACAGCTGCTGTGTAGGATGTTTCGCTGGGTAGTGGCTCTCAGGATGTTTTTAACTTAACGCTGTGATGAGTTTACAAGGTCAAAGCCCATGAGTCAAGGCGGGTCAGCACAGCAACGCTGGTGTGGTGAACACGCTGATGAGATAAATAGCTTTGAGATTTGACAAAGCAGAAAGGGAGAAGGAAGCCATTGGTCCAAAGTAAGGAATGGGGGGAGGGGCAGCTGATGCAGTCTGATGGGAAGTCAGGAAGGTCAACATGTGAACAGCTTGGTAGAATCTATTTGTAAATCCCCATCAGTTTCCAGAGCTCGGGTATGACTTGGTTGATGCAGTGCTTAGCTAACAAGCCTTGGGCTTGTCCCCAGCACTGCATTAACCAAGTGGGTTGGTGCATGATTGTAATCCAGCATTAAGGAGGTAGAAGCAGAAAGATCAGAAGTTCAAGGTCATCCTTAACTATATAGTGAATTCAAGGTCAGCCTGAACTACAAGGGACCCCAACCCCAAAACAAACAAACAAAAAATCCCCACAGATTTTTCATACTTTTCACAAAGCCAAAACTAGCTCAAAAAAGTTAGAAATTCTGATAGCTTTGAAAATACTGGTCTTAGAATGTTTAGGGCTAGAGAGACAGCTCAGCAGTTAAGAGCACTGGTTGCTCTTCAAGGGACCAGGGTTTGGCTTCCAGCACTCACACAGTGGTTCACAATCACCTGTAATCCTAGTTTTAGGGGATCCAACATCTCCTTCTGGCCTCCACAGGCATTGCACACAGTGATTTAAGATATATGCGCAGGCAAAACACCCATACATGCATATTTCTTTTAAAAAAACAAACAAAATAACCTTTAATGTCTTCTTTAAAATACCAGATCTAAGTAGTTTTAGAGATAAATTCTTCAGTCTTCTGTATTCATGACAAACCTCTAAAAGACTAGAAAATAAATCACATGCCTCCAAATCGTGTCAGCTAATATAATTTTAAAGGTAAGAAGCCAACAGTAAAATCTCTGACCAAGAACATTAACAGAAAATAACCCAGTAATCTATTTCAGCATTACTGCAACTGTTCATTCTACTCAAGGAACTCATGAGTTGGTTTACATAAGAAAAAAATTACATAATTATCACTCAGTAAATTCATCTAGTAAAGGGAAATAAGCAGTATAATTATCCTAGCATGGGCAAAACAGCACTTGATATAATACAATATTTGCCCTTTTTTTTTTTTTTAGAAGTAAGCCCTTAATAAAACAGAAATAAAGTAAAACTTTCTTAACAAAGCCCATTTTGCCTGCCGTAAGCATGTCTCTAACAGAATTCTTCTAGATGAAATGGAATCCATGCCTCACAGTGTGTGAAGAAAAAGGAATACCAGTGGACCTTGGCAAGGAGAACAGATCTTAAAATTTTGAGAATGTTCTAAGAATCAGCCCACCACAAAGGAGAGCTGTGTATGGCAGGCAATGGTGCAAAAACAATAATAATAAACTCCAGCTGCAAAGTCAAGGTGGTTAATCTGATTACTCTAGGACATAAAGACTCAATATGACCACTGCAATCATTAACATAAGACCTAACCTATCAGCAATCAATCAAGGAGGTGGGGGAGGGGCCCATAGGGTCTATCCTTTACCTCAGAACTACAAGCTATTGATAGTTCCTTGGAGAAGGGGGACCACTGTCTTTTGTTGTATGCCTAGGGCTGAGCCAACCAGACTCCAACAGATAATTCATGGTTACTTAGACCATGGTTAATGTCACTGAGTCGCCAAACAACACAAATATTCATGAACACAAGGAAAAAATTGGTGGTAGGGGCTCTTGGGTGTAGCAGGGAGCTGGGAGTGAGAATGGTCTCACACATTGTGTGCATGTGTGAAAATGTCTAAGAGCAAACATATGTATGCTTGTCTAAGAACACCATAATTATGGCAGCATTGTAAACCAGGAAGCTCATAGCATGTAGCTAAGAGAAGAAAATATGGAGGATTCGCCTGCACCAACATGGAGACTCTGGGCAACTGGACAGGAGGGAGAGGTGAGCTCTGCATTCCCAGTCTTACCTCTCTGTGGTAACACTTTGGTACTCAAACCTGAGCTGCACATGTAATAGTCGTACCTGACCTAGAGGAAGTTTGTTGACTCAGGATTTAAAATCCCAGCAGCAACTTGAACTTGGGGTCTGCATGGTCCCATGACCTACCTAGTGCTCAGCATCTCAGAAAAGCATCAGGAATGGACAGGAGTGGCTCCTTCAGAGTGGCTACATACCAGCATTATGGAAGGAGCTTCCAGACCAACACAAGCTATGGGTTCCCATCTGCACCTGGACAGTGTGGTTGGGATGGGGTTCAGAAGCCAAAGATCCCTGATCCTTACACAGGGAGCCAGTTGTCTCTTTTTCACTGTCCTGGGGTCAGACAAAATGATTAGTGTTAGAGAAGGAGAGAAAGGGAAGTGAGAAGCAGAGCCAGCTCACAGCTGGACAAGAGAATGAGTCACACAGAGATAGGTAGGAGGGGGACAGATGGGACAGGATGCAGAGACAGGATCATTTTTGGCAAGTCCTTAGATATCCAGGGAAGCTCTGTAAGATTTGAAATATCTACAATTGCAGAAAAATACTTGGCAATAACGTCAGTGAAAGCTATCCACATTACCTCTTCCAAAGGCAACAAAACGTGGGCAAGAAGATTAAACAAGATCTGTAGTTAGAGAAACGTACACACCATTTATGTACGCACTGGAAGGCTCAGAATTTACAAGATAAACATGCTCTTCAAATTACCCCAACAGCCTTTAAAAAAAATAGATACTGAAAAGCTGGTGCTGACACGATTCTGTTAAAGCAGAGAGGCTCTAACGAGAAGAGCCTGCCTTCACCCACGGTAACAAGTACCCAGCTCCTGAATGCCGTTCTTCCTCACTGGCTACAGTCTGTCATGTCCACAGCACTGCCCTCCTGTATAGCAGGACAGGGTACAGCTGGCAGTGAGCTGGTAGGCAGCCAGAGTGCAGAAGGTGTCATGATCTCAGCACACAAAAGATTAGTCCTGACACCGGGGGACTAGAGCCCCACGGTCTCATGCTTTCATGCTCCTGAAAGCAGTGACCAGTTATGTCTCAAGAAATGGCCAGATCTACAAAACTGCTCCTGATGGTGCCTTAGGTGGACTCTCTGCTCCCTCTTGTCATGCTGTAGGACTCACCCATAACTCTCCTATAGACCTGTGGACGTATGGACCTATGGATCTATGGACCTATAGATTTATGGATCTATGGATCTAAGGACCTATGGATCTATGGACCTATGGATCTATGGATTTATGGATCTATGGACCTATGGATCATGGATCTATAGACCTATGGATCTATGGACCTATGGATCTATGGACCTATGGACCTATGACGGATGACACATAGACATTCCCTCCATGGACCTTTCAACAAGACTATTATACCCAGTTCTTTGGGTTATGTCATGATTGGTCAGCTAAGATTGGAATTCTCTGCTCCAAAATCAGCCAGACACAGAAATTAACTAACCTTGAGATCCCTTGTTCCAAAACAGAAGTCCTCAACCAGTAAATCGAGACGCTTTTGGGGGTCAAATGACCCCTTCACAGGGGTTACCTAAGACCATTCATTGGCAAACATAGATATTCCCATCACAATTTATGATAGCAGCAAAATTACAGTTATGAAGTAGCAACAAAAAAATTATGGTTGGGGGTTAGGATAATGTGGGGAACTGTATTAAAGGGTCGTAGCATTGGGAACTACTATTCTAAAACAAGCCCAAGGTGATGCAAACAAAACTACTTCCAGATACCTGGTCCTGAGCTAAGGCTGATACTCACCCCAGTCAGACCAATCTTCTCTCTTATTGTTCTTCCTCTACTCTGACAACTTCCAGCCAGACTCAGTGGCATGTAGATTCAAAATGTTCAGAGGATGGTGGTATGAGAAAAAAAATCCCACAGGTATCTATCCTAACAGGTGCTGTGTTGAGAAAAACACATCTTCCCTCTCTCTTTTGGCTATAGAAACAAATGCACTATCCTAAACCAGCTCAGAGGATGTGCCTGTCATATACAGTACTGTATACGATACAGAACCCAGTGTAGGCTCAGATCACTGATGAATCTCACAGAGCCAAGCAAGCACAGGGTGATAAGACTGGTGGAATGTACACATTGGTTGGGTTTTTTGGTAGGCTTCAAGAACAATATGCCTCCTTAGGTGTTGGGGCTAACTCCCTATGGACTACTTGTCCCCAGAAAGCTGGGGAAGTAAAGCCCAACACTAATCTCACAGCTCTCATCTTCGCCCATTGCCACCGCTTCCTGCTTGTAAGCAGTAGGCAAGGTGAACTTCCACTCAAAGACCTCCACTGTGGAACACTGACATGATCCATTGCCTTTAAAGTCCATAATTTCTTTACCATCTGCCCTCCCATGAGACTTACATCCCTGAGGATAGAAAGGCCTGAGTCAGGGAAGTTTGCAAAGTTCCGACACTGCTTAAAGAAGCACCACAGCCTGCAGGGATGTCCTCGTGTTCATGAGAGCTCTCAGCCACTGCCTGTGCATATAAAATAAAGGAAAGGCATAGAAACCACTTTGTGGTTGCAGAGAGTGCAGTTCAACCCCAAAACTACTACAAGTGATGAGCAGCCTGGCCAGAAGAAAATGAATGTTCTAGAATTATAGCTTCTCAGCATGACTCCCTGAAGTCTAACCTTTACTTCAGTACTAGCACTGTACCGAGCTGAGTGCCCACATATAAGAACGTTACTGTGTACACAGTAACAGGGCTAACCAAACTGGAAAGTTCGCCAAGTCTCCTCAGTCTCTGCTGGTGCTGTGTGGCTCATGGTCACACCTATGTGCTGATAGCCACCAGTCTCTCGTGCACCTCTTACATCTCAGGAAACTCTCAGCCCTCGAATGGCGATTTCATACCCATGCCAGTGAAGAACCAGGTTCTGAAAGTATGTGACTTAAAATAACCAGTTTGTACTATTTTACAAATTTGACCGCTTCATTATCTTGGTCTTCAGCTCTTTGCTTCACTTGACATTCCTACCCTCGTATAAATGACAATATCTTCTCTCCCCAGCCTTGCTAGCATTAATAAAACATGGCTAGCATTTTAAAGCAGCATTCCTTTCGAAGAAGCAGAGGGAAAAATAAATGTGGAACTCGGCTTTTTATTCAATGATGTCTAGATTATTTAAAACAGGTTTTAGAAATATGCCTTCCATCTTTTTGCAGTTGGTTATTTATATGCTGTGATTGTTTTCTTAATCATTTCAAGAAAAAGTGAACCCAGAGAAGGATGGAGAGACTCCTCCAGGGTCTGGGAGGGAATCTCTCAGGATTCTTCTTGATGGAAAATGCCTGAGACGTTGCTTCTCCATCCTTCTGGCAACCTAATTTCACAGCAGAAAGCAAGCACACAGGCATCCTTCCCTCTTCTCCTTCTTCTTCTTGGAAAACAATAATAAATTCAGTTTGAGCTTTTACCTTAATTCCCTCTGGGGAAATTGGGCAAAAATGTATAGTTTCTGGGTCTCCTCCATTCACTTTTCATCTCCTGCTCTGAGACTTGGATTCAAGCATCTCATCAGGCATGACGGCTGGTGCACCATAGTGTGAGCTGCTCCTTGCCAGCCTGTTAGGAGTGAGCGGCTAGGTTCAACTTTTAAATCACTCTCTTCTTCCAATATCAGATTTGCTCTCAATCACCCAAATTGCTGTGAAAACTTTGTGCTCAAGGCTAAGCACACGTTTTGGGTAGACAGCTTCCAAGATGTTCTCAAAGTCTCTGTGGAAGTGGTTTGTGTGTGTGTGTGTGTGTGTGTGTGTGTGTGTGTGTGTGTCTGTGTGTGTCTGTGTCTGTGTGTGTCTGTGTCTGTGTGTGTGTCTGTCTGTGTGTCTTGTGTCTGTCCATCTGTGCCTGTATGTATGTTTCTTTGTCTGTGTGTCTGTGTGTGTGTTTATGTTTGTCTATGTCTTTGTGTGTCTATATATGCCTGTGTGTGTGTGTGTGTGTGTGTGTCTGCCTGTGTGTGTGTGTGTGTATGTCTGCGTGTGTCTGTGGAACCATGCACTTGAAGACAGCAGCTTATGTAGTCACAGGCTCTAGGGCAAGCCAGCAAGTGGGAAGTTCAGGCAGGGTCCCCTGGTACACATAGCCTCCAAATGGAATTCTGCTAAAGTTGACTCTTTCCTCAGCTGACAGGATGTAGCCCATCAAACAATTGAAAGTATCTGGAAAAAGCCAGCTGACAGTACAGCTCAGCAAGGCCTTCTCTGCAACCCCTGAATTGGTATTAGAGAGAGACACATTGCTGGCCACCGAATGACAGAGCAAGGATAACCCATAAAATCTGCAGCCACTCATACATACACACACGTGTGTTTTCATATACATACGGCTCTGCCTCTGGGCCAGCCAGTCTGGCATCAGCCTCCTGATGATCTTGGCTTCATTAGCCATGACAAACAGTGACTTTCATGGGTGAGAAAGATATGACAAGTGGCCTGGGACGAGTTTGACAGAAATTCCATACTCAACTAATTTTCCAACAAAGCAGTAACATGACAGCATTGGCCCAATTAGGACGCTGGCCAGAGCTTTTCACTGGCTCATCTGAGACTGTTGGGGCTACGCTCACCACTCATGCCATGAAGCCATTCTCCGCTTGCCCTATCACACTAGTATCCACCAGTCTGCCACTCACCATAGTGTGATGCTGGTTAACTATTTCACACACAGGAGGTAGTGAGTTAAGTTAAGAGATTCCATCCAGTCCCCAAGTGAATGTCTAATGACAATGTCCCATCCTTGGACTCAACTACATCAAGGCCTGCTCAGTTAAGAACTTTTTCATTTGAGTCTATCCTTCTGTGGGACAGCAAAGGGCAGGCTTCCTTGGCCTCTGCTCCACAGTGTGGACAAGGGGAAGTGTCTGTGCTTACAGCTGTGCATAACTTGATGGACTACCCTGGTGCACACATCCAGTAATGGCCGAAATGTCTGTAGGCTCCTGTCAACACTGCAGCTGAAGGCAGTCTGTCAATTGATGCCTTCCTCCTCTTCCTCCTCTTTCTCCTCTTCTTCCCTCCTCTCTTCTTCCACTCCTCCCTTCCTCTTGTGCTCCCTCCCTCTCGCCTCCTCTCCTTGCCTTCTTCTTCTACACATCCTTCACAGCTTCTCTCCAAAGTCGAGAGACCCTCTTCCTTGACACACTTATCCTATCGTGTGGAATGGTTCACACTAGTAGCCATGCTTCCTTTGCATGTTCCTCTCTCAAATTAATTTTTAAAGAATGCAGGTGGCTCCTTCATCCCACAGTTGCCTGATAGTGCTCCTTAACCTTGCCCCAGGTTCATTAAGTACCTAGCATTGGCCAGTGGGGAGACCACCTGATGGAAAATGTTCCAGGACCTCGTGGACCCCTGACTTCTCGCTAGGAACCTCACACACAAAACCTGACTTTCCCAGTCAACCCTCAGAGAGCTGAGGAAGTATTGCGATGAGCTCTCCCCCATTCACAGGAAGAGAGCTGAGGCTTGGGTGCATAGACATGGGGAAACTGTTTTCCAGTGCTCCTTATTATGCATAGTTAAATGTCTGGATGCTGAGAAGTTCTAAAGTTAGGGAACTAAGACAGTGCAGAGTGATCTTAGAGACAGCATGAGACAGAACCCAGAGAGAGGAACACACAGGCAGGGGTAGCCTGTGTGTGATATAGACTGGTCTCCATGGAGATAATAGGCTCTTAACAAATGCACAATTCTTCATTTGGTCCCAAGGAAGAAACCATCTGCATTTCCACCATGCCCTCTGCTCCTCTCAACAGGGGTGAGCACCAGGACCCTGCATCCCCTGCCTTATACTGGAGCCATAGCTTGTTCCATCCCAACTCTGGAAGCCTCTCACAGGGCCTCTCACTTTCTGTGTGACTCTCAGAGCACATACAATCTACTTCACTTAACAGGGATGCAGAGAAACACTCAGTGACTTATTCCACTGGAGGATGCTGAAAAGCTCACATAGACAGGGGAAACCATGACACTGCCAGGCATAAGCTGATGGGACTGCCTTTGTGCACACATCCAATAATGGCTGAAATGTCATTTTGGGGTTTATGACACACTCGAAATAGTGGCACTGAAGTAAAGAAGCCTCTAGAACTCCTGACCCACCATTGCGAGAACCCACAAGGGAGCCACCATACTCACTCACAAGCACGACACAGGGGCCCATGACTCTGTGCCAGCCTCCCTCTGGGAAGCCCCAGAGCAGGGCTAGGGAGACTTGGTCCTGGAATCAGAACAGAGTGGATTTTTCAAAACTGAGACAAAGCAAGCAATTAATCCTCCCCAGGAATGAGTCCTGAACAGTTATTGGCTATCTAGTACCAAATGGTCAGCCCCATATGTTCATGTGGGTGACAATGAGTAGACTCGGGACATTTTATTCACATGTCAATCTTTAATATTCATATATAACAACAGTGATTAGAGGAGAGAAGGCTTTAAATTGAGAAAGAGAGGACATGGGGGGTAGGAGGAAGGAGAGAAATAATGCAATTATATTTTTATTAAAGAAAGAAACGCTATGTTATATACACACAGAACCTGGGCACAATATATGTGAATAGTCACAGGGCTGACATAGGAGTATTTTGGCCTTTCAAACTCACCTGGGTCCCAACTTGGGATACATCCCATGTATGGGCACCAAACCCTGACACCATTACTGATGTCATGTTGTGTTTGCAGATAGGAGCCTAGCATGGTTGTCCTCTGAGAGGCTCTACCAGCAGCTGACTGAGACAGATGCAGATACTTAGAGCCAACCATTGGACTGATGTCAGGGGGCCCCCTATGGAAGAGTTAGGAGAAGGATTGAAAGAGCTGAAGTGGAGACCAACCCCATAGGAAGACCAACAGTGTCAGCTCACCAGGACAGAGTCGGATGCTTGCGGCTAACCATTGTACTGAGCATGGTGTCCCAATGGAGGAGTTAGAGAAAGTACTGAAGGAGCTGAAGGGGTTTGCAACCTCATAGGAAAAACAACAATATCAACCAACCAGATCCCCCCCCCAGAGCTCCCAGGGACTAAACCACCAACCAAGGAGTTCACATGGAGGGACCCATGGCTCCAGCCACATATGTTGAGTAGACAATGGCCTTATCAGGCATCAATGGGAGGAGAGGCCCTTGGTCCTGTGAAGGCTCAATGCCCCAATGTAGGGGAATCCAAGAGCGGGCAGTCAGGAGTGGGTATGTGGGTGGGTAGGGGAACACCCTCATAGAAGCAGGGGAAGTGGGCTGGGATAGGGAGTTTCTGGGGGAAGGGGCCGGAAAAGGGGATAATATTTGAAATGTAAATAAAGAAAATATCAAAAAAAAGAAAAATAAAATAAAAATCACCTGGGCCCAAGGAATTAGCTAAGGAGGTAAAGACTATTAATGTGTAATCTAATGATTCAAGTTCAATACCCAGGCCCCACCAGGTGGATGGAGAGAACCGGCTTTGACAAGTTTCACTCTAACCTCTATATAACATGTTGCATATGACTGTGTATATACACAGAGAGAGAGAGTAAGAGGGAAAGGGAGACAGACAGACAGACACATACACACACACACACACATACACACAAGCTAATATGCCCTTTTAAGAAGTTTTGAGATATAGAGATATAGAGATAGAGATATATATCAAATATATATATAGAGAGAGATAAATATATAGATATATAGATATACAGATATATAGAGATATAGAGATATAGAGATGTATAAAGGATGTGGCTGTGTGTAAGAATGTGCTCTGCTCCTGGGTGCAGGTGTGTGAGGAGGCCAGAAGAGGGCGACAAATCCCCTGATGCAGGTTCTGAAAACTATACTCAGGTCCTCTGAGAAAGATTTTAACCACTGAGTGGTCTCTCTCCAGCTCTGCCACCTGCCATTGTAGATCTCTGTCACGACCATTATTGTCTTAATAGAAGCTCAATTTTTGCTTTTCAAAAGTAGATGCAAACTGAGGGAAACACACTCAAAAGAGAAGCATCATCCCACGGGTCTTCCTTGCATCCTACTGCACCTCACTCTGGCAAATGTTATGGCATTTAGTGCAGAGAAGTTAGGTGACTTTCAAAGAATCAATTCCTAAGCATTTTTCTGTGATTACACATGGATTCTTTAAAAGAAAAAAAACAATCCATAGCCTGCTTATTCATCTTTGTCATATAGAAGCCCTGTGAGTTTTGCACTTTGACCTTGTGACATGAAGATGACCTGCCACCCTCTTCCTCTTGACATGGCTGCATTTCTTGCTTAGCTTTTGTGCTTGGGACTTGCAGATTCCCAGTTCTTGGGGAGGCACCAGTCATGGCCACAAGCCTGATATTAACTGGAAGACCCCACCAGTTTGCAGTAGGCTGAAGTTCTACTTAGTGCTGAGGTTCTGTGTGTGTATGAATTAAACTTTGTCCAATTCTTTTTCTACAGTTATTAATAAAAATAAATTCCTCCTTTCCTATACTCTGTAACTGAGATGAATTGCTTGCTAGTTTTATGTGGGGTATTCTTGGAGTGGGGGTGTACACACAGGTGTGTGTTTCATGCACTTAAATGTATAGTCATGCAAAGGCCAGATGAGGTTACAGAGGAGGCTACCAAGAGTCTTCCTCTATGTCTATACCCATTTTTGTTTAAGGCGGGGTCTCTCACTGAACCAGAAGCTTGCCATTTGGCTATGCTATCTGGCCAGTGAGCTCTCAGAATATACCTATCTTTGTATCCAGTGCTGCCATGCCTGGCTTTTTTAGGTGTTAGACATCAAACTCAGGGGCTCATTCTTGAAGAATTCCTGGACATTCTGAGCTACTAGTTTTTAAGCATTGAGCCCACTCTGACTTCCTGGATGAGACTCCCTTGGCCGATATGGACTGTCCTGCTGTCACATGCTGCTAGTTCGTCTTGTTGCTGTATGTTGGGCCTCTTTTCCATATCCATGATGGATAATTAATTCCTCCTATCACCCTGGAATTTGCTCTTTGTCTTTGATGGGGTACAAAGTGTTTTGATAATCCCAAGAGACAATTAGATGCACCCTTCCCTCCTCTGTGAAATCAGGGTCACTCATTCCAAGTCTTCCTCTTTTAAATTTGCCCACACAATCCCAAGGGTCTGGGGAGAGGGTTCATTTGTTTCTTTAATGGACAATGCACTTGATCTCAGAAGCCTCTCGTCTCTATGGACCTTTATAAATTTCCCTAACATTTCCATGCATTTTTTTCCTATTGTGGTTCTTTTATTTTTCTGTAGAGTGTTTTTCTATGTATTATCCACCCTTGGCTCATATTTTATTTATCTTCTCTCTTTAAGTTTGGATTTTTTTTCTTCGTTCTCCATGTGTTTATGCTGAAACTTAAATTACCAATTTTAAACAATCTTTCTTTTCTACCGGCAGCACTTAAAGCTACAAGATTTCCTCCAAGCCCTGATTTATCTGCATTCCTGGAATCTTAATACTTTTATTTCTCATTTTCTTCAGTTGAGATGGGCCTCAGTCTCTCATGTGGCTCGATTACTGTATTTGCCTCTAACCTGATGCTGGTCTCCACTCAACCTCCATGGCCTCCAGGCCTGGCTCCTAACCCACCGCCCCTGACTCAGCTTAGCCATCTTAAGGTTTACTCGGCAGACTCACGTGGTAGAATTGTCTTACTTTCCACTTTCTTTGTGGGGGTTTACACACATATACTCATCGAGAACACATTTTCCTTAATCAGTCCTATTATTCAAATGTCCTGGGCACACTCACTGCTCCATCGCTATTTCTGAGAAATCCAGCTCCTGCGCTCTCCTTCCTACTGACTCCCGCATGCTGTCCCCTCCATGCTTGTCTACGTTGTCCCTCTCATGCGCGTCTGGCCTTTTCCGTGAGCGTGAAGGGCAAGCCAAATGAGCGCTTTGCAGGCACTGCACTGGCCTCCGATTGCCACTGAGGAATGCTGGTTTTCAGGACAAGTTTCTCAGTCCTTGCCCTCCCTCCTCCCTTGAATTCATGTGGACTTGGCCAAGTGCATATTTGTAATGGATTTAGAAAAAGAGTTCCAGGTGCCTCCCAGCCTCGTAACCAGACCAACTTCAGCCTCTAAGTTGCCTGGCCTGCATATGAGACTCGGGATCAATGTAGTGTCCTCTAGTGGGCAAATGAATCAGCAAGCTCTCCTCACTTGGGCTGCAGCTGTGGAGCTGCCACTTCCCTGCTCCATGCCCTGCCTCTCTCTCTCTCTCTCTCTCTCTCTCTCTCTCTCTCTCTCTCTCTCTCTCTCTCTCTGTCTCTCTCTCTCTCATGCACACTTGTGCTGTTGTGTGTAGCATGACTCCCTGCTAGGAGCTTGTAGGAACCCTTGGCTGCCCCACCCCCATCCCCAGGTCACTTCCCTCTGACTCTAAGATCTCTCTTCTAGATGATGTTCCCAATCCATCTTCAGTCCAGAGGTGCCACCACTAATCACAGGCTACCAAGTGTTCCCTAAACTGTCTCCAGAAGGCAGGCCTTTGCATTCCCCTGTGGTTAAATGCAGGGCAACCTAAAGACAGGCAACCAGGTGACCCATGAGGTGCTTGAGTGTGCAGGGTAGGGTAAGGATGGGCTCCACCAAACTGAGCAGAAGTGTGCCCTGCAGGGGCAACCTCCCTGGGTTTGGGGTGGCAGAAACACCTCTTCAGAGGAGCAGAAGGGAGCCCTAAGTCAGGGGTTGGGCTGTGTGCTGAAGCCTGTGGACCCCTCTAGTTACACAGAGAAATAATGACTAACTCAGAGACACAGGGAGGGCAGTCCAGACAGGTAAAGAAGAGGGAAAGCCACACTCCACAGTGACACACTTTCAACAAGGCCACATCTCCTAATAGTGCCACTCCCTGGGCCAAACCATCACACAGATAGAAAAGCCACCTTCAGTGAGATATGGCCTCAGTAACTCACAGAGCAAGTACTTGTTCTCACTGCCAGACTCTGGCAGAGAAACCCCTCCATCCCACCACTCCACCCACCAGGAGAAGGTGGAAAGGAAACGTGTTCAGATCCATGAGAGCTGCTGCCTCCCGGCTCCCAGCCGGCTCTTGAGCAGCTGTTGAGGCAAAGATTTGGTCTGCTGGTGACACATGGCAAGTGGATGTATGAGAATAACTTCACACACAAAACAACAAACCAGCCACCCGCCGTTTGTCCCGTTTCCAAACTTGAAATTCACAACAGAGGCTGTTTAGGGTTTTAAGTGGCTTCCTTTGAAGCACTCGCTCATTTGGGGACCAGGAAAAATTAACCCACCATCTGGGAGACTGAGATTCAATGAAGCCTCCACCAAGGCAAGGAAGGGTTGTCTACAGTCAACCTGAAGCCAATCTCGCCATGGAGCGAACCATGTGTCCAGTTTGGCCTGTGGCCTCCTTGGCCAACTGGATGCATGGTCGGGCCTGTGGTGCAGAGGTCAGAAGCAGACAGGGCTCCAGATGCGCCGTTACCACCCCCAGACTCATAGAGCTATTCCTCCCCTACCCAACAAGCCAGCCCTACCCTGCCTACCGATCTGGGTTGCTGGTCAGTGTGCTGGTGCTTTCTGGGAGAGCCTAGCCTCCAAAGGCAGTTCCTACGGACAGAGTTTGAGCCCCTAACTGTTTGAGGGCATAGAGTCATTAGGGCAACAGAGATCTGTCACAGCTCATTATTCAGCTATTCAGCAAGTTCACGCCTCAAACTCAGCCTGCTTCCACATCCCTTTGAAATGCTAATTTTCTGATTAATTACACTCCTCACTTCTCCAGTGGGCCTTGCCCCCCCACCCCCCAACCCTCAAACTTCAAGAGGCATCTCTCTGTTCCAATCTAATGTCAGCAGTGCTCTGTTCCACATTCTGGGCAAAATCACCCTGCTGATGCATGAAGAGACACCGTCGGGCACATTCACAGCCAAAAAACAATAGGGCTTTCCTATGAGAAAATGAACTGGAGGCCCTGAAGGGTTTAGTGGCCTGCCATGGGCCCAACGGGTCTATGAGCCTGGCCCTGGGACAGCTACCTTCACTGGTTGATACTCGGGGAACAATATCTGTTAGAAGTGGGTCAGAAAATGCTTGTGTTCAAAAGCACCAACTCAAGCTAGACTTCAGCTTGCTTTTTCTTTTAAGTTGATTTCCAATAAAACTACATTTGGACATACATGGCTGGGACACTTTTTTTTTTTTTTTTTTGACAACTTCAGCCACAGCGTTGATGGGATAAGGAAGGGCATCATCCCCTTCTTCTGGTCAGCCTACCCTTTAAAGAGAACATTTACCCAGTGTGGGAACTGAAGCTTCCAGGGAATCTCCCAGGACTCCCAGGTGGTCGCAAAGTGAGAATCAGCAGTTGTGTAGGAAGTGGAAGAAAAACTCACCAGGAAGCAACACAGCCTCAGAGAGGACTGTGGGTTTGTATTATTACCATTTTCTGCTTTACCCAAAGATGTAAAATGTTGCTGGGTAGACCTTAGAACTGGCACTGAGCTGCCTCACCTCGTCTGCTGAGCATTTCCTGGCTCTGCAGATACTCTCTGGGCTCCCTACAAGTTCTCCCTGACTCAGAAAGCAGACCTAAGTTTGATATGGTGCCACAAATCTGCAATCCCGGCATGAGGCAGGGGGATGTCAAGCTTGAGACCATACTGTAGTACTTAGCAAAACTCCACGTCAAGAAACAAAACACCAACTAGGCTAAAATAAATAAGTAAAGCAACTCTGGAAAAACAGCCCTGGAGACACAACCTCCTGCTGAGCAAGACCCCTGAGGGCTCCAGATCCTTCTCTCCGCCTGAGTGTTCATTCCAGGCCTGAGATGCAGATGCTGCTTCTGATTTGCACCCTAAATCATAACTGTAATCGTCCTGCTTTGCTAATGAATGCAAATTGCCAGCACTCCGATCGGAGATCAGAGCATTCCAGCTTTTTCTAAGCAGTCATCCATCTTCCCTGCTTGCCTATTGGACATCCCGCTTCCTCGCACAATCCCCACGAGCTGCAGCCGGCAGTGCGTTCACCTCCCCCCTGCCCAGCAAGGTCACTGATACCGCCTGGTCAGGAGAAACACCAAGTGAGTTTGCAAAAGGCAAACACAGATGGCATGGGAGCCGGAAATGCGTTTTGAAGGGTCTCCCTGGTTGCTCTGGGATTGCAATCTAAATGGGCACACCAGGTTAACCAGGCTGCAGGCTGGCATGTATGCCCCTCCCGGACGGACACTGTGAGGTATGGCTCAAACCAACAAGCCCCAGCAATCCAGCCACACTGGAGAGAGGGACAGCACTGAATCTCAGCTCTGTCCTTTCAGGCTGAAGGTAAGGTCGCATCTGGAAAGCTCTGGTCTCTGACTCTGGCTCCCTGATAGATGTTCATAGCAGGAACTTCCTCAGCCTGGCCCATGGCACATCAGCACAACATGGAAGGGAGATTGCTGGGCATCTCTGAGCTGTCCATATATGCATCAGGCAGATGCATTGTCCTTGTCCCTAGAAGGTCCTAGGAGTCATGCTTTACTCTGTCAGAGTTGAGACAACTGAGAGGAAGATGCAGAAGACAAGCAACAGGAAGCCAACCCTGATCCCTGGCATCAAGACTCAGTTCCCCTCTCAGGCCCAATCTATGGTTTCGGTGGATACCCCATGGGGAAGATGGCAGATGCTGAGATGTCTCGAACATGTGTGGTTCTGACGGCTGTTCTGATGACCTTTGACTTTCACTACCAATCACCTGGTTGAAGGTGGGGACTAGAAAAGGTTCAAAATAAACATCCCATGAGCTGCAGGGTAGTGGTCAAGATAATACACAAAGATCTCCATGAGGTCATGGTTTATTTACTTCAGCAACTGTATTTTCATTTCCAAGATATCTAGCTGGCTATTGGGGGGGGGGAGGGGGGGATTGTTGTGTCATGGATGAGGTACACTTTTCTAAACACAGCAGGGGTGACTGTTTTAAAGCCTCTCACCTCTTGCTACACTCTATAGCTTACAGCCCAGGGCCCTCGCCTTAAATATTAGGAAAAAAGAAAAGGGAAATCAACTCTCAGAGCAAGAACCTGCCACTTCAGGCAATCAGTCCCAGCCATGCTAATGTCCCCACCCTGTGCACCCAGTCAGTGAACCTCTCCAGGAACCGCTAGCCTTGTCAATCTCCTCAAAACAACCTCTTCATCCAAGGTTCCCACCAGAGATGGTTTATGTCCTGAACAGAAAGAGCACCTGAAGGTCTCCTGTCTGTGCGCCACTCATGTGAGTCTTTGCTCCCTTCTTGCCCATGGTTTTAAGACTCACTGGGTACTACTGCCACCTACAGAAGGACCCAGGGGTCTAAATTCTCTGTCTCATTTAACTAGGCAAGTCTTCCTTATAGAATCTTTCCCCCAAAGTTCCCAGTTCACCAAGAAACCCGTCCTTGTTCATGAGTGTACCAATGTACCCGCGCGTGGGTTCTCTGGTCAACCCATCACAACTAAGTTAAATAGGAGAATCTGTGTCTAGCCTCAGTGAGAACACTTTTGGGGGACAGTTTTTAAATAGGAATCAAAGTGTTCACACAGATACCTCATCAAGGGGCATGAGTTGAACTAAGTAAATCACAGACTACCAAAGACATGGGTTCATGTGTCAGTTTCTGTGAGAACCAGAAGTTTGTATACTTCTCAGAGAGCCAGCTTTGTCCCAGGCCCCTGAGCTCCAAGCCACCTCAGCCCTGGACTTGCTCTGGAAAAATTCATCCACCTACCACCCAAGTCTTGGTTCTCTTTGGCCTGCCACACTCTTCCTGATGTTGGTCTGAGTGAGAGTGTCCCCCCATGGGCTCAGGCATTTAAATATTTGCTCCCCAGTTGATAGTGCTGTTTGAGAAGGTTTAGGAGGTTCAATCTTGCTGGAGGGGGTTCGTCACTGGGGAAGAGCTTTGGGAGTATATAATTTGCCCCCACTTTTTGGTTCACTCTCTCTCTTTCCTGCTTGTGTTTGGGGATGAGAGCTCTCGGTCCCTGCTCCCAGCCTTCATTCTTACTGATTCCCTGGCCTCCTCACCAGGATGGACTCTAAGCCTGCTTCATTCGACAGGTCATTTTGGTCATGGTGTTTTACCAAGACCCCAAAACAACAAAAATAACCAACATACTCACCAAATCTTGAGATTGGTTACTGGTACTTGAGGGACTCCAAATCATAGATCTCACTCGTGACTCTGCAAGCTATCACCTGCAAAATAATGCCCTGGCACACTGTAATAAAGCCTGTGTTGGCGTGAGGCTGTCCTTTTTCCTAGGGGGCAACAGACGAGTGTCTGTGAGCAGCAAGGTATTCATATCTTACCCCAAAACTTCTCAGAGGTGTGTGTGTGTGTGTGTGTGTGTGTGTGTGTGTGTGTGTGTGTGTGTGTGTACGTGTGCAGGGAGACAAGAGGTCAACATCGGGTGTCTTCCTCAAGCACTCTCCACTTTATTTTTGAGACAGGGTGTCTCCCTAAACCTAGAGCTCACCAACTTGCCAAGATGGGATAGCCAGCAAACCCCAGGAGTCTGCCTGGGTCATCCTTTCCAGTCCTGGGACTACAGGCATATGCTGCTTCACCCAGATTTTATGTGGGTGCTGGGTATTGAACTCAGGTCCTCATGCTTGCATGCCAGGAACTTTACCCAATGAGCCAATGCCCCAACCCTTCCCTGTCCCTTCATTTCTCAGAACATGAACAAGGGCCATTGTTAAACACACAAAGCAACAAAATAATCAAGTCAGCCACACCACAGCCTGAGAATGAAAACCAGTGTGGACTCAACTGTGGCAACCTCAGTCCAGATGGGAGCCACAGAATGCATCACAGCTGACCTCCGGCTGTTGTCTGCTGAGGCCCTTGGCCCATGGCGGGTGAAGTGGCCCTTCACACCCTGCATATGGAAGATACTTCCCCCCCGCCCCCCAGCGCCTTCTCAGAGTCCACTGGTGATTCTTCTGCTCCTAACATTCCTAGCCATTTGTCATCAAGGTCTAGATGGTCTAGTCACACAGCTCTCTTCTCTCAAGCGCTCTTACTTAGGCATCATCAGGGAACAGAGTCATGTGTCCAAGTTGCTCCTATGACCTCAAGCAGGGAAGCTCCCTGGCTTTGAGTTTCTTCATCTGCAAAGCAAAGCCCTTAGAACACTTAATGCTCTGAAACTACAACTCCAAATAACAGAAAAGTGATGGCCCCATCTACAAAGTGCCAGGATTGGTTGTTCTTGTCACCTTGACAAAAGTAAGAGTCACCTTGAAAAGGGAACATCAACTGAAGAATCGCCTCCTGCAGACTGGTCTGCTGGGCATTTTCTTGTTGCTGATTAGTGTGGAAGGAGTACCCAGCCCTTTGTGGGCAGTGCCACACCTGGGCAGTGGTCTCGAGTCATGTAAGAAAGCAGAGTAAACCAGAGGAGAAAGTAAGTAAGCAGTGTTCCTGCATTGGTTTCTGCTCCAAGCTCCTGCCTTGAGCTCCTGCCTTGGCTTCCCTATATAATGGACAGTAGTAACCTGTAAGCCAAGTAAAGCTCGGGTTGCTTTTGGTCAGTGTTTTATCTCAGCAATAGAAAGCCAACTAGCAGAGTCCCTTCTGTGCAAGCATGAGGACTTGAGTTCAATTCCCAGCACCAAGAGAAAAACTCAGGCGTGATGGCATGCACTGGTAATTGCAGTACGGAGAAAGCTGGGACAGGAGTGTGTCCAGATCTAACTGGTAAGCCAGTCTAGCCTACTGCATGATCTCCAGGCTAGTGAGAGACTTTATCTCCAAAAATTAAAAGGAAGAACACCTGAGGTTGACCTTGATCCACTACTTACATACACACTCATGCACACACACAGACACATACACACATACACTTACACACACACATGCATGCAAGTACATACGGGGTGGAGAAGGGACATGCACACATATATACAAAATTAATAAATAATAAAAAGGTTTTATAAGAAAATGAAAAGGTGGCTCTGGACACACCAGAGGGTCCCTCTCTGTGACCCCAGCCTCCTTCCCTGTCCAGGCTCACAGGAAGTGTTACCCCTGGGGACTCAAGTACTAGGTGTGTCACCATGACCTCACCCATGCACCTGCTGTCCTCTGTGAGAGAGGAATTCAATGGGCCTGCTGAGAATTAGACCCCAAGATTTACTATTCTGCACTAGAAAAAAATTCTGCTTTTACAAGCACAATAAAAATGCAAATTCAATTATAAACGAATCAAAAGAAGATGCCCATCTTTCCAAAGTACAACTCCAGTTACATTCCTCGTGAATGCCTCCAAAGACCGCCTCTAAAAATGTTATTAGACCCATGAATGTCCTAGACAATTAATGGGTTTTCTGTCTACATTAAGCTAAATAACAGCATCTTACCGGTCAAGAAAAAGACGTTTGTGCCTTTTGGCTACAATTAAGTCCGAGGCTGGGTTTGCACTTCGCTTTAATTA
The DNA here is from genome assembly GCF_011762505.2 of Arvicanthis niloticus. Lineage (NCBI taxonomy): Eukaryota > Metazoa > Chordata > Mammalia > Rodentia > Muridae > Arvicanthis > Arvicanthis niloticus. Next base: position 63,071,656 of record NC_047670.1, read on the forward strand.
CTAATAGATTAATCCAAGCCGAAACGACGATCTGTAATTAGCATTTTGTTGATTGATTTGTTGCAAAGAAATGACCCTGATTCTGTTTTAGTAATCAGTTTATAGCTAATTGGCTTTCTTTCATTAAGATATAAAGAGCCACCCATACAGAGTGGTCAAGGTGTGGGGGGTCACAAACATCAGACAGGCTGTCACTTGTCCACGGTGGCCTTCTTTGATTTTTATGGAAATCTAATTATTGAGTAAATTAAGAGATTTGACCTCTGAGTAAAGGCTGTCTAGTGACTTCCAGACATTGGTCACCCAAGGGGAAGGCCAAGGACGAACAACACTTGGTTGTGATGATGTCATCTGTGGCCACGGGGAGATGTGATTTATCGTTGACAACAGTGACAGATCTGTAGACAGTAATTAAAAGACTTACCACATGGCTCAAAAAAAAGCAAAATATTCAGAGATTGCAATTAACTCCTTGGCAGGGAGAAAGGCTAATTAGGTGTGAGCCTTCTCTCTCTAGATAAAAAATAATCCCCCAAGAAGTAAAACAGGAAAAGGAAAGTTCGATCTTCTCCGTGGAGGTCGGCTGCTGACAGAAGAGTATGCTCCTTACTGGGTCTGCCTGGTGACCACCAGAGTCTCTACTGGAAAATAATCACTTGGTGCAGCCGCATCCTGGCAGTCCCCTGCCTTGAGGACTGTGGGACCAAGAAGAAGGCTGTTTACCTCAGACAGTAAAAAGTACTTCTTGAAGAGGCTTTCTGTTCCTGACCCAACCCTGAAGAGAAGCTAGTGTGAGCCAGGATGCCCCAGGGGGGCTTGCCATGTGATGATGAAGAATCCAAAGACCCTCACCCAGAGCCTGGAACACCAGTTCAGCACCACCAGCCTCCCAAGCCTGGGTCTGTCACTCACATCCGGTAGCTTGGTTTCCTCTATTTACATGCAAGCATGAGTTGTCATTGCCTTCTATTTCCGATGCAAGTGCTCAGGTTAAATCAATAATATATTCTCCCTTCAGTGATGCCTGAGAGACAAACAGACCACTGAAGAGCTCTCAGTTCCTCCCACCAAGGGAAGACAAGAGGAGGACAAAGGAAACATCCCTTTGTCCAACCAACTGGAGTGTCCAGTTGGGGGTGGGCATCATGCAAATTACTAAAGAGGCAAGTGAATAAATGACAGAAAAGTGAACCAATCAGAAGGCAGGTTGGCCCTTGAGTCTCCAGCCCCTTCAATTCCATTCTCTTTTGAGGTAGCCTCACTTTGGCTCTAGAACTGAAGGACTCAGTTGAGTAGGGAGGGACTGTTGGCCCTACAAAATACAGATATGAGGAATCAGGGGAAGAGACGCCCAAGGGCAGGAAACTGTTTAAGACTTGTTCTGAAAGAGTTGTTATCCTCCTTACCCCATCCCAACACCACAGTGTTGGTTCCCTTCCCTGACCAAAGTTCCTGCCCTATCTAGCCATACCCAGTGCTGAACTCAGGAGTTCATATTTCATTACATCCTATAGTGTGGGAGAATTGTGGGACAAGGCCAGGGTTCCAGGGGACAAAGCATAGGCTTCCTGTGCAAAGATCAGCATGATGGCCATACACAACATGTATCACATTAAGTAGCCTCTGAGCTGAGTTGGTGACAATAAATCAGCACTCCTCAGCAGCTGGGCTCCCCGAGTCCTGGGTTGGCGGGAGCCTCAGGGTTCTGTTCAAGGACATCAGAGGAGCTTCATACGGGTCAGCCCTTGATGAGGTGGCTCTTCCTAAACTGATGACAGATGTCTGAACGGCCACTTAAGAAATGAAACCATAGAGGAACAGAAACAGCACAGGGATCTCCCCAGTCTGGAAGGAGCTGAAAAGGTCTTTAGCATTCAGGCACTGTCTTGTCCTTAGAGAGAGTAACTACTGTGAGTTTGTCGTGACTGCTAGGAGCTACCATGAATACAGGGTTGGTACAGCACATACAGGAGGTACCAGCCCTGAGCCCTTGGTGGCCACACCTGTTCCTCTCCCTGAGTCTATGAGTTCATGTCTATCTTCAAGCAACAATGGGCAAGTGGGCACATGTCTGGCCTTGGTGGAGCCGTGGGGTAGCATCTGACATGTTCACTGAACAGACATCGAGGTCACTGCCACATAGGGTGGCATTTCATGCTGTGTTCTTTGTGTCCCCAAGTGGGCAGCTCAATAGGGAGCCCTGAAGGAGGAGACACTGGCCCTGAAATGAAGACATCTACATTTGAGAAAGATGTGTCTGCATTTAAGAAAGAGCACAAGAGATAGGCAAGTTGGGTTGAGGCCAGCACTGCATCTGATACAGATGACATAAATGATATAGCTATAAAAGATATGACCATAGATGATATAAATTATATACATATAGCTGATAAAGATATATATGATGTGGCATCGCTGTAAACAGCAATGACAGGTATAGCTGGTATGCAGATATAGATTACAAAAATGGTATAAATAATGTGAATGACATAGATATCAAGATATAAATGACACAGACATAAATATAGATGACAGATGATAATGTGCACAGATGATCTAGATGATCTAGATATACACATAGATACACATTATACAGATGAAATAGACAGATGTAGATTATATAAATATAGATGCAATTAGTACAGGACTATAAACAAACTATTCTTTCCTGGACATGTGACAACATTTAATCTATGTATCCAACACAGTAGGGGATTTATAACAATAACTAGTCATAAAACAGAATAATGACCACCAAATCAACACTGAGGCTACTACGAAGTAGAATAAGAAAGTTCCTGGAACACTACACTGAGGAGCCAGCTGCTCCCTGAAAGACAGGAGGGCAGTGGGGACAGCTGGGACAGCACTAACACATTGGACAAAGGGGTACTTCCCACCAGGGCCCAGTGGGAGGGGCCAAGGTTTCAGCTCCTCAAGCAGAACAGTACCCACTCTAAAAGTTACAAAGCATTTTCCATTTGATACTTTCAGAGTCTAGTTGACTTCTTCCCTTTGAAATCCCAGACAGCAAGACCATGTGTAGTGTGGGTTGGCCTGCCACTGTGTAGGTCTGGTCTTGATTTCACTGCCATCTTGTGGCTGTCGGTAAATTTCTCAACAGCACCGCCTAGTGGTGGGGACAGACGGGTGTCTATTTTTTGTGTCTATTTTTGCTTTGTTTCCACAGCCTGAGTAAACAAGCATTGTTTCCTGTCCTTGTTTTCCATAATGTTCTTGTTAGGAAAAGTTGCTAACATTGACATAGATTTTTCAGGATCCATTCATGCTGTTTTCCTTTGGTTCTTGGGGCGGATTTGGCTTGTATGAGCTGATGTCTTGGGTTTTTTTTTCTGCTGCTCTGTTTAAACATGGCTGTGTATTTTATTACTGGCCCATCTGCTCATTTGCTTGCGTTTCTTTGCAGCATCCTCACAAGTGGGCCTACAACGCAGATTTATTCTTGTTTTATTTTGGCATTTTGTTACCTTCTGCTAGGTTTGAGTAATAAAATGCAAACGTCTGGATAACAACTCTTTTTTAGATTTATTTATTTTACATATATGGGTGTTTTATTCACATATATACATATACTTATACATATACACGTGCACCACCTGTATGCTTGGTATACAAGGAGTTCAGAAAAAAGCACATCAGACCTCCTGGAACTAGAATTATGGACGGATGTGAACCACCACGAGGGTGCTGGGAACAACCTCTGGAACTGCAGTCAGTGCTCTAAGCCACTGGGCTGTCCCTCCAGACCCAAAGTGGAAAGATTTTTTAAAGTTATTTTTGTCTGTAAAATAATCTGGGGGGTGGGGGCCTCATTCTTGTTCTGGAGACCTCAATAGTTCAGCCAGTTCTGAGCCCAAAGGCCCTCACATGCTGGCAAGAACTCACCCTACAGCCCTGTGGCCATTGTCGCCTGCCTCCAGAAGACTGAGTTTTCTCAGCCCTTTCTGACAGCTAATTTTATCACAGGCTCTGATTTTCCATAGGTGGCTGTAGATGTAAGAACTTCCTCAAAGGCGTTTCTCTCTTCAGACTCCCACAGCTGCATCCCAACACTGTGCATTGTAGCTCAGCATAGGTATATCCCTTACAACATGGCTCAGCATCCCTAACAACACGAGGCTACAGGCGGGATGGGCTGGAAGCTTTTGGGTTATCTTTCCTAACTGTTAGAGCTTTTATTTTCATCAAATTTAGCTTTATCTTCTGAAAATGGGCTTTGCCTGTTTAGAGGTTCTTCTTTCTTCTCCTCCTCCTCCTCCATCTTCTTCTTCTTCGTCTTCGTCTTCATCTGCGTCTGCATCTGCTTCTGCTTTTGCTTCCTCCTCTTCCTCCTCCTTTTCTTCTTCCTCTTCCTCCTTCTCTTACTCTTCTCGTTTGGTTGGCTTTTGGGTTTTGGTGTTTTTGTTTGTTTATTTTTACTCTCCTAAGACTGGGGCTGAGGTGCTTGGTTTTGCTAATCTGTTTTTCTCCATTACAGACAAGTTATCTGAGATATGTCTCTCGGCGTATTCTTCCTGTGACATGCAGGAATAGAACAGAGTGCTCCTGTCGCTTGTATAATTTAAATTAAGCTTACTCGTCTGACTGGCACACAAGAGCATAGAAATTATGCATGTTCAAGGCATACCATACAATGTATCCACACAGGAATACACTGGGTAAAGCATAAATCAAAGCAAACATATCTGTCTCCTCGGCCATCCTTTGTTTGTACTGGGACACTTGCAAGTCTTCTGGCCTTTCAAAATGACCAGCATATAACTGCCTACAATGCCCTCCTGAGCTTCTGGCGCCCATCCAGCTGTAATCCGACAACCACTGATCTGCTCTTCCTCCTCTGCCCTCTCACCATCCTCCTTGACCTTGGCCCACCCTTACTCAAACTGCCTCATCAGCTCAACGATTGAAAACTTTCATCCACTGTATCAGTCAGAACAGATGAGGCTTGCTGTAGTAACAAACAGGACCCAGAGTTCATTGCTTAACATGGCGGGCTTTACTTACCTCCTGCAAAGCCAGCTTGCTCTGGGTCACCACCCTGTTAGGCTGCTTCAGTTCTACACGCCGCCGCCGCCGCCACCACCACCACCGTGAGTATTTCTGCAGTAACCACAGTTGGAGCCTAGACATGAGTCCCGTAATGGCTCCTCACATGTCCAGGGAAAGAATACAGCACCTCTTGCCTCACCCTCCCTGCTTGATGTCACCAAAACAAACCACAGGGCCAGGCTTTCTCTTCAACATAGGACACAGGGAAAAACCAAAAAGATAAGAGAATAGGCATGTGACAACACATCTGACACGTTTATGTCATTGCTTGGGATCTGATGCACAGTGTGGTTTTATTACATGGTGTGTGCACTGAGGATCTCATCAGTTTGGGGTACATTTTTATGGCTCTATAAAAACGCACACTGATGCCCAAGGCATGTAACTGCTCTATTCTGCACAATTATTTTGCAACAACTTTGCGTTCTGTATCATCTGATAATATTCCAGCTCCCGCACCTTGGATTGCAATGACCTATGGCATCTTTGGCGATCCCTTTATTTATTTTCTCATTAGTTATTAACAGCAGTTCACCTGTGTGCAGAATGTATACATTAATGTTACTTGGCCGCGTGAGGTGTACAGTAACCAGTTAACAAAGAGAATGTCACAACAGCTCAACCCCTCCCTGTTCTCACACACCCCCCGAGATACATGACATCATAATTTTCAATAGCTCAGCTTAGTTTCGGGCACCATGTGCATTCTATTTGCAAGGTCAGGCGTACTGCTGGGAGCTGTTACAGATCATTCTACTGTGAGACTACTTATCCTTACCCAAGTTCTTAGTTCCCTCTACCACTGACAGGCCTCCAACAGCGTCCCTTTCTTAGCCTTCATGAAGTATACTCCTGTGAGCAACGCGTCTAGAACTGGTGTCTTATAGAGGGCACCAGCGAACATTTCTGCCATCTCAATCACTAAAAATAGGCTTATTGGTCGTAACATATGTATTTCCTATGTGAGTTCCCTGTGCTTGTAGCACCGTGCACTCTAGCCCTGGTGAGACACTGACTCTCTGGAGCCTCTCCAAGACTCACCTTCCATCCATCTGGGAAGTTCTTTGCAGATGAGCCTCCTCACTCAGCTCACCAACAGTTAAACCCAAGAAATGAAGTGCAAAGACTTGTTGGTCCAGAAGGCTACAGCAAAACGAAGGAGAAAGAACACATCTTGATAATTATAACTTGTATATTTTAAATTTTCCATTTGTGTGTGTGTGTGTGTGTGTGTGTGTGTGTGTGTGTAAAGCACGTATGTGTAGGCATGCATGTGCATGGCCCTCATGTGGAGATCAGAGGACAAGGTACACAGATCCTCCCCTTGCTCTAACTCACGTCCTCCGAGTAGCTCCACAGACACCTTTATCTGCTGAGCCAAATCACTGGCCCCATAACTTACATATCTTGGAAATAATGCATTCAATCAAGACGATCCACGGCCTAAAATAATCTGAATGCTGTGCAAAATTTGTACAACTTTGATGTAACCATGAAAGATTAAAGACAGAGGGTAGAAGCCATGTATCATCTGAATGATAATCCAGGAAGCTGGTGTCACTCCATGTTAGGTGAGAGACTTGAAAACAAGAAACGCTAACAAGAAACAAAGGGCATTTTGTGGTGATGGAAATGTTTGTCTGTGATATAACTCAATTCCAGATGCGGGTGCCTGCTATAATAAAGATCAGCCAAAACCATATATATATATGTGTGTGTGTGTGTGTGTGTGTGTGTGTATGTATATGTATATACATATATATGTATATATATATATATATATATATGACTAAAAAGGAGACTCAGTGAATCAACAGAGTCTAGTGGGCCTCTTTCATGAGTCTCTGAGCACCTAGAAGTGAATTCATACATGAAGTAGCCTCAGGGTGGACAAGCTAAGACCCAGTGGTTGGAATGACTCTCCACCTGCTTTGTAAATAAAGTTTTGTTTAAACACAACAACATGCGTTGTTTATGGGTTTTCAATGGCTACTATAATCATAGAGTGGATTTCCTCGGCATCTTCATCTGTGAAGCTGCTATCTGCCGACCTCCTCCCACCCCCAAATGAAAGCCTACAGACCAAGTTAATGAAGAACAAATGCCCTCAGCGATCCAGTCCTCTGAAAGTGTGCATGGTCTGTGCCCGACATTATCTTCTCCCTTTCTGAGACATAATGGACACTTTAAATATTTGCCAAACAGACCACATGCACCATAAAGATGACTCTGCATATCCAGGAGTAAAATTACTCTAAGTGTCATTTTATCTACAGGAGACTTAACCTAGGAGTCAGTAAGTTAAAGATATGGAGTTGGGAATTAAATGAAACACTACTAAATAGCCCATAGGTCAGAGAGAATCCGAGACTATTTCAAATGGAGGATAATGAAATGTAACACGTAAAGAGCTAATGTTTAGAAAGAAACTCAGACTCTAAAAGATTCTTAATGGGTGACAGGTCAATCGGACAGTTGGACAAAGAATGCAGAAGCCAATGAGAAGGAGAGAGAGAGAACAGCCAGCCACTGGAGAGCATCATCCAGGCCTGAACAGGCTCTGCGTAAAATCCTGTTCCACCAGCTTACCAGCATGGGTAAGACAAAGGGGAAAGAGGTGGCTCAAGAAAGCAGGGCTGAAAGCTGGCATCTCTGCCAATGACCCAGAAAACACCAGCCAGATTTGAAGAGAAGGTGATGAACACAGGCAGTCAGTATAACAATTTGGACAAAACAAACAAAAGAGAAAAACAATTTCTGAGCACCAACCACTAGGCTGAGAGAAGAAGAAATGGAGAATCTGAGATCTTGCATATCGGGCAGCAAATTTTACCCAAAGCAAAACTTTCCACACAAATCTACCAGGCAGACAGCTTTGTGAGCAAAGCCTCACCTCCTTCAAATATGCATGGCAGGAAGGTCCCACAGCCTCCCCAGGAAAGAGGGACAGAATACAGAGAAGGTGTCCAGTCCACTTCCAAAGCAGAGATGCCACAGAACCATTTTTCTCATGAGTGCCAGTTAAAATCCTAAGCAGGATATTAGTAAATTGAATTCTGCAGTTTGTAAGATGCATCATGATCAAGCAGGTTTAATTCCAGTGATGCAAGGGTAATTTAACTTTAAAAGAATTAATTAACGCACTCTGCCCCATTGACAGCAAAGGAGAAAATCCAGCCCGCCATCTCCACAGAAGATGCAAGGCTCACTCCATAAGGCTCAGCCTCTGTTCTTGTTAAAAGCTCTCAGCTAACTAGGAATTGAAGGTAACATATTACAGGGACCTGGTAATTAAGGCAGCTTGATATTGTTGCAAGCATAGAAAAAAAGCTTCAGTTAATAAAATGAAGGTCCTAAACACGCCTTAACTTATGACAAAGGTGACCCTATGGTGAATAAAGATGTACGGTCTCTTCACTAAATTGAGTTTGATCGATTTGAAAAGAAGAGACTGAATTCTTACCATTCCTCCAAGTCACCCTCAAAACTTCTTTCTGGATAAACCAAGATCCCAATGGAAAGACAGGACAAAAGCTGTGGAAGAGAACATGGCAGAATATTCTGCAAGATCTTTAGTTTAGTTATGAAGAGATCTGTAAACTGTCCCCAAGTCACTCTGAACAAGCAAAGCCAACACACAGACATGGGGTAGACACTCAGCACAGTCCTTCCACCAGGAGCAGGGAAGTCTCATAAATAAGGGACTCACAATTCTGCATCAGCCCGAGGTCTGGGGACAAATGGAAAGAACCCCAAAAAGAATAAAAGAGGAACAACCTAAATGCTATTCTGAATGAGCCCTTGACAAAATGACATCTTCTGCCCAACACACACACAGAGACACATAGACACACACAGAAACATGCACACACCAAGAGAGAAACACAAACACACACATAGAGATACAGAGACACACACAGAAACATGCACACAGAGAGAAACATAGACACACACATAGACAGAGACACACAGACACACACATAACACACAAATGCACATGCACACACTCACACAGAGAGACACACAGAAACATGCACATTTGTGCATATGCACACACAAACACAGACATACAGAGAAACACAGACATACACATAGAGACACACAGACACACAGAGAAACATAGACATACACATAGACACACAGACACACACACACAGACACACACACACACACACACATTGATCCTTGGGTTTGTACATCTCCAGAGTAAAGCAACTCTGAGACACCAGCACCTACCCACAGAGCCACCATACCATCACACACTAGACAGAAGGCACAGCCATGGTGAACCAACAACCACTGGCCTCTTGCATGCTGTCCAGCGGGGTCAGCTTCTTTGAAAACTGTTTCCGGGGAGGTTATAAAGATCAAAAGTGCCTTCCCCACATGTGCACTTGCTCTGTGTACTCACATGACGCTTGCACGTCCCTGTTCCATGGCTCAGAACAACATGCACAAGAGCCTACCCTAAGCATCCTAGTGCCGTGAGCATCACCAGAGGATCACCCAGAATATCAGTAGATACTTCTGCAATAGCGAGCAAACACCTGCCCTACACGCAGCGTGCAAGAGCTTCCAGATCAAAGCCCAAACTGCTTTTGTTCCACATCAGGTGTTTCAGGAGCAGGTGTCTGAGAGACAGTAGGGTGCCAGTGTGGGGCTGCAGCTGTAGGGCCATGTGCACTGGCTTCTCCAGGGACAGACATGCTCCCCTCTTATCTAACTGGGGCTGTGTCTCTGCTGCCCTCTGCGGACCCTCCCTGGCCACTCACTATAAAGACTCTTGCAAAGGCTCTGCTCTGGCCCTGACTCTACCACATCTTCCCCTAGGGACAGAGACCATAACTCAAAACAATGATAATGTACTTTCTGCTCACTCTCACTTTCCATCCTGGGACTGTGTACACTGTGACAAGCTCCCTGGCAGTTCTCATGTCTTAGCTTCTCCCACAATACAAATAGATCTCCTCTGGGAGGCTTTCCACATCTCCTGTTGCCTGGTGTGGGACCCTAAAGTCATGCCCATCTTTCCACATCAGGTGATATAAGCAGCCAGTTTATATGTAATTAGAGCCTGCCCGCAGACTGATAGACACTGGCTCTGACATTTACCTTCCACCAGGAGCTGGCAAGGGGCAGCCAGCAGCTCACACATCTCTAGGCTGGTTTGGAAAGAGGACTCTTGCTTTGCTGTTCCAATGAGGACAAGTGACCCCCGTGCATTTGCACAGTGCACGCTCTGGTTACCTGCTCTCCAACATTTGCAAACATGCTTTCTCATGAATGCAGGAAGAGTGTGGTGGGTCTGTGAACTTTGAGGCTTTGGAGACCTCAGCTGCATCCTAACACACGCATGGGGAAATACTGTTGCCTGAGTCATCCTGCCTCCACATCTCTGCTTCTGGTGAATAGGACCTAGTCTCCTCATTTTCAGTAGCCCAAACAACATGGTCACTCAGGCAGTACAGAGAGGCAACGTGATGTCCCCACATGCCCGCTCCCAATCCCCTTAGACTAGGCAGTGGCCTTGAATGGGACTGGAAATGAGAAAAACAGTGAAGTATGTGAGCAAGTGTGAGCAGCGTGGAGAACCCTGAGCCAGGATGCTCTATCCTTCCCTGCCCAGTGGCCATTGTTGGCTACTGCCTTGTAAAGGGCTCAACACCCGCTAGTTTTATCTTTTCCTCTCCTCCATCTGCTTCTTCGTGGGCTCTGGGGGAGAGAAAGAGAGAACAGGAAGTGAGGGTGAGAGGAAGGGTAGATGGCAGCAGATGTCTATCCTGAGGGAGGTGCCAGGCCCAGACTTCCAGGGCCCCAAGGCTGTCAATGTATAAAGCCTTCCAGGTCACACACTCTCCTGTCAGCCCCTTCTTCCCCTCCTGGACACACACACACCACCGATGACCTCCCTGCTGTGGCCATTTAAAGGTGGAATTAAATGGATTCTAAGCATTCAAAACGGACTGTAGTAAGACAGACTACCTCTTAATGATAAAGAGAACTCCTGATGGAAAATATTTCTTTGTAAAGTGGGCGAATGCACAAGAGGAGGGGTTGTAAAACACAGGAGTAGATTTTATCTACTGAATTAAAATGAATATTGATTGCACAGCTGATAATTAATGATAGCAATTTTTGATTAAAAATGAGTTCATTTAGCAGACAAGTGGAGTGTGGTAACATATTACATCTAAAAATAACTCAGAGAAGAAAGGGTCCTCGCTACAACGGCAGGTTCACAAATGAGAATGAAGCCCTGAGGCTCACGCCTGTGGGCTTAAAATGACAGTGCCTTTGTTCCACTGAAGCCACGGCCTGCAGGGGGCGCATCTGCATCTGTTGGTGAGCACTCAGCCTGGTGGGGCCACAAGTTTGACCCCAGGAATCCTCAGGGTGCAGGACAGACAGGAACCATTTCCCATCCATGCTCCTGGTGTTACTTGAATTCCGCTCCCCGGAGAACCTACAAAAATATCACACAAAGGAATAGCAGCTCTGTCAGTACCTAGACCTGCTGACCTGGGTGGAGCCTCACTTCTTGATCCTGGGAGAGTTAGTTTCATTCACATATACATTAAAAATAATAAAAGAAAATATTAAATGGCTACACTGGCACGGGGCAGGGGGATGAAATGGGCCTTCTGGTTTCAGAACAGTGAAACGGGAACAAAACAGGAAAACTCCATGCTTCACTGCAGTGCACACAAGAGAGTTATGACAGAGGTGCCCCTTCGGAGACCAGACTGGGGACAGCCAGCCCGGCGGGAGGAAACAGAAGTCAGGGTCACCTCTGCCCTGAAGCCATATGGTTTCAGCTGCAGTGTCTGGGCAGGGGCAAGACCCTGACAGTGGGAGAAATCAGAATGCAGCTGTCCACATTGAGCTAGGACATTGCACAGGGCAAGGGGTTAGTGAGAAAGCCAGAGCATCACGGTGCTCACAGGATAGGATCACTTCTGCAATAAGTCTCTGGGCAGAAGAGAATAAAAAGATTCCCTGCCAGGTTCCCACTCACAGGGACGCCACATGCCAGTAGCCCTTGTACAAACTGGTTGAACCTAGAACTCACAGGACAGCCTACTCCTCACCCCTGCAAAGACCAGGTATGCAAAGAGAGCTGAGCTGGCCCTGCCTCCAAGCAATTAGCGGGGAGGCCACACAAAACTCACCTGGAGGCCTGCACTTTATGCATTGTTCAAAGGAATATTAGACTATAATTAAAAGTCACCAAACTCGAAGAGAAAAGAAAGCCCCCTCCAGTGAGTCAAGGGAAGGAAGAAATGCAAAATCGGGGCAGCAGAGCCTAGGGACAAGAGTCCATATCCCAAGCTCAAATGTGGGCATTTGACAGGAACGGCACAGAGCCCAGTGCCAAAGTCATCAGCCGTGTACAGGAAGCACTGTGACTCCAGATAAATAAATTCATTGATGCACCCAGGGCCACATCCAGTGCTGCTGCTAGGTGAATTGCTGAACCCCACAGCAGTCACAGAGGAGGGAGGGAGGTGACTCCAACCAACCTAAGATCCTCCAAGCTCCCAACAAAGACAACTACCAAAACAGAATGGTAAACCACAAAAGCATTTTTGATAAGGAGAGAGGAAGAGGGAGGGATGTTCATATGTACAAAAGTGGAGCTAATTTGTAATCAACAGACCAAGCTGTCATTAACTATTCTCCAGATGACTCTGGGCAGGAGGAGAATGAGACCTTCAGCTGAGACGGAAGTTGCTATGTAGGGCTCCACAGATATCCACTCAGAAATACCTCAGAGACTTGCTGCACTAGCCTCACCATCCCCTCAGCCTGTCCCTGGTGCCTCCGGAGCTCCTACCATCACTGTGCCCAAAGATGTAGCCAGAATGCGCTTTGGCGAAGAAACCTCCATTTAGCCATGCTCGTTCACCAGCCCCCATGCTTGGTACTGTGCTGTCTGTCTCCCATCTACCTGTGGACAGCAGGGTACTAAGTTAACAACTTTGTCCTGTTAACAACTACTTGTGTTCCCTGGCACTTCCTAGGTGTTGAAATTATCATCTTCAAAGGGATTCGGTATAAAATTAATACTCATGTCTAACAAACCCAAATCCAAACATTATGTCCACTTCCTCAGGACTGGCCAACCACTCATGAAGACCTAGACCTGAGTATAGACTCCATAATGGGGCCCTAAGAGCCAGGCTGAGCAGATTTCCCCAGATGGAAGGGCACTACAGTCCCAGACGCACATGAATAAGATGAGTTAACCAGACAAGTCATAGACCTCCCCTGGCAGCACCCCACACTCTCCCCATATCAGGACCTTGGTCTAAGCTGTCTCTCATGATCAAATTTGTGAGATCCAACAGAGCCTACCCAGAGCCCTCCAGAAGAGAATGTGAGCATGCATAATCTAGGCATTCTCATACCACGGTGAAAGCTACCATCCAGTGTCACTTCCTCAGCAGCTTCAGGAGGCAGGCAGACTATCACAGTGACTTATGTGACTTATCACTCATGCACACACGCATATGCACACACACAGAGAGAGAGAGAGAGAGAGAGAGAAACAAAGGCAGAGAGAAAGATGCAGAAATAGGGGGCACATAGGTACATAGTGGTATATCATGATGCTGAATCCATACCCTGGCAGCCCTTCCAATGCACTCTGCCAAGCTGAAGATAGAGATGAGAAACTATATGAATGGTCTGGGTGAATAGCTAACTGGATAGGTGAATGGATAGATGGGTGAGTGGATGAGTGGATGGATGGATGGATGGATGGATGGATGGATGGATGGATGGATGAGATGGGATGATGGGTGGGTGGAAGGAGGGATGGAAGGATAGAGGGATGATACTAGGCTGAGTAAGTGGGTCAGTGGGTTGGTGGATAAATGGATAGACGAATGGGTGGGTGGGTAGTGTGTTGAGTAGTAAGTAAATGCAGTATTGAGTAGATGAATTTATGAGTGCAGATTGTGGTGGATGGACAGATTAATGGATAGATGAATCGATATGTGGGTGAAATAGTAAACAGAGGATTGGATGATACAGTTCCTTTACTGTAGACTGATAACAAGGACTTAATAGCCCTGGGAGAAGATATTACTTTCTGTGGAGGTCTCAGAGGGTTCTTTGATCCTCCTTGATGTGGTTGGGGATTCATAGAGGACATTCATCCCTGTTGATTTTGACTTCTGAGAACCTCCACAGCCTCCCTTCCCTTTGCCTGAGTTTCTTGTTTCATCTCTGCTTGTCTATAATTCTTTGACAACTTTTGTGTCCTTTGCCCTTTCCCCCCAAAAAGTCTTTCATCACATTTCTAATTAAGCATCCTGCAGTTGTGATCTAAGAAGGGGCCCAGTCAAAGGGTTCATTGCTCCCCTTTACCCAAGTGCCAAACAGTAGCTACAGGTGCAAAGGGAGAGCTTGGCTGGTGAAGGGGAGGCCCAGGAAAGAGCGGGGATGCAATTAATCTGGACAGGCAGAGGCGTATGCATCCCCTGATCCTCTGTAGTTCTAACTTTCTTCAGTTCTCACCTCTACAGTGGGTGCTCAGTCAGTCTTGTGTATCTGGAGTAGACTGGGCCACTAGATGTGTTTATGCATGCAAATGAACTTTTAGAATTCTTTTCTGTTGTTCCCAAGCAATTCAATTGCTTTTCTAGGGAAGAAAGAGAAAAAGACACATGAAAGAAGGTGATTAGGAAGTTATAAAAGAAATTGTAATGAGTGTAACTGAGGTGAGAGAATGAACAACTCGAATGGCTTTGAGGATGGAGGGTTTTGCATGATATTCTCGGCTTCTGCTAATTTCCTGGCAGGAGCAGTTATTCAGGAGGTATTCAATAGATGCTCCAAGCAGATCTGTGCATTCTGTGTGTATGCTCCCATGGCCCCTAGGGGAGGTGTCTCTCAGATGTCAGGGGAAACCATCTTTCAGGAAAAAAAATGGGAGACTAAAAGCTTATGACTAATTGAGAAACGTGGTTTTTTGTGTACATCTCAATAGGGAAACAGAGTCAACTGATTCTCTCTGTTCTGCATCAAGGATGGGCCACCTCAGATGACTTCCAAGAGAGCGTTAAGAGAAGCAGCCCTTCTCCTACCCTAGAGTCTCTCAGCCAAAACCTCAACAGAATCAATAAGGTGCAGACTTGCCCAGGCTTGGCCAAAGACTCCTTTTCAGAGGCCTCCTGCCTATCTCCACCTGAGATTCTGGGCACAACTAGTCTCATGTGTGGCGGCCACTGTATTCAGAAATGCTGTGTCCACCTCTTCTACTCTTGTCTGCATTCATGTGTACTCATACATGTCTGTATTCATGCATGTGTACCTATCTCTGTGTGTGTGAGTACATCTCTGTTTGAGTTCATGTGGCATGATCAAGGAGTACCTCATGAAGAAAGAAATCTCTGTCAGGAAGGAAGAGAGCCCTGAGGGACACTCCAAACAGGCAGCTTTGAGCAGGGGGCTATATTAAACAGGAAGGCTGATTAGTAAGGGGAGACCCCTCCAGTTGCATAAGGGAAAGGCACTCAAGTGTGCATGACACCTAAAATTGTCTTCCATGCTGATGGAGATGACTAAAGAAAGATTGCTAAGAAGGCTGGCTTGTACCCTTAGGACCAGCAGATAGCGCAGCTCTGTGGAGCCCTAGTAGCTACTGCACCTCAACTGGTGAAGTACAACAGTGAGACCAGCAGGCCAGCATCCCTGCTCAAGGAGGCATCCCTAGACCCCAAGCTTCAAAAGTCCCTCCCACCCTTGTGAACTCAGCTGAGTGTGAGGGGTGGGTGTTAAAATCCTACCATATAATCCTGACATTTGTCTAGAAAACTGAGTGTATGACCATGGAAGGTGAGGCTGGGAAGGGCTGGTCCTATCTAGGCTTAAGGTGACTGGAAACCATGACTGAGACAGATCTATGCATCTGAAGGATAGCTGGTAGTAAGTATAAAGGGATCCCAATCAGCCAGGGAGGAACCAAAATGTGTTCATTTAGTAGTCCGTGAGATGGCTCACAGGACCAGAAGAAGCCAGCCATTCAGGTTCCCTGGTAGGATAGTATGATGGAAGTCAGACCCAAGTGTTGTTTTGTGTGAAAAAAAAAAATCATAATTCTGGGTGGTTCAAGAGCTGAAAAGGAAACCATGCACACTCTGAAAGAGAAAATACCCAAAACAGTGGCAACATTTGTGCTCACACAAGGTCACACGCCATAAAAGTGAGGAGGGAACAAGATTGACAGCAGCTTCACACGCGAAGGGATCAGGGTCACTAACCTGGGAAGTGTTCTACAAGTCCTAATGGAAAGACAAGGACAAAGACACAACACAGGAAAATAAAGAATTCGAAGCAAGATTCTCTCAAGGGAGCTGAAGACACAAGACTCTGTTGGCACACGGGAAACTTTCTCACAATGGGAGATCCATGGGGGCCTCAGGCTGGGTGCTCTATGGAGACAAGCTCCAACCATACTGCCAGCCTAGAGCCAACATCCCCTTAAAGTAAAGATGCCTTTGACACACAAGCCCTCTGCTAGCAGCTTACTTCAAACGTGTTTGCACATGTGCACATAATGTCGTACAGACGGGTCTTGCTACAGCATCTCCATCCAGAAAGGACCTTCCGTGTCTACCAGTAGGGAATCTGCTAAATCAATTACTGTCTATACCCCCAGTTGTGAGTCATGCCAAGTCTACACAGATTGCTCTGGGAAGACACTTGGCATGTGTTATTAAATGATGACCATCGTGACACAGAATGCCGAGCTACTTGAATAAAACTACTTGAATAAAAATGTGCTTTTGGACATATGTGAACAGGCACAGGTGTCCCACCCTTGCCAAGAGAAAAACACAGGTGTCACCACGGCAACAAGACCCTGCTTCCCCTGCCACAATGGTAACTGGGAGTCCTATGCCTGCCAGTGTCTGCAACTTGAAAAATGCTTCACCCATCATAGACCTTGTCCTCTGTGTCCCTAGCAACCTCACTGCCAAGGTGCCAGTGACTGGAGATGTTTGTCTGTGTGTGTCTGATATGAGGACAAGGCTGTGTTGTATGTCTTGGACTCTTTTACTGTTGCTGTGATAAAATATCCTGACACTTAAGGAACAAAGTTTATTTTGGCTCCCAGTTCAAGGGTACCAACCATCACAGTAAGGGAGTCCAGGCAGCAGGAGCTTGTGAAGCAGTTTCTGAAATCACATGCACAGACAAGAAGCAGAGAGCGATGAATTCCTGTTGCAACTCGTCCTCCTTACTCCATCTATGTAGTCAGGGATCTCAGCAGGAGAAAGGCACTGCCAAAAGCGAGAGACCCTTCCCACCGCAGTTAGTACAGTCGCAATAGTCTGCCACAGGCATGCCCAGAAGCCCATCACCCAATGAGTCTAGATTTTGTCAAGTTCATAATTAACCCTAACCACCACAATGTAGCTATGGTGTTCTGTGTCATACTGTACCTGTGCTCTGTGTGGTATCCTGAGACAGTGTTATAAATCAATGTGGCAGCTGTGTTTTATGTGACTAAGCCTTGCCTCTGTGTTATGTGGCAGGGTTTCATATGTGGTGTGTGTGTGTGTGTGTGTGTGTGTGTGTGTGTATGTGCATGCATTCTATATGTGTTGTATATCCATTCTGTGTTTATCAGGGCTTTCTACACACATCTCATGTGTATATGTATAAAGGGTCTATATGCATTTTGTGTTCATGTTATGTGTGTCAGGGTTCTACATATATTGTGTGTGAGAGGAGTCTATGCTGTGCATGTATGGGCTCTATATATGTTGTGTGTCCATCTCCATATGTCTCAGGCTCCTCTCTCTGAAGCCTACCCTAGCAGACATGCATGCTGCCCTTGAGAGCAGATAGACAAACCCAAGTATTGAATATGACCAAAGAGATAATATTTGCAGCAACAGACTGGGCCCTGGGCAGCCTGACAGAGGCGTTTGGGCAGTCCTGACATGCCAACCAAAGCCTCTTGCTCCATCCCCTGGTCTCACATTCACGGACTGTTTCTTTGAAGTGAAGATGGCACAAGATGGGATAATACATTTGCTGCCTGGCCTTCTTGACAAGATGATGCAGAGCCCACCAAAGAGCCAGGTTTGCAGGCAGCCCAGGCTTACTTAAAGCTAATAATGGCAGCTGTAACTATGAACATAAGAGAGATGAGTGGGAAAGAGACACAGAGGTCTAGGTGATGGTACTGCAGTCCTCCCGAGGGGTTTCCCAGATAGGCAACGTGGGAACCTTCCATGATGTAGCCTCAAGGCCACCTGCTCATTTGGATATGGTTCCCTAAACTTCAGGGCCTAAGGTTCTTTACAGAGACTTGATGCTTTCTCCTGTCTTTGCCTCCTCTGACAGGAACAAGGGCAGGAAGTAAGTCTGACCACCATGGTGCTGATGGTATCAAAGCCTTCAATCCACAATATGGGAGGCTCTCATTCCCCTTTATAATTCCAGAAGCCCCCATATGCAAAGAGTGACATCCATGATAAATTATGCTTCTCTGCCCCTGCGGGATTGGCCAGTCTCATGTATCCCGTCAGCTCTGATAGATGAACAGACATGGCAGGCAGATGGAGGGAGGCAGAGGAAGGCAGAGCAGAACCTTTTTCCTGTGCTGTTCAGCAGATGTGGCCCCTCCGTTCCTAGCTTTAAGTTCTCCAAGAGAGCTCTAATTTGGACACTGGCATAAATGGCCTAGAGCATACATGTTTGAGCTACTTTCTCTGGGGCAAGGACTTCTTGTTAATATGTGCATTACTAAGTTGTTGAGAAACTACTCCATTACCTGGCTTGAGGACAGGGTAAGGGTGGGGACAGGGTAAGGGTGGGGACAGGGTAAGGGTGGGGACAGAAATACTACCTTAGAACCCACAGTGGTGGACAGCAGAGGCCCGGGCTCTACAGTCTCCTAGTGAACCAGTATCTGCTCTAGACTTGATGACCTCACTACATGATGGTGATGGGGTCCACAGGAGCTTTCCTACAATGATGACAGTTCCAGCACCTGGGGCTGTGTTGACTCCCCCATAATCACATTTGTGTTGTCTAGCATCGCTAAGAAGCCTAACACAGACAACCTCTGAGCCCCAAGCACTTCCTACACAGTGTTTAGGCATCCCTGTTCCCTTCCCCCACACAGGTAAACTGTGCCCCTGAAGAACGAGAAGCCAGTGTTTGTGCTGACATTTAAAAGGTCTACACCACCACCCCTAATTGCAGTCGTCCTTTTTTTAAGGTTTTGTGTGTGTGTGTGTGTGTGCCTCTGTTATGTGTTACATGCCTGTGTTGTGTATGTGTGTGTATATGCCTCTGTTGTGTGTGTTATGTACCTGTGTTGCATGAGTGTGTACATGCCTGTGTTATGCATGTGACTGTGTATGTGTGCATGTGTGTCTATACATGCATGTGTAGTTGAGTATCCTTGGATATCAGAAGAAAGCATCAGATCACCTGAAGCTGGAGTTACAGGCAGTTACAAGCCACCGTATGTGGGTGGTGGGAACCAAACCCCAGTTTCTACAAGGGCTCCTAAGTGGTAAGCCACCTATTTACTCCCCAGATCATATCCTTCTGTTTGCTTCCAATCTGAATATTTTCTACCCAGTTTATGTGCTTCCCAAGAAGACTCAGGATTTGTTGGAACACGGAGGTGCACATTTTGGTTGCCCTAACTACAATTTACTGGTATATGTAGATGCCATGGCTACATGCCCTTCCAAAACACCCACCACCACCTCCCCGCATCAAAGCCTGATGCATATTATCCATCACAATTAGAGTCAGATTGTCAGCCAGCCCAACTCATCAGTCGGAAAGCCTGAGGAATGTTCCAAACGTTCTCTGGTGTTTTGTGGTGTCCGTGAGTCAGGCTTGGAGAAGACAGTTCCCACATTTGCTCTGAAGTTCCTTCTTGCTCCCAGATGGGGACCCCTTTCCCAGAACCCTCAGGCCAGGGGACCTGCTCCTCTGATGGAAGTATAGCCTTGGCCAGTGCTACTCCACCTGGCTCGCTTCTCTGTCTCCACAAGGACAATGCTGTTTTTATTTCAACTCCTCTGAATTCTACCCACATTGCCAAAACAGAGTGCGAGGAACAAGAGGGAGGAAGAAAAAAATAACCTCTCTTTAAGCAAATGAAGCTGCAGGGCTTTGGGAACCTGCCAGCCCCTTTCGACGAGGGGTTGTTTCTGTCAGACTTCTCAGCAAGGAAGAAACAAGGAAATTAGTGTGTACTTTAATCGGAGACTAAAATTAGCCATCTTGGAAAACAAATCTCTGATAAATACAACCAGGATTTATGGCTAAAATTACAGGCGGCGCAGATGGCTTTTGATAGCGCCTCATCTCAAGGGGGGCAACATTGTTTTTCCAGTAGACCATCAGCATTATGGCTACGAGGATTACTCAGGGTCTCTTCAACCAGGCCGTACATACAGCCAATACCAATAGGCTGGAAAATGTTGGGATTACCATGGAGGTCATTCCAGCTAGTCCCTGCAGTCTTTGGGTTGGTTCCTAGTTTTCTTTGCTACAAGGAAATCTCTTCTGATTTCCAGAGGTCCCAGTAAGGGAGCCCCATTGGACTTGCAGAGTCTCCTAGCTCTCAATGCAGCAGAACTGGGTTTGTTTGCTGTTGATGGATAACACACCCCACCTACCTTCACACAGCCCCACAGTCCTTCTTGCCACCTCTTCTGATCGTCTCTAGACACTGTGTAAACCTTGAATGGTTTCATGTCTAGGAGGAATCTTGATGCACCAGGCAAAACTCCCCAGCAAACATTTCCCAGTTGACCTGGGCTCGCAGGGTGGTTAACATTGACTACCAACTTAACAGGATCTAGACTAATCTAAGAGATAAACTTCTGAGCGTGTCTATGAGGGAGTTTCTAGAATAGATTAACTGAGGTAGTAAGACCCACTTTGAGTGTTGGCGGCACCATCCCATAGGCTGGAGTCTCAAACTTCTTAAGAAGGGGAGAGCCAGCTAAGCACCACATTCTCTATGACTGCTTCCTTACCATGGGTGCATTATGACCAGATGCACGAAGGCCATGCTATCATGACTTTCATCAAATGGACCATACCCTCAAACTGTGAGCTGACACAAACCCTTCTGGTCTTAATTTGCTTTTGTCAGGTGTTTGTCTGTTTTGTTTTGTTTTGTTTTGTTTTGTCTTCAGAAGCAAGAAAAATAGCTAATATGGTTGCCACTGATTCTTTTCTAAAATAAACACCCAGCAGATTAAAGGCTCATTGGAACCATAACCCTGTGCCCTGCAGTTTACAAGGTCCCCAGGCTGCAGCAAAGGGCCCTGACATCTTAATCTGTGGTGACACTCATCTTCTTGGTTAGCGCCAGACTCAGTCAGAGTCACTGTGGATAAAGGACCACAATGGATGTCAGTGTTGGAGGGATCCTAACCCAGTTGCACTTACCCTGTGGCTACCACAGTCTCTTTCACAGAATAAGACTCTTGAGGGCTCAGGGACTAGACCACATGACCGTATAGCCTACATCAGAAGCCAAGGTGGGACAGAAGCCTATGACCTTGGAGAGTCATCAGGTGGCTTCAGGACTCCTCAACCTGCCTCCATACCTCCTAGAGCTTGATATACCTAGTAAGTCACTCTCAACTCCCTCAAAGACAAAGTTCCTCTCAGAAGCACATTGAAAAGAAGCCCAATAACTGGCCCTTAATCTCTATTTTTCCTACTGGTTCCTTGAGGCCCCAGAAGTAACCAATAAGTAATGTCTTGCTGTATCATGCATTTGTACTTGGAGATCATTGAGGATTTCAGTGGAACTGAAAGACAGCAGAGCTCCTGGAACCTTTCCTAGCTTCCACTTCAGTGACAGGCCACACGGTGTATATGCCAGATACCTGCACAGGAACCTCTGACCTGTCTTGCTAGTAGGAATGAGGGATGCCACTCAGATGTCAGGAGCTCTTTACCCTGGTCCAAATGTCCCTGAGTCTCCTCCAATTCTCAGCAGTTGGGTGGACTATCTGAATAGAAATAAAAAGAGAGAAAGGGAAAAGACAGAGATGATGAAGAGGGGCTGTACTCTGCCCCTATGCTGTATAGACCGCTGTGCTTTGCCCACATGGTTAGTCTCCCATCATGGGCTTGAGAAGGATGCCTCGAACATGAGCTGCTATCCTATCCATCCTACACCCCGCTGCTGAGCCTCCAAGAGTCAGCCTGGCCTAGTTGTTAGGTTTTCCATTTCTGTGATGAAACACTGACCAAAAACAACTTGAAGAAGAAAGGATTTGTCTCAGCTTACAGTTCTTGGGTCTCAGTAACTTCCATTTCTGAGGGAAGATGGGGCATAAATTCAAGGAACCTAGAGGCAGGATAGGAAGCGAGGCCAGGGAGGGGTGCTGCTTAGTGGCTTGCTCCTCATGGCTCTCTCAATCCACTTTCTTATACAACTCGGGACCACATGTCCAGGGGTGGCACAGCCCACGGTGAGCTGGACTGGGTGCTCTCTCATCACTAATCAATGAAGACAATGCCCTTCAGGTTTGTCCACAGGCCAATCTGGTAGGGGAATTTTTTTCACTTGATGTTCCCTCTTCCAAAATGACTGTAGCTTGCATCAAGTTAACACAAAAGAAGCCAGAACATAGTTTTCCCACTTGGTTAGTCCTGTTGAGTTTGTTTCCAACTTTCCTTTCTAGATTGAGCCATCCCTTGGAGGTGAAGCCACCAGTTTAGGGAGAGCAGAAGAGATTGTACAGAAATGGAAACTGTCACTGAGCACCTGACAGGTATGTGGGGACAAGCTAACTCAGCACCTGCCAATGGGTCTCTTCTGCAGAGACTGTTTGTGATGGTTTGAATAGATTTGGTCCTCATAGGGTCATTATTCATAGATTCATGAGTTTCAATGCTTGGCCATTGGGAGTGGCACTATTAGGAGGCGTGGCCTTGTTGGAGAAAATGCATCACCATGTAGGCAGGCTTTAAAGCCTCCTGTGTCCAAGCTCCCCCCACCCCAGTGTAAGATTTTAGTCCCCTCCTTGCTGCCTGGGAAAGACAAGTCTCCTCCTGGCTGCCTTCAGATCAAGATGTAGAACTCTCAGCGCCTCCAGCACCATGTCTGCCTGCCTGCTGCTAAGCTTTCCACGGTGATGATAAGGAACTAAACCTCAGAAACTGTAAGCTACTTCCAATTAAATGTCTGCCTTTATACGAGTTGTCTTGGTCATGGCTACTCTTCACAGCAATGGAAACCCTAACTAAGACACTGTTAACTGTGTGACCATTGTGATGATTTTCTATTTTTCTTGTTCCCTTCCCTTTGTGTATTTGGAATCATTATAGAAGGCATGTTCAGTGATCTACCACCATGTGTTTATGTGTGAAATGGATTCTTTACATCAGGATAGACACCCCCCTGCACCAAGCTCCTAAACCATTTTTATGGCACCCATTCTCTGATGTTGACCTCCAGCTCACCCGTATGGAGCACAACTTGACAATCAGCTGCTGCCCGGGTTCCCTCATGGCCCCACCCCTTCAATCTGGTCACTCCCTTCTTCATGCAGTGCGGGTAGTTTTGTCCTCAGGTTCACCAGGAACATGCCACCACATTCAACATTGTCACTTGCTGTGCTGGTTAAGTTTTGCCAAATTGACCCAAGCCAGAGTAATCTGAGAAAAGAGGGCCTCAGCTGAGAAAAAGCATCCATCAGACTGGCCTGTGGGCATGTCTGTGGAGTATTTTCTTGATTAACAATTGGTGTGGGAGGGACCAGACTGCTATGGGAGGGGTCCCATTGAGTAGGTGATCCTGAGTTGTTTTTAAAGAGAAAATTGAGCAAGCCATGGGGAGCAAGCTCATAAACAGTGTTGCTCTGTGGTCCTGCTTCAGTTCCTGCCTTTGTGTTCCTGCCTTGAGTTCTTGCCCTGAGTTCCTGCCCTGGCTTCCCTTTCATGATGGACTATAAGCTGTAAGATAAAATAAACCCTTTCCTCCCCAGGTAACTTTTGTTTGTGGTGCTTCTCACAGCTGTAGGAAGCAATGTAGGACACCAGGCTTCTCTCTCTAGGCAGACTCACCCTGACCCCAGCATGGGCCTGGGCCCTATCAGCTGGAACCCAGATGCTATGTAAATGAAGGCTGCTTCTCTGTTGAACAGTAGCAGTGTGGAAAAGCTCCTCAGAACACCCACCTCCAGGCTGCTGTGTGAACATAAACTTTAACCAACTTGGGTTAAAAAGAAATCTAATAGCAAGCATCCATTCCTCCAGCCAGCCAGGGACAGGCTCTCTGTCAGCCAATGAGATTGTCATGTGATTTGAGTCCTGTTTTGTTTTTGGTTTTTCTCCTCCTTCGTCTGTAATTTAATTATGTTTTAGTCCAAGGGTGTCATTTGCTTTCCTTGGCTGAGAGGTTCACCAGTGCTTCCAAGACTTATGCATCCATAAGTCCCTCTTCCTCTTTGAACCAGCTAAAGGAGGGAGGTTCTCAGAGCAGCAGTGTTCTTGATGAGCAGCTCCAGACCCCCCTATTCTGGAATGAGGCACTAGCTACTTCTGGATTATTCTAGAAGTCAGCCTCTGTGACTCAGAGGTCCTCTTCCTCACTTCCTGATGGTCTTGTAACCTCCAGGCATTTTACTGGCCTCCCTGTGAGCACCACATGACCTCACTACCTGAAACTGTATCCTTGTAGCATAAGTGATGAGAATAACAGGCAGCATCCTCAGATTCAGTGACTGAGGAACACAGCACACAGGGAAACCCTGCCTACTCTCCATGGCTACACAGTTTGCTGCCATCACTATAGTCAGAGGGACCAGTGTCTCTGATGCTGTTTTATGCTTCATGGTCAAGACATGAAGAATCGATAGCAGGAAAAGAGAGAGCCAGCAGGGAACTTCACAGCATCATGCCACACCACCTTAGCCCCTGTATCCTGGGTCCATCCTCACAGCTGTGAGGCAGCCCCTTGTGACCTGTGAGCCTGCCCTTATCTCTGCCTACTAAAAGGCTGTGGGCCAGCAGCACCCAGAAGGTGCCAGGCACAAAGGAGGGATACTACAGAGCAACGGGCATAGGAGTAGAGAGTCAGGAATGATGCTGGGAAGAAAGGCCACGGAGACTGAAAAGCAGACCTGTGCAGTCTTGATGGCAGGACCTGTATGAAACAAGCAATGGGGGAGGGGTACCAGGCATGGAATACATAGTGCTTAGGGCAGGCTATGTGACTGGGCAGTCTGGACCTACACAAGACCCTGCAGGCCACCCTGAGGTGTGTTTTGAATGAGAATGGTACCCAAAGGTTCCTATATTTTAATGCTAGATCCCCAGTTAGTGGAACTGTTCGAAAGAGAGATAGGAGGTGTGTGGCCTTGTTGGAGGAGGTGTGTTAGTAGTGTAAGCATTGAAGTTTCAAAAGTCCATACCATTCACAGCGTGTCTTTCTCTGCCTTGTGCTTGTGGGTCATGATGTCTGCCTGCCCTGATGGTCATAGACTCTTATCCTCAGGAACCATGAGCTCCAACTTCAATGCTTTTTTTTTTATAAGATTCTTTGGCCGTGGTATTTTATCACAGCAATTGAAAGTAATTAAGACACAACCCATCAGCAAAGACAACCCCATATCAGACATGTCAACAACACCATCACATCATTGGGTTCTGCTTGAGGGGTTCCAGGCCCTCTAGGGACATTTTAATAGCTGTCTCAGGGTTACCACCTCTCTTTTGTTCCCTGCAACCACTGGCCCTCCTTGTCTAGCCAACAAGACATCCTTTCTTGACTTTCCCCAAAAAATTAGTGTCCCCTAGAATGATAAAAACTAAGTTCTCAGCAACATCTGGGAAAAGCAGCTAAGCTACTGGCATGGAATTCGCTTTGCAACTGATTGTGGTGAGGTTGGTGAAGAAAGCCCAGGGGCTCCCTGCAAAGATGGGCTGCCTCAGTCTCCACTCCATCCTTACTTGTAACAAGCATTGATTTTTTTCACTTTCAGATTACTGAGAGTAGAGGAAGAAACCTACTCTACTTGTGCCTGGGTTTGTGTACAAACGCTAGGAGAGAGGGACGAAGGAGCTCAGTAGAACGAGGATACCTGTAGGGCTTAATTTCTTCACTATGACATCTTGAGCTCCCAAAAGTACATTTCTATTTCTGTCTACTTCAAAGTAAGAGATGTAGCGTAAGTGCCTACCTGTGCTTTATGAGGGCCAGGAAAGGAAAACGGGCGGATGGGAGACCAGTGGGTGGACAGAGCTTCTGGCAAGAGAGCAATCTTGAAACGGGGGCATGAAAACACAAAGCTGTAAGAAAGCTGTTTAAAAGATAAGAACGACCATCGTGGGTTTGGAGAGAGGAGAGAATGCCCTCTGACACAATTTGCCATCGTGTTTAAGTTTGCTCTGTGGTGGCTTTTAAAATAAACACAATTCGCACATCAATATAGATGAATTACTTCAATTCTATCTTCAGAGGCGTCTATGAATAAGTGAGTTATCTGGATGCTGTAACACAGGGTGATGAACGCAGCCGCTGCTAGCTGGCAGGGTTGGTTTTGATTGCTTTGATTTTGACACATGGCAATATATTCCCAGAGAGAAGCCAAGAAAGATATCTCTTCAAATTACAGAAATTCATAAATATGCAAATCCACCAAACAATGCCACGTCCAGTGTCTCTGCTTGGTTTTTCATTGTTTTTTTTAGATCTTTTTGTGTCTAACAGCAGATTTCCATCAGTCTCAGCAATTCCACAAGTAAAGCCATGAGCCCCATCTCACAGTTAATGTGTAAGACACACTGGCTACTTGACAGATGGTTCCCCTGGAGACTGAGGGATGGACAATACTCCCACTACACAGTAAAACTCTGTGAATAATGTCAGAGTGACACTTGGAAGTACAACATGCAAGAACCTTCCTTCTAATAGTCAGAAACCAGGTGATTTTAACAACAACAAAAAAGTAAAAAGCGATGAACTAACTCCCAGTTACTTACAAGGGTGTCTTCCGGAGGCATGCCTGGAGCCATTAAATTCAGGGTATCAAAGGTACCTGGTCCATTCCTCCAGTGGACTTGGTTTTCTCCTTCAGTGGTTCTAGGAGACAAAGGATTAGGGTGTGCTGACAGAATCCCCACCACAGAGCACTTGCTGTGCCTCAGCAGATGTCCCCTAGCCCCAGGTTCCATTCCAGAGCATCCATCTCAGAGATGGAGAGTCTCCATCTTGGTTTGGTGTTTGCACGTGTTGCTGTAACTACCAGCCTTTTCTCATGACCCAGAAAGACATCTTGTGTCCAGAATTGAAGTGTGGAGAAGCAGGATTGGCAGGAGACACTGACCTACATAGTTCACAACCTGGCCCTTAAATGTGATAGTACATACATGGATGCATCTCTGTTGGTAGAAAGCTTGCCTAGCATGCAAGAGGCCATGGGTTGAGTTCCAAGTACCACATGAATTCAGCATGGTAGGACATAGCTGTAATCTCAGCACTTGGGAGGGGTGGAAGGAGTTTTGCAATAAGTATGAGGCAGGCTGGGCTATTGTGTGAGACTATGTCTCACTTAAAAAACAATAGGACTGTGGAAACAGGAATGAACATCTCTACAGGTAATATGGGCCCTCACAGTAGGTCAAGGTTGACAGGAGTCAGAATACTCTACAGTAAAGGAAGCATTGGCAAATACCCTGAGCATCCTCAGAGGGGTCACAGGCAGACAGAATCCTAGACATTCTTGGGCAAGACACAGGGAGGAATCCACTTAGCTGCTGTCAGTGAAATACAGAGCTTCAGTTTAAAGGCAGAAGCACCTTGAAATTTGGATTTTTAAATCCATATGGCACAGGAAATTTATTGTCCACTCCCTGGGTCCTGTCAGTGCACATGCACGCGTGCACACACACACAAGCACACACACACACAAACACACACAGACACACACACACCAAATACTTTGTCACACAGAACACACTTGGTATGCTCAGTATCTAGGGAAGATATGGGTCCATTGTAGCCAGCTAGTGCCATGGGCAGTAAGAGAAACAAAGATGTCTAAGATACTCCATCCAATCCTCTGGGACCTGAGGCCAACAGAGAAGGAATCAGTCTGGATACACAGTTCTCAAAGGCCAGACTCAGGGCCGTGATAATGGTAGTGTGGTGCAGAGAGAACCAGAAAGCATTAATAGCACAGCCAAGATTCCTGCCCATGCCTCAGCAGCAAAGCCTGTTGATTCACACCATGATGCCAGTCACATATTGGTGCAAACATGCACACATGTCCACACAGGGATGCATACACACACACACACACACACACACACACACACGGACACACACACACACAAATTTGTATCCAGAAAGAGGTAAGAGGATACGTCTCTCAAAGGTACCATGATCCCCACCTCTACCTAGCACCGCCTTATGAGAACACAAGCTGGCACCAGCCCACTTAAGGATGACCTTCCTTTTGTTTCTGGATTCTTGGTGGGAAGAAAAGAGGACACAGGAGAACAACTCTGAAAAAGGAAAATGTGTAAAGCTCAAGAGAGGGGAAAGGAAGGACACAGGACTGGCTCACTGGCTCCTGAGAGAGCAAATGGGCAGCTGCATCAGAGTGACTGAGATGGAGATGCCCCCACACACTGAGCCTGGGATCCACATCCTCAGCTAAGAACTAGACAGCAGAGAGGAGCTGTCTCCTGTGGCTCACATAGAGAAAATATGGAAGTAGATACCAGAAGCTCCAGCTGAAGGTACCAGGCATGTGTCTATCTGATGTCCTGATGCCCTGATGGAGGTTAGCCTACAGTGATTGCATCTTCCCTATCCATGGCAACCGTGATGACCATGGTCCATCTGACTCTTCCAGTTGAATGTGTTCATCATTGAAGAAGGATGAGGAGGAGGAAGGAGAGGAGGAGGAGGGAGAGGAAGAGGAGGAAGACAAAGAGGAAGAAAAGGAGGAGGAGGAGGAGGAGGAGGAGGAGGAGGAGGAGGAGGAGATCCAAATACCCAAACACATCAAATCATTTTTCTATCAGCATTGTCTTTGTATATGATGAACCCCATTTTGCAAGCCCTGCCTGCCCAAGGCACACACAAATGCAAACATGTTGTCAAAGCCCAAGAGCATCACAGTGCAGTGTGGATTAGTCCATATCCTTCCAGGATGCTCTGACAACTTGTATTTGGATGAGAAGAGTGGATGACACAGGTCCCCTACCAACAAGTTTTCTAGCTCCTCTCACTCATCTTAGTCTGGAGGAATGAAGCATATGGTTTATATTATTTGAAAATCTCTAAGCAGTCAGGTGCTTGACTATCTTCTTCAAACATTTGTTAGATGATTGGTTTTCTCCTTTGCCAACTTTTAAATAATAGGATCTGTTTCTTGGATATTGTAAATAATAATCACGGTCTGTCATTTGCAGTAAGAGTAATCACCCATATGTCACTTAAATAGCGACCATCAAAATATTCTAATTTCTATTTGGACACAAATGACTTCCCTTTATGGCTTCCAAATTCCTTACTAAGAATTACTTCCTCATTTGTAGATTACATACAAGCCTCCAAGACTGGCTCCTCTGTGTAACTGTCATTACTATGACCACCATTTCAGAGGCTGATGCTCCATCTGGATTTGTGATTCTGTCAGGTGTGAGACTCCACTTGCATCCATGCTGGGCACCGGTGAGCAGGCAGCATCTTTATGTGTTGTACTATCTGGGAATGGTGGGTCCCAGCTCTCATCTCTGGACTCGAGAGCAGACAGGAGGATCAGAAGTTTGAAGAAAGCCAAGGCTGCCCCCAAAAGAAAGAGGAGGGATTTGGAAATGCAGAAAGAGAGGGGGGAAGGTGGGAAAGAGGGAAGGAGGAAGAGATAGAGGGAAAAAGGGAGGAAGGAAGGAAAGAATGAAAAGAAGGGTAGACTGGGGGAAGGATGGGAGGAAAGGTGGGAAGGAATGAGGGAGGGATAAAGGAAGGATAGGAAAAGAAGGGAGAAAAGAAGGAAGTGAGGAATGAAGGAAGGAAGGGAAAGACAGAGAGGGAAGGAGGGAGACAGGGAAGAAGGGAGGGAGAGAAGATAAAGGGTAAGGGAAAGGGGAAGAAGAGAGGGAAAGGCGAGGGAAGGAGGATAGAAAGGAGGGAGGAAGGATGAAAGGAGGGAAGAAGGAGGACTATCATTCTTTCCTTGTCTGGATACCAGCCCTCCTGGGTCAGACTCCCCACATGAGCTTCTGGTTCCAAGCTCTCTACATCTCTGTAGATGTACTTTTCTAGCCCTGGGACAGAACCATGTTGGCTTTATTCAAACAGGGTAGAAAAGAGCTGCCCTTTGGCAACAAGTAATGTTGCAATTATTTGTTCCCAGTTTCCCTGACTGGTTCTTAGGAATTTGTCATTTCCTGCCAACTTTCAGAACATTCATAAGTCGTCCCCTGAGGGTTGGGTGGCAGAGTGGAGTCCCTGGCTCTGGCGTCTGCAGGGTGATTGTAGCACGTGACTCCCATGCTCTCCACATCCTCTGATGGACTCATGGGATGACCTACCAGGCAGGGTTGCGCCTCCACAGGGAAGTAGTACTTTGCACAAAGTATTTTCCTTCCTTTCCCTTCCTGGTATTTTTTTTCTATTGTAAGCAAAATTATTGATTTCTGTAAACTTATCTTGTGTCTAGCTGTCTGGCCAGTGCTTTGTGAACATTTCCTTCTGAGTCAATACAGGTAATTTGTATTTCCCCTCATCATCAACCATTTCGTCTGGATTTCAAGTTAGGGTATTGTGCAGGTGCAGAGAGAATTCCATGTTAAAGTGTCTTTTCATTAATCCTAGGCAGCCTCTACTGGAGAACACTTTACATAGTTACAACCCTTCTGAAATCCATAAAACATGTACAGTCTCACTCTTACTTTTCTTTGGATTAGATTTGCTAGACATTCATCTATTTTATTAGTCTATTAAAAGAAATCGTTATTTAACTTATTTATAAATCCTCTCCATGCCTCTCTTCCCATGGGCTGTTTGCAGTTTTTAGTCTAATTTCCCAGGAACCCTCATTTCTTTGATCTTGCCTGGTCCGTTTCCATCTCCTTTAATGCAATACTGAGCTATCTCTTATTTTGTTTTTTCTTGAAAGCTGGGATGTTGGAAGATTTGATTTCTCATCCAAGAGAGGGGACCTCACACCTTTACCATCAGATCATTCATACTTTGGAAAGAACAGGTATCACCATGATTATCTAGGTCTGGCTTGAGTGAACTGTCCATCAAGACCATCTTCCCGACATACTGGAGGAACCTCCAGGAGCAGAAGAAAATATGATGCCTTCTGTAGCAGGCTTCAAGAAGCACATCACATGACTAAAAGCAGACCTATAGCAGGCTCTGGGACAGACATCAGTATGGGAATGTTGCATGACTGGTACCTCCAAATTGCAATATTCCTGCCTGGATAGAAGTTCATAAGACTCAACAGTAAATGAAACATAAAACTTAGTATGTATAAGAAGTTCCAGGAAGATCCTGAAACTTACAAGATGCACAAGGCTTTTCCCCAAGACTAAAAGACTCTCCTACAAGTTAAGCTGCCTGCAAGTTGTATAGGGAGCTCCAAGAAAGCATCTTTTGGGAGTCATCACTCATGATTGGGGAGATGCTGCTGCTGCTTTTGAGCCTGTCATGTTCTCATATGTAAGACATCATCTATGTAAGAAATCACTTGTAAGGAACCTTAATAAACTCACTGGTTCACTAAGCTAAACCAATACAATTATTCTTTGCCCTATCATCAATACTGTCTCTATGTCTCTAGGGTGAATAGACATTTGTATCCTAAAGACATGTTTGTGTAAATAGACATATCCCCCCCACCCCCCCGCAAAGAGAGCTCACAACAGGGAAAAGGCTTCTCCTCCCATGCTCTGGCCCTAAGGACAACCGTTCAGCTAACTGGATGCCAGGGAATGCAGCTAATCCTAGAAGCTGGGCCAAGATAAAGGTGGAGGCTTGGATTCTGATACCAGCTCCATCTATGTGAGCCTCAGTCCTTAGGGCTGGTGTGGACTGGCTTTCAACACCTAGTAATTTTCTATGAAGTGTTGATTTTGCATTCCACAGGGGTGAGGGACCTCTGACTAATGTGGTCTTCTCTGAAAACTGTATTGTTTTTTTTTTCTATTATTACAAAGCTTTGCTTAATTATGATAAAAAAAAAAACTTTGTCCATAAAATGTCCACCTACATGACTGAGATTTTTCTATGGAGTGTTCTAATCTCTGTTTCCCCCAGTGTTCCATGGGTCCGAAGACATGTGATGAATTTTGTGCTTTGAAACCTAAAATGTTGTTTTATTCCTTTACATATCCTGGTATCACAGCTATTACAAGCCGTCCTAACTCATCTCCTCCCACTACCCTCTTACAAGAACAGCTTCTGACCCAGAGCAAATGCCCCTCCTTGTGGGAAGGACATTTCTTATAAGAAGATTCCCAATGCAAATGTGCATGCCAATTTTTGAGTTGTTTATCTATTGTCTATTTTATTGATTCAAAGAAACATTGCATGTCCACACTTGGCCCCATGTGTCTGTGTGACGTGATCTGTGAACAGCTTCTTGGCAGAGAGCCAGGCACCAGCCACCTCCACCATACTTTCCTCTAGAAGCTTCTTTCTTCTCAGGACCAATATTTGCACTCAGGTCTTTGGGAGGTTTCTTGTTCCTGATGTTTGCTATCAGGGGCATTGCCACCATAAGAAATGGTGGCTTTTCTTGTTGCCGTGACAAAAAAAAAAAAAAAAAAAAAAAAAAAAAAAAAAAAAAAAAAAAAAAAAAAAACAAACTCTGACAAATGCAACTTAAAGAAGCAAGGAGGCTTTTTGTTTGTGGTTCAAGGATATCAGGTCCATCACAGTGAGATCATCATTGCGGCAGGAATAGGAGGCTAGCCGGCCATGCTGCATCTGAAAAGACAACCAGAGAGTAGCCAGGAAGTGAGGCATCCCTTACAATCTCAAGCCCCACCTCCTGCAACAAGATTCCACCTGCTAAAGGTTCCACAAGCTTCTTAAACAATGCCACCATCTGGGTACTCTGTGTTTCTCCTCTGCACCCTTAGGTGACATTTAACATTCAGACCACAACACTCTGCCCTTGGTGTTCACAGCCTTTTCATAATGCAAATTGTGTTTACTCTAACTTCTAAAGTCCCCATCTTCTTTTAAAATCCCAACACTGTTCAGGTCCATAGTCTCTTCAGAGACTTGAGCTACTCTTTTAACTGTGATTTCTACTATAATATCATTAAACAAGTTACATACTTCTAGTGAGCAACAGACAGAGTCAACATGCCCATTCAAAATGGAGGTAGTAAAGACGTAAACAAGGAAATATCCAACCAGAGCAAAAATGAAAGCCAGCAGGGCAAAAGCAAACACTGAAGCTCTAAATCTGGCAGCTTGGGCTTGTGGTGGAACCATCCGGGATCCAAATGAATAGAAGCATC
Organism: Arvicanthis niloticus; assembly: GCF_011762505.2. Taxonomy (NCBI): domain Eukaryota; kingdom Metazoa; phylum Chordata; class Mammalia; order Rodentia; family Muridae; genus Arvicanthis; species Arvicanthis niloticus. The sequence continues at coordinate 63,105,238 of NC_047670.1, forward strand.
TCTCTAGCTCTGCCTTCTGCATCACACATAGCATCTCTTCAGCTGGCTTCACTCTATACCTGTGTCTTTCCTTAATCCTCCATGTTTTAAGATCTGTCATCTCCAGTATCCTGGGGTCTCCATTTCAGTCTAGGATTCAATGTCACAGCTTCATGCGTGGCCCTGCAGGGCTCCCCAGCAGGGAATCCAAACCCTCCTCACACTGCCTATCCTCTGAGATTTTCCTTAGCCTTGGTGAAAGCCTCCACAAGCCACTTATTCCTACATGTTTTTCATGTTTGTAAAACCAGCATCATGTGAACAATGTTGCCAGCTCAGAAATAACTCAGCCTCCTCAGACTATAGTTTAAGTGGCCTCTGAGGACCTTGGGGAAACAATTCCTTATGTGTTTGCTTTCCACCAAGGGATCTATTCAGCAGGATTCTCTATTTAGAGTCTCTCCATCAAATAATTTGCATTTTCATAAAATGAACTCTTTTGTGGATGGGGTCTTGTCTCAAGGTACTCTTCCTAGTGTCCCAGTACAGCATAACAATCACTTCAATAGTTACAGCTACTTTCAAACCTGCCTTGCTTGTAACCTTAAACTTACACACATATATTTTCTTATAAAACCAAATGTCTTACATATCTTCACGAAATGCTCTCTGGATTGGATGGCTGGGGTCCATGTGTAAAAATTATGCCAAACCTAAATGCTATCCTATCTGGAATTTTTAAGTCAGCCTCATGCAAGTTCTCAGGACATGGACAGAATGCGACCAGCTTCTTGTCTAGAATGTAGCCACTGTCCCAATTCCAAAAGTAAGTGGTGAGGATATAAACAAGAAAATATACAATCAGAGCAAAAAGTGAGAGCCTGTTTATGTTTATCTCAGAATTTCTATCTTCAAAACTCCGACCAAGTTCATTAAGCTCTGCTTAAAACATCCTCAGGATTTTCTACTCCAAATTCCACGCTCTGCCACATCCCTCCCAGACATCAGTTCCAATGGCCTAAGTAGCATATTGTCAGGGTAAGTATCACAATGGTCCCGCTTCTCAGTGCCACATTTTCTATTTTCTCATGTCTCTGACAAAATACCCTGACAAAAGCAACTTAGGGAAGAAAGAGTTTGCTTTATCTTATAGTTCGGGGGGGGGGGGAGAACCAGATGATTGACTAACTAGTTGATAATAGAAAGAAGGTTGGGTAAATAGACAAATAGATGATAGAAATAAAATGGATCATAGCAAAATTAATTAATAGATAGAAAGAGACATAAATGTTAGATAGATAGACTCTTGTGAGGATTAATCTTGGCTATCAACTTGACATACCTGGGAAGAAGGGCGTCTCAACTGAGGAATTTCCTCCAACATAATGCCCTAGGACCATATCTCTATGAGGCATTTTCCTGATTTATAACTGGTATGTGAAGGCAATCTCACTATGGGTGGTACCACTCATAGCTAGGTGAGCATGGAATGCATAAGAAAAGCAGCTAAAGATGAGCCTAGGAGCAAGCCAGTAGCCAGAATCCCCCCCTCTCTGCTTCAGTCCCTGCATCCAGGTTTCTGCTTGTGTTCCTACCCTGACTTTCCTCTATGAAGAACTGTAACCTGCAAGATAAAATAAACCCATTCCTTTCCAGATTGTTTTTGGTCATTGACTTTATTACAGAAAGAGAAACATAAGTAAGATGATGATGATGGTAGTGGTGGTGATAGTGATTATAATAATGATGCTGATATTGATGATAATGAAGATAGACAGACAGATGATAGACAGATAGACAAAAGATTATTGATAGATGACAGGCACATGGTAGATAGATGATAAACGGTAGATATGCAGAAAATTTATATAGATATATTTTCCCTGTCTACCCCTTCAGTGAAGAGGCACTCTGATGTTGAAATGATTAAAAATCCACAATATGCTTTAAAATATTTGAAGAAAATCTTCAAACAAATACATGAAAAACTTTTAGTGGAATGGTGGGGTTTTGTCTTTTTATTAAAAAAAAAAAGTATACTGCATACACTGACATTTATGTTACCTCTCTACTCTGAAATGTTTTTTATAATAAAAGGCTAAACTACTTAATGAATAAAAGAACAAACTAATGAGTTTCCACAGACTGCACTGAAATGTCCACCTTGAACATAAAGCCTGGAAAATTGGTGGATATAATGTCATTAAAACTGTTCTATTGAATAAAAATATGAGAAAGGGACAAAGATCATTGTGACAAACACAGAGCTATTACATAAGGGAGAGAGGAATGGACAGTTCGTGCCTTGGCTACATGTCCTATCATATAGTGTGCAGGACTCGGTGACACCAAGTTGTTTTATTTCTCATCATCCATTCACTGATTGTAATGTAAAGAACCAGGAAGAGCTTTGAGGATGTACCTCTGTTAACTGTAAGAGAACAGAATCTGAGACTTGCAAATAAAAGATGTTGCTGTTTTAAGGAACCTGGGTAGAAGTGGAAAGACAGGTAAATTGAGGCCATATAATAAAAGCTAAACCTCTGAGTGAGGAATTTAACACAGCCTAATGTGCTTCTGACATGGAGTTGGGTTCCAAAGGAATCCAGCCCTTCAACTCAGTGACAGCTCAGGGTGCACCAAGTAGATTATGTGTGCAAGAATCAGGGGCATGCCAGGGCAGGGTTCCCAGTTACTTACCACAATCTCCCCTGCTCACAGCTTACACAAGATGCTCAATAGCATTCACTGAAGGATGAAGTAGCCACTGGTATGTGTGGACTCTGCAGATTTCCAGGATTCTATCAATGGGGCTGCGTTTGCTCTGCTGAGGAAAGAAAAGATTAGAACGACACGTGAAAAGAGCCCTTCAAATATTTGAAGAACATTCAAGTAGAAATAACAGTTTTTGAGTGCATGTTCCCGTGTGTGTGTGTGTGTGTGTGTGTGTGTGTGTGTGTGTGTGTGTGTTCTACAGAGGCTAACATGAAATCTAGGAGCGTTGAGAGGGAGAGAAAATCACAACCCTCACAGGAAAACACTTCCCTCTGTGAAAACTCGTGTTGCTAATGGTTGCTTCTGACCACTGTAGCCACACAGTGGTAACAGGGCTGCCCTGTGTAGGCACCCAGCCCTCAGAAGCAGATGCCGAGCAGAGCAGACTCCACACAGATATTCAAGAGTGGGTCAGACTCTCTGGCTTGAGATTCCGAGATTCTTCCCTCAAAATCAGGGTACCATCAGTAACAGTTGTATATGTTTGTGTGCATAGGCAGTGGGAGGAGGGGAAGAGAAGGGGGGTGGGGGAAAGAGGGAGAGAGGATTGTCTCTTTGTGCTCTCTGGTCAAGTAAGCCTGTTAACACAATCCCCATATTGATATGGAAAGAGAAGCGTGTAGATGTGCACCAGAGGCCCAAAAGCAAGAAAAGATCAATATGTACAGATAAAACCCAAGGCTTGTTCTTAAGGTCTTTTGACACAGAATTCAAACTCCCATAGAAACCACAAGGAAGTCCCTCTTCCTATCTGGAAATCTAGGGTGCCACACTTTGCTTCCCACTGTTTTGGGGTGGTAAACGCTGCTAGTATCATCTCGTTTCTTGTCTGTTATATTAATAAATAATTGAGCACAGTGCTCTGGCTTCAGTACTGGAATCCCTAATGCTCAAGATAATAAACCGAGCGGCATTACACACAGATGCATTATTAACCGGCAGCTACTAGCTCAGTAATATTCTGACAAGCACTAAAGTGCAAAGAATTAATCGTACATAAATTCTTTGTTCTTCAATTTTTCAAGATCTCCTGATAAAGTCTCAGAAACAACACTCAGCCAGAGTCTTTCCTAGGATTTAGCTTGCCTGAGCACATCCTGCCCAAGTTTCCATCTTGGGGACTTGTATCCCCTCAAATATGGGATTGTAACTCCTATAGACAGCCTATAACCCTGGTATCTGGGTCTGAGCCCTAGGCTGAAAGAAGTCCCTCCTTTGATGGCATGACTTGGGTGAGATCACCCTCAGCTTGTGAGCTGCAGCCAGACTCTCCTGGGCCTAAGAATTTGCAAGGCCGTCAAGTCCACTTATCCTCTTATCCTTGTAGGTTTGCCCCTTTGAAGTCTGTGTCACGCCCGTGCCTCCCACAGCAGCTAGCCAGTTAACACCCTACTGGGTGACTTCCCAGTAGGGACAGAGCTTGCAGAAGTAGCAGCTTTGGGAAGGAGAGAGAAGCCAGCAAAGCTGCCTGTAAGGCACTTAATGAAAATGAGGCTGTCAGCCGTAAAGCAGAAGGGAAGGGAAGACAAGACAGGATGGGTGTTCCAGGAGGGAAGTGGAGTAGCTACCTGACCTGAGCTGGGAACGCTAGCAAATAGTGTTCCCCTGGAGCCAAGGCCTTACTTTTATTTAAGCCTGACCACTGGAGAAACTTCCTTGGGAAGTGATCTTCCTTTCAGGAAAAGGGTACTGCCCCTGTGAGACCCAGAGATTTTGATGCATCAGCACCATGGACAGTGCCTCCTGTCGCTTCAACTCTCCCCACAAGCTACATGGCTAGTAGCTAAGGGGTTCCCAAACAAGGACAAAGTGGACTCCATGTAACACACAATTTCCGTTAGAACCATGTGGCACACTGTTTAGCTCTGTCTACTTCACTCTCCTCACTGCATGTCTATAGTCCTGGCAGGAGGAACAATCAAGAATCTGTTCACTTCCAGGCAGGAGACATGGCTGGAATACATGGCTGGATTTCATGGTTTTATCCCATTACATACGTCACCACATTCAAAGCCTCCTGTGGTAAAGCAGAGCCTTGAAGTGATTTGGAGACTAATGGAAAAAAAGTTGGTCAAGACTTTCTGAGAGGCTTTTTCATGACATCCATCCTGAAGCGTTTATTAATTTAGTGGGGCTTCTTAATTAAAGGCTCAATGAATAATTGAAACATAGTTTTTGATTATACTGAAGTTGGTGCCATTTTGAGTTATAATTGTAACTAATAAATTAGTTAAATAGGTTAGATGATGAAACTCTTCTCGAGGGAACACTCATAATTTCAAGAATTTATCTACATGTCATTCAGAGGATGTATGCAAGAAAAAAAATAGATGATCAGAAGACATCCCAGCTTAAAACTGTATTAATCAGTGATGTCCACTCTTAGCACTGAAATTCACGGGCTACTCACTATCACCGTGAGCAAGAGAGGAAAGAGAGGTTCCACAGGCTGCACCTGGAATTAACTTTCTCCAATGAGCAGAACTCAGAGCTGGAAGTGGACATGTCTCTGGACCATCTTTTGCCCCTGGAGCTCTGTACAAAGCCTATACACAAAGATAGGACATAGCCTGGTGACTGATCCTTAAGTCACCTTTCCTCAGATGGTGCCATTCCATCCTGATAACTCTCTTTCTCACACGTGTCAGTCAGCAGAATTTGTCAGGGACCTTCTGATGTGAGGCAACCACCTGGGGTCTCATTATGCAGATGCCAGGCAGAGTCCTCTGAATAATTATAAGCACTGAGATATGGATGGATCTAAGGGGCCATTCCCAGTGTGCCCGGTGCTCTTTGGTGATCCAGTACAGAATATGGTAGAAAAGGCAGAGAATACACTCCTCCCCGCAGCATGGAGTCCTCTGGGAAGCAACATCTACATAGAGTGAAAAGTGTCTCTCCAGACACTGGCATTTCTGCTCAGATCTTATATGAAGTAAGAATCACAGGATATGACCTACCATCTCCATTCATTCATTCATTTACTCAACCACTCATCAAACAACAGCGAGTCAAATAATACATAAGCACCAAACCCCCCATTAGCCTCTTGGTTTACACAGAGTGGAAGAGGGCTCACCTGAGGGCCTGAGGAAGTTGTCAATCTGGCAAGACTCACACCTGCTTCTTCATCCTACTGATGCAGAGGCAAATAGCTTCTGGTAATATCTGTGCCTTTGATCTCAGTAGCTACCTCCCTAACCAATGTCTCTCAAAGCTCTGTACATTCCCCTCCCACTCTGCTCTCATCTCCTCATTACCCACCCCTTCCCACCACCTCCCACCTCCCTCCTTTCTGACCTGCTCCCTGTCTGACTCTCTTAGGCTCTTGTGTTCTCAGAGTAGCTGCCTCGGTCTCCATCTGTCAGTCAGCCAAGGATGCAGCCATCTTATCACTCATTCTGGGACCCGCCTAGGGCCTAGGCTAGTGCCTGAAAGATCTTTATAATAGGCTGAAAACCAGACACAGGCCTCCCTTACCATGAATAAAGATTCAGGGTTGGGGAATGCTCATCTCCCTAGAAGAGTAGCCCTCTGTAAATATGTCACCACTGTGAGCAACAGGGACTTGATCTGGATACCGAGAATACCTGAAGCCCTCACCTGGTACCCTGTGCACAGTAGGTACACAGCTGACCCTCCAAGACAATAAGTGCTGTGCTTGGCATTTCCCTGTCTTAGATAGGACTGTGAAGGGTGGTTTTGTAAGATGACAGGATAAGAAAAGTCCTGGTATCCCATAGCATAAGGAGCAAGCAGCCAGGTGACTACAGTTGGACATTGTGGAGCAGGTACACACAGGTCTAAGATGGACCTAATGCATCATCTGGGAGTTCATGACAGATATATGTATCCAGAAGCTTATCCCACAAGGATTTGCTAAGGGTCCACACTGGATTACAAAACCACCCCAACTCCCTGTCTTGCTATAAATGACATCTCTGGAAAGAACAGGCAGATGTTAAGGAAAGCCAAATGCATACCTCACAGTGTGTAAAAACTCAATGTGTGAAAACTATTACATATACGTAAGACAGAAGGGCAGAGAGCACATGAGGACAGAAGAAGCAGTTAAAGGAGAGGCAAGAAGGGGACATCTGAAGAACCCGGAAGCAGCTGTGGGAACTCCGTGCCAAGCAATGATCCCTCTGCACTCAACATGCTGCCCCAGTGGCTACACACACAGGTGCAGGGGGGTGCAGGTGTGCTCACCTCCTGATCCTTCCCTGGTGTAAACAAAACAGGACATGCTGCTCAGCTTAGATCTGGTACTGGAAGGGTTCCAGGACTCCAGGGCTTAGCAAGCCTGTTAGAGCCAAAACAGAGTGACAAGTGGGTTTCTCACCCTGGTCAACAGATAGCTGGAAAATAAATGTGTGCTCCATGAGAAAAAAATCTTTTTATCCAAGATCCTGGGGCTGACACACACCTCCCACTAAGCATAGGTCCTGTAAGAGGTACCCCATTTTCTGGGCTAATGAACAAATTCTCCATTGGCACCTACTGTGTACAACACTGGGTATGCACAGTAGTTTCTGTGTGTACAAGTGCACATTGGGTTTTTAGCACTTGGCAAATATTTTTTTTAAAATGTATCTTACTCCTCCTCTCAGTCTGTCAGTCTTGAACTTCCAAGCATCTGCCTGTCTAATGGCAGACATCATGGAAAGATTCTGTTAGCAGTACAGATGATGACACTCCTCCAAGGTCAGCAAGGAGTGCGGCAGCACGTGGTCCCAAGATCCCTCGTAGAGGCACCAGCTCTTCCACTGGCTGGGTTGTGCCAGCCAGCAGTTCTCATGCCACCGGTATTAGAATCACCAAAATTGTCATGATTCTGTAACTCCCTGATGTTTACCCGAGATGGGGTCCCAAGTCTCAGAACCAGAACTCTCTGAGGAGCCAACAGCCCTTACATACACAGAAGACTGGGACATGTTGACACAAAGGATTCTTTTTAAAGAGCTGTGACTATGCCATGGTGGGCTTCTCTTCTGGATTACACAACACAGTGTGCATCCTGCTGAAGCATGTCAGGAGCCCTGCACCCTAGTCAGACCTCTAGGGAAAGACAAGATCTCATGTGGTCTCACAGAAAAAACACATATAGGTCCAAGCCATATTATGCTTGGATAGAAAAAAAAAAGGCCATGGGATCAGGAAAGAAGGGTCCACACATGGTTGTCCTGAGCTCTTCCTTCAAAGAAGAAGACAAAGCTTCAAAAATGTCTCATGACTTAGTTCAGGAACAAGCAAGTTTGTCTCGATGGCCTCACTATCACCACACTCTGTTCCATGGCTCTCTGGCCCTCACCATGAGAGGTCAGTATTCTTGGGCCAACAAAGGAATTTATAAATCTACCATAGTTCTAGAAGCAGTTAAAGCCACACTGCAGGTAGCAGCTGCCTGTCCTCCATCATGCCTGGCAGGTGCCCATCACAGGGAAGGACAAAAAAGGACTCAGGACCACAGCACAGCTGTTTACAACCATGTGTAGTTGATGGTAAGAAAAACCTCAAAATTGCATCAAGTATCTGCATTATGTTTCCTGGTGCTGTGATTAAATATGTGACAAGTGCAACTCAGGGTTTATTTTGGCTCACAGCTCAAGAGTATAATCTGCCATGGCGGAAAGATGCAGCAACAGCAGCTGGAGGCAGACGGTCACCTTGCGTGTGCAGTCAGGAAGCAGTGGCCAATGAATGAATGTTGATGCTCAGCTTGCTTTCTCTTTTTTATAGCCCAAGACCCCAGCCCCTGGGATGCTGCTGACCGTATCTAGGGTAGATATTCTCATTTCAATTATCTAGAAAATCCCTCACAGATATGCCCAAAAATAATGCAACCCAGATAATTCCTCATACGTGTGCCCAGAGATTTGTTTCCTGAGTCCCTATAGAGTTGATAATCAACATTAATCATCATAGTGTCTTGTCTTTTCTTCTCTATGTTCTACTGTGTTAACCTACATGGCTAGCCGGTTTTCCAACTTCCATTTTTGCATGTCTTATTACTAGATTTGAAACACTTTATGGTTGGAATATCCCTCCTTTCAAAATGCTGTGTTTTCTGAGGCTCTCTTGGTGGCCAGAAGCAATCTATTTACTTTGCAAATTCAATAGGTATTACAATGTGTGTTTTTCCTTCTGGGTAACATAAATCATGTGTTATTGTTTGTTCTTCGTTTTTTATGTGTTGATTTTTATTTATTTTCTTCCAAAAATGTGTAATTCCAAAGGCTATGCACTTAAACATTCCATTTATATTTGTTCTGATTTCTGCTGTTCTCACTTTTCTAGTTTTTGCTTTATATATTCAGTTGTCATGTTGTCGGTTGCTTAGTGTTTTAGGTCAACTCAAATTCCCTATAAACTGTGTATTTTTTAAATGATTTGTTTTTATTTCATGTGCACTGGTGTTTTTGTTTTATGTGTGTTTGTGTGAGGGTGTCTTATGCCTGAAACTAACATTACAAACGGTTGTGAGCTGCCATGTGGGTGCTGGGAATTGAACTTGGGTCCTCTAAAAGAGCAGCCAGTGCTCTTAGCCATGAAGCCATTTCCCTAGCCCTGTAACATTTTTTAAATTAATTATGATTCCAGGGTTGGGGTGCAGGTACACACAGGTGCCCACAGAGAATAGAGTCCATCAGATTCTCCAGAGCTGGAGTTAAAAGCAGTTGTGAGCTACCCACCAGATACATGTTCTGGGAATCGAACCTGAATCCTATCCAAGGGGAGTACACACTCTTAACCACTGAGATATCTCCTCAGCCCCATAAATTGGATAATTTATCATTGTATTAGTTTGCTTTTCTTTTGCTGTGATATATATATATATATATATATATATATATATATATATATATTCATATTCAAAAGCAACTCGGGAATAAAGGAGTTTATTTCAACAAACAGATTATAGTTTACCGTGGAGGGAAGTAAAGGAGGGAACAGTGACAGAGATCATGGAAGAACACTTAGCAACCAAAGAAATGGCCCACAGATGTGACTACATCTGCATACTCTTTCCCTACCCCTGCATTTCATGAGTTCTTTATAATACAGGGCTGACTTGGTGAATCAGTCGATCACCATCTGTCACTTAAAGTAGGGCTTACTCCATTTGCATTAAAGTCATTTCCATATTCCTGATTAATTTCTTTCTCTGTGCTCCTTTAATTAACTCTCAGGTTTTGGTAATCTGCTCCCCCCACCTTCTCTAATATTTTACCAAGTGTTTCCTCATTATCTTTGTCTCTTTTAGATTTAGGAATTCAGAGAGAGCTCTACCAGACCATGCTGACCACATGTTATAAGCAAACGTCCCCATGAACAGGTCTGGGCCAACTTTAAGAATGACGTGAGACTGAGGGACATACTCACCTGCCTAGACCAGCAGTGTTAGCTGGACCTCCCTCAGCCTCAGACAGGCAATTAAGTCTACCTCAAATGAGAACCACAAACGCAGCACCACTGACATTGCTAACCTAGAGTCCTGAGCAGAGCCATAGGTGTACCTCACTGGGGAGATTCACACGCCCCTGTGCACCTCACTGGGAAGAGCCCCGTGCCCCTGTATGCTTTACTGAGAAATCTCTATTGCTCATTGTATAACCACATGCAGCAACAATTGACCGATACACTGTCCACTCAATTCGACATGACCAATCACCCGCCTTTTCCACTGTCCTCTGACAGCCTAACCATCAAAGATCTCACTGGAAAAAATCAATTCTACAGTCTGCTTATAAAATAAATTCAAAGAAAAATGCTTTCTTTCTTGTCTGTACATGGAAAATTAAGCGAAATATCAATTCACACTCAGGTGCCTGGTCAGGCAGCCCTCACTCCAACCCTGAGTTGGTTTTGACATTTACAGCTTCATCAAAGCAATGAAATAGTCACAGCTTTGTAACCCGTAATTCACGGCGTCACAGCCTCGTTTAAGCAATGTCTAGGCCATTCGAGAATATTTAATTGAGATTTAAGCGCTTAAGGGATTTATATTGGACTCAGAAAGTCAACAAACTTATTTACTGGGTCTTTTTTCTGAATGAAGATAACACTTGTTTAGGCACAAGAAAGGTGTGAAGTAAAGATTGTGCTTGGCTCAAAGCCTCCAAATGGCTGTGAAGTGTCAGTTTTCTAGAAAAGTCCTCAGGAGATTCTTGGCACTAATAGGCCATGGTCTGAGCTCCTCCTAGTACAGCTTCCAAACTGAGAATCTGTAGCCACCAGAGACCCTCCAAAGAACCACACTGTTTAGAAGCTGTTGTGTCATCCCCAGGTAACTACCAGTCATGCCAAGGACATGCCTGTGCGTTCCTGATATCCTGTTGGTTCTGAGGGCCATGAACAGATGAGTCCCACACAAAAAACCCCAGTACAGAGCACACTGTCTGAAGGCATCTGAAGTCCTGAAATATGGGTAAGAACCCAGGCGTTTCAGGGTACATGTGATGTCTGGAGTTGGAGCCACATAGGCTCTTGGCTTTGAGGAAAAGAAAAGGCTATGCTTAACCAAGGGCTGCCCATAAGCAAGGGAATGAATGTGTGTGGCATTGGTAATGTGTTGGGCGAATGCTTTCTGGTAACTACTGGGCATCACTGGTCTATGCTGGTCCCATCTCACATGTTGAAGTTAATCTGGAGTCTCCAGGCCTGGTGGCTTCCCCAGATATAGACACTTCTAAGCATGTCTTGATCTCACTTCCCTTCCCCCAACACTACACAGGCTATTCCTACCTGCTGGCAAGCCCAAGGTCTTGGCCACCTTAACTGTAACAAGTCTCCTGATCAGTACTCTCAGTGCTCCCCACAACCTCTACCCATTCTCTCTCTCTCTCTCTCTCTCTCTCTCTCTCTCTCTCTCTCTCTCTCTCTCTCTCTCTCTCTCTCTCTCTCTCTCTCTCTCTCTATCTCTCTCTCTCTCTCTCTCTCTCTCTCTCTCCAGCACCTCTATTCCAAGATCTTTCTGTATGTGGTCCCAGCTTGGACTATCCACTGATCTTATGGACCTCTCCCCACCTTCCTTCCACTGAACTAGAGCATAATACATTGAGACTCTGGTCTTGCTTCTGTATGTACCCTTGGAGAACACTTCATGAGGGTTCTCAACGAGCTTTCAGAGGATACATAGTGGGTCCAGTGGAATGGTAAACAGGAATCTGAAAACTGGGGACCAGCTGGGTCCCTGCTTTGTCAGCTGTCACTCACCTTTCAATTGTGAGTCTGGGGACCAGCATAGACCAGTGATGCCCAGTAGTTACCAGAAAGCATTCGCCCAACACATTACCAATGCCACACACATTCATTCCCTTGCTTATGGGCAGCCCTTGGTTAAGCATAGCCTTTTCTTTTCCTCAAAGCCAAGAGCCTATGTGGCTCCAACTCCAGACATCACAATTGACCCACAGTTCAGGTTCCTCATCTATACAATGAGCAAATTCAGCTGGGAAATTAAGGAAAGGCAAGTGGCAGGCCCCATGATCCTCCCCTACTAGGAAGGTAAACATATCCATCAAGCCACAAGTGCTAGGGGGTGCTTCTTGGGGTAGATGACTCAACACACCCAGATGCAGAGAGGCAGGCAGTGTTTTGTGTCTCTCCAGTCTCCCTCTAAAGGAACAGCCAGGGCTTAGGTCTTTGGTTCTTACTCTCCTTCATCTAATATGCATATGTGGGTGTGATTTCTCAGCTGACAGAAAGAAGTAGAATGGATCCCAGGAGGAGGGAAATAGAAACCATTGAGTTTACCTGGGATTGTAGCCCTAACTAGAGAATCTTCTACACATAGAGGTACTTCAGACTACAGCATTTGCCAGTGACATGGGGCAGGGTAAAGAGAACAGCAGTGCTGTATCTGAGAACTCTGAACCTAGAGACTGGTGGGTCCTGAGCAGCCCAGAGCTGGAAACCATCACCCTCCTCCCCTACCAAGCTTGACCACATCAGGGAGGGGTAGGGTTCCAGCTCCTGCTGCTCAGGTACCACCTACTGTTGGTGGTTAAAATTCCTCATCTTCCCTCTCTGCCTGGCTTGAGCTGGGGCATGTTCAGGGTCAGAATTGTTTCCGTAACTACAGCAGCATCTCTAAGTGCAGCTATCCACCTACACATAGCAGATGCTCATGAAAACATAAGAGAAAGTGACTGGAGAGATGGCTCAGACTCTCACTGAGATGCTCACTGACAGCTCACTGACTGCTCTTCCAGAGGTCCTGAGTTCAATTCCCAGGAACCACATGGTGGCTCACAACCATCTGTAATGGGATCCAATGCCCTCTTCTGGTGTGTCTGAAGACAGCGACAGTATACTCATATGCATAAAATAAATAAATTTTTAAAAACATAGGAAGAAGATGGAAGATCTCAGGCCAGGCTGCTCTGTGCAGGAAGCAGTGATGGGTGGGAGGTGTGCGAGGTGAGTGGCTGCCATACCCAACAGGATCTAGGGTGGGAACCAGGGTCTCAGTCAGTCCCCTGCTAGCTGTCCTACAACAGTTGATACTGGGGAAGCCAGTAGAATGCCATCTTCAGCATCAGCCCTTGGAATTCCAGAACATTCCAGACCACTCTCCTATTGAACCACCACTAAACTCCATAGGGTAGTAGACTCTATCCTATCCTCACAGCCCTGGCCCACATGGCTATAACTGGAAGCATCCTCCGGCTTATCCATCTGAGATCACTCTGCATTTATTTCTGGTTCCTACTTAAGGTGCTTATTCCTCGTTGGTTAAGTTAAAAAATGATGTTACAGAAATGAGGTGAGGAGAAGATGACCAGGACTGGGGACAGGGGACTTCCCTGCAAAAGAAAAATCAAAATTACAGGGTCAAGGAGCCCTCATACATTCTGATAAGAAAGCAGATCTTGGGGCTGTTGGTGAAGCTCTAGAGATACAAAGCATCCAGGCACATGGCTGTGTCACCCTCCTCAGGGTCAGAGTTCATGGGGAGCAGGTGTGGTTCCCTCTGGCTTTTAACCCCAGCAAGACCCCCATCTCTGAGAAGGTGCCTCATGATGCTGCCAATGCCCATTTCTGGCATTCCAGTTCTACTCCCTCCTGAATCCTGGAGACAGCAATGCCCCTGTAGTGTTGTCATCACAGAACAGCTCCTACTTTGGGTACCCCCACTCTAGTCTCACTCCTCATAGAGGATGGTCCTGGATGCAGATGAGTTCAGAATAATCAGTTGTGCCCTTGAGGAATGCCTAGCAGCCTCCAGTCAGGCCTGAGGTACCCAGCAAGGCCTACAGGAAGGAAGCAGAAGTGCTCACTCAGAGGTGAGGGAGCATACACAGATGATCATGAGGAGCATGTGTGTCTGAGTGACTCTCAGACTTTCACGGGCTTAAGGACAGCACATATGACCCTCCCTATCAGCCTTTAGAGAGGATCAAGTCAGCCACTGAGGAAGTAGTCATGCAATACATCTTGGTTTTGCTGGAATTGTCATAAAGTCGTTTGCTTACCTTCCTGACTGTCACTGGGCAAGGCTTCTGGCTTCCTGCAGGTACATTTCTGAAGACTGCCTCTCTGGGCTAGATCACAGATGGGAGACTGGTTTTCTGGGCAGGTTTTCCCCATTTTGTGTCTTCTTCGTGGCTGGGTGTGCCTGTCACTCACAGCAGAGCCCCTCTGAAGCCCCGCCCCACTGCTCTCAAGAAACAAGAAGCTGTACATGAAAAGCAAAGTGGAAGACTTAACCAACCTCCCCATGATGTTCCCAGAATGGCTTTTTCCACCGGGACACACCCCCAAGGCCAACATGAACTGTTCTCCCCAATCACTCACTCACACACACTTGTCAGAAGTCTCACAGATGTGATCTCCAGTCTGTAGACTGTGACATACTTGTCAGACTCTCACATGAGACAATCAACTATGAAAAACTGAATGTGGGTTATAGTTTAACATTTTTTTAAAAAAATCAAAATATCAGATGACAAAAATTCTCAGGAGATTGAAAGTTTGAGGCAATTATGGATAAAACCACAGGGACCTGGGGACGCTCTGGAACTAATGGTTTTCCAGCAATGATTTCAATTGCTTCTGTAATTATTGCTCCACTTTGATTGGGGTCATTTGGCAATTTGCATTTTTTTCTAGAAATCCACACTTCACCCAGATTTTAAGTAGAGAAGGGCGCCCAGTGTTTCCTGCTCTGATGCTTCCTATTGATGTGCTTCAATTGACACAGTCCTACTTAATCAGATTATTAAAAGAACATACTTTCTATTCCAATCTATATGATTTAATATATCAGAAGTTATCTGAATAGTGTGTTTTTATTTATAATTGACACATAACTGTGTTCCTTGGGGTAAAAATTGTAATTACACCTTAATAATTTCTATCATTGACTTTGATTTTAAACCACTAGCTCACTCTTCTTTCCAAATGCCCAAGAGAAGGCTGAGATAGAGGAGCCGGGAGCTGCATCATACAGGGAGGCCCCACAGGGAGATCTCTGTCTCCAGAAAAGGCTAAGGTAGGTCCTTGCCTGCAGAGCCTGCAATCCAAGTGACAGCATGGCATTTGACCCAGAGCTCCTCCCTCATGCCTCAGTCACAACTTAGTTGTCCATTCTTGGGAGCAGCTTAAAGCCAAGCTCTCTTGGTGTTTCCCTTCCACTGGCTCTAGGGAGCCCATCCTGGAGAAGCATGTCAGTGAGAGGACTTGAGGTTTGACAGAGAAAAGGCAGTGCTCCCCCTACCCAGCCGTGAGAACAGTGCCCCCTGTCTGGAGCTATGAAGACATAAAAGGAGCCCTCTCAACCACAAGTGTGTGAATTGTGTTAGCAGATATTTATTTTCATATTTATTTATTCATTTATTCATTTATTTATGTGTTTTTTTTTGCCAACTTGAAACAATCCTAGACATGTCTGGAAATCTAAGAGAGAACTAAGATAATGCCTCCATAAGACTGGCTTATAGGCATGAGGGAGGAGCTCTGTAGAGTTTAGCCTTGATTGATGATTGATGATTGATGATTGATGATTGATGATTGATGATTGATTTGGGAGGGCCTAGCTCATTATGGGTGGTGCCACCACTAGCAGATGATCCTGGATAAGAAAACAGGCATAAGGAGCAAGCCAGTAAGCAGCACCCTTCCATGACTTCTGCATCAGTTCCTGCCTCCAGGTTCCTGCCTTGAGTTCCTGCCCTGACTTCCTTTGATGATGGAGTATGATGTTCCCTAAGCCAAATAAGCCCTTTTCTTCCCAGGATGCTTCTGGTTATGGTTGTCATCACAGCATAGAAATCCTTGCTAAGACCTTTCTCTTTCTTCTGCCTGAACTGCTGCAGGCATGCTTACTTACGAGCGGGATGATACCTAGCCTGACACAGAAACCAGGGAGGGAGAGTATACACAATTCTTCATGATGTCCTAGACAGTTTTCACAGTTAAGACTCTCTGAACTTACAGTCACCAAAGGTAGACACTGATGTGGATGGCAGGAAGTGCATGATGACAAGAGCCTGAAATAGCTGTCTCCTTAGAGGTCTGCCAGAGTCTGACATGTTCAGAGGCAGAAGCTCACAGCTAACCACTGATCTGATCAAGGGTTTCCCAATGGAGAAGTTAGAGAGAAGACTGAAGGAGCAGAAAGGGTTTGTAGCCCCATGAGGAGAGCAACAATACCAACCAACCAGAGCTTCCCAGGGTCTAAACCACCAGCCTGGGAGCACATAGAGAGGGACCCATGACTCCATCTGTACATGTAGGGGAGGATGGCCTTGTTGGGCATAGGTGGGAGAGGAGATCTTGGTCCCATGAAGGCTGAACACCAAGTGGGGGGGGGAATTCAAGGATGGGAGGTGGGAGTGGGGGTAGATGAGACCACATTCTCATAGAAGCAAGAGGAGGGGGAATGGGCTAGGAGGTTCCTGGGTAGTGGGGAGAATGGGGGTAAGGGGATAAAATCTAAAATGTAAATATAATATCCAATAAAAAAAAGAAAACTGAAAACACTGAAAAAAAAACTTTCTGAACTTATCAGACAATATGTCTACAGACAAAGTTTGCACCTCATTCAACAACTGTCATGGCTCCCGGAGCTAGGAGGCCTGAGCGGAACACAGGGCAGATAGGAAGTCTGAACTTGGATCTGCAGGTCATATTGAACCTCAGCCCAGATGCTGGAGTCTGCGAAGATGAGATGCAGCCGACAAACACACGGGACATAGAGAAGTTTACTCGTAGGTATGTTTATGGGGCTATACTGCTTACATTAATTGAGGTGAGAAGATCTAACCTAAAAATAGAAGGCACCTCTCCCTGGGTCCTGGACCCTATACGTGAAGAACGTGGACTCAGCTCTGGCATGCATGCACACATTCATTCTCTCTCTGCTCTCGACTGTGGATGTGGTGTGACCAGCTGCTTCAAGGTCCTGCTTCCTTGACTTACCTGCAGTGATGGGCTATGACCTAGAACAGTGAGCCAAACAAGCCCTTTCTCCTCAAAGTCTTTCTTTTAGGGATATTTTATCACAGCAACAGAAAACAAGATAGGACCTAATTCTTTAAGTGCAGAAAGCAAGACAGACACCAGTTCCTGGGGCCCAGTGGGTTACATAAAATACATTCACAGTCTCCCATATGTCAATGGACTGTATCCAGCTCCCCTCGAGAACCTGCAAACAGCCTTCCTAAGCCACAGTGTACTGTGACACCAAAAGACAGAGCTCCCAGTAAGGGCCATGGCCACCTGGATCATGTGCTGAGCCTGTTGAAGAGGAAGCTAATTCACCATAACGTCAGAGGCACAGTGTCACTGAGGGGGACTGCCACTGAAGCCAGTCCCACTGTTAAAAATGACATCTCTGGGGACTGGGAAGGTGACTTTGATGGTAAAGTGTTGATCTAGCAAGCATGAAGACCTAAATTCTATCCCATGACCCATACTCTTCTAGTTTTCTTTCTGTGTCAAGTTAAGAATATGGTTATGTGTATGTGTGGAGGGCAGTGGACCATGCCACCAGACAGAAAACTTGGTAAGGTCGAGCGGATTCAGAAACCTCCAAAATTCTCATATCTGAGAACAGTAAGCGTTTAATCTACTCTAGACCAGGTTCCTGTCCTGAAACATGTGACCATGACACCCCATGGAGAGGATCGTGACAATTAGTCACATAGGGGCAGTGCCCCAAGCCCCTCCACATGTAGATGAGGTGTCCCTAACATCTCAGACCCCAACCCACCCCAAAATGTATATAAGACCCTATCCACAAGGAATAAAGTGCATGAGTTATTTCATCAAAAACCATCTGAGAGTGTCTGTCATAGGCCTATTGTGTCCTGCCACCTGCCACCAACTCTGGGCCAGTGGCAGCCAGCCAGCCACAGAAAAGGCCTGGTATCCCACCTTACTCAGGCTCCCTGTCAGAGAGCTACAACTCCTGACTGCTCTGACCAGGCCAGAGCCCTGCAGATCCCTGTGGATAGCAACCGCTACATAGATTGACACGTGTGTGTGTGTGTGTGTGTGTGTGTGTGTGTGTGTGTGTGTGTGTGTGTGTGTGTACAGGACACACTAAACAATTTAAAAACTAAAACATGGTGGCACACACTTGTAACTCCAGCACTAGGGAAGCAAAGACAGAATGATCCCCAGAGATGGCTAACCTGTTCATTGTCTCCCGGTCAAAGAGAATTTCTGTCTCAGAAAACAAGTGAACATCAATCATCCAAAGTGTTATCTGGCCTCTACATGTACACTTATACACATGCACATGTACCTGCACACACACACACACACACACACACACACACACACAAATATTTCTGACCACAGTAGAAATCTTAGCTGCTATATCCTCTTGTACTGAACTTTCCTATGCAACTTGAATTTTGACTGAGGCCATGTACTGTCTCTACAGAAAACATTGAGTCTGAATGTCCAATAAGATGGTATTGTTGTTGTTGTTATCATCATCATCATCATCATCCTACCTGGATATCAACACTATAAGCTTTTCAGACAAATTGAGCAGCAATAGTCATTAGTGAGTCCTACTGCCAGCAGAATGCTGTGACAAGAAATCAGGAAAATCTACTGTCTTAATTGGCTAGTGAGAAAACTAACGTGAAGAGAGACAAGCAGTTCTCCAGAGGTCTTACAGCTCTGGCCAGTGGGATGGGGTTGCCTCTGGCCCTTACGGACTTATGAATAAATAAAGACTAGTATCTCGAGACAGAGGATGTTTTTCTCTGTCCTGTGGGGTCTATATAGCCATAGAACTTTCTTCAGTGGTACATTGAGTGGTAAAGCTCCAGCAGACACCCCCAGCCTGCACCTCAGGACTTGTACAGTCTTAATGCCCTTTGTAGACTGATGCTGAAGGAGTCTGAGGTGTCCAGCCACCAGCCAGTCACTGTCAGACATGGTGAAGAGGCCTCCTCAGCCATCAGACTGCCAGAAGAACCTCATAGCCATCCACAAGGTCATGGGGAATAACAACATATATAGCTTCTATCACCCGTGTAGGGATTGCTTGTTACACAGTGAAGATAACTTAGACACTACCTGTATAGGTTAGGGATGAACAAGTTATGGGCTGTCTGGGCTTCATCAGGGACTGACTGTCCACTGTCTGATCTCAAAGTGGCTTCCATTATCAAACTCAATAGCCACAGTCTATGTGAGACAGTTTGAAAGCTTCAGATCCCAGGAGCTTTAGACAAACCGAGGAGCTCTCTAACCCACCATCAGTAATGAAGTGCCGCTTGTCCAGAGAGACTGCTCCCAGGCACGGTGGCAAGCAGAATGCTCCAGAGATATTTTTGAACATACCGGCAGAAGCCCCGTGATTGAATGTGTCATTATCCAATGATGGCTGGTGATCGTCAATTACTTAACCGAGAGAATCAAAGTACAAATTGCTGGGTTCGCTCAATTACTGCTAAAATGGTATAAAAGCATTTTAATTGTAATCAGAACGCACCCTCTCCAGTGTGGATATTAAAGACAGTAATGAGCAGTCATAAATACAGTGACCCATTTATCTCCTTATCCGCCCACCAAACAGAAACACCGCGTCCCAGTAAACTGACGCAAAGAGCAGAACGGAGTTAATTAGGTCTGCTGAATTAGTGGAACATCTAAATTGGATTCTATTCCAGTGTTGGGTTGAAATTCGTCTTAGCTCGGAGCTGGTTTTCTAGCTGAAAAACGGTGACAAGTGAAATAATGAACTTAATACAAAATGATCTGCTTTGGAAAAAAAATGAAAGAGGGAAAAGGTATTTAATATCTTTATCCTTCTACAAAGGTGGCTTGGGAGCATCAGGGTGACTTTTAGGCAAAAAGTCTGGTGGACTCACTGCTGTGGCCTCAGTGGTGAAGGAACTGAGCCGGTCATTTGGAGTTCAGGATACTGGATAAGTGATTTACTAAATGAGAAGCCTTGTCCTTGGGCATGGGCTGTCCCAGAGAGCCAGGTTCTACAGTGGAACATCCTCATTTTGTGTGTGTGTGTGTGTGTGTGTGTGTGTGTGTGTGTGTGTGTGTGTGTGCTTTGTTTGGGCACATTTTTTTTCAAGATTTCCAGGAAAGCACGGTCAGGGCAAAGTCCCCAGAATACTTTCTCAGCACAGCTTGGTCAGCCCTGCTAGAAAGGGCCTCTCTCCACATTCCTCAGTGCTATCCTAGATGGGGACAGAAAATAAAGAGTGCCATATTGGGCCTACCAGGTCATGATTAAGAACACCTTGACCCCTTGACCCAAAAAGCATTAGGGTCACAGATGTCCAGCCTGGGTGAGACTGGAACCAGTGTGACCCAGTGAGCAGGCCTGCACACATGGAGTATTAGTGGCTTGTACTAGGTAGGGAAACCCTATGGAATCTTTGTTTTACGTTTGTTTTGGGTTACATTTGTTTGATTTTTTTTTTTTGAGAACTTCATACATGCATATAGTTTGTTCTACTTTTTAAATTTTTGAAAATTTCATTCATCATTGTCTTGTGAAGAAGACTCAGTGACTGTTCTCACAAACCTGCCTGGGTCATCTCCATAAACAGGCATGTCATGCCTACCTGCATGCAGCGCTGTCACTAAAAGTTTGAGTGCATCCAGATCATGTCTGTAACAAGACGAACTCTAGGGTGCAAAGAGCTAAGGATTGAGGAAACCATTGGCTTTTTGCTAGTCAGACAATGTTGAGGCCTGGAAACACTGTCCAGCACCTCAAACCCAAATCTTGTCCCTGACACCCTGACCTGTACATGGTGTTGTTGCCCTCTAATTTCATGGGAGTTAGTAACATGGTCCCCTGACTGTCATTCAAGAGTTTCTATAATGGTATGCAGTAGAGGTAGGAAGCCCTGAGCTGGTGGAGTATCCAGTTTCCTGTGAAGGTGCATTCATACTTGGCCATGACAAAAAGAACACAAGGCTTTGGGCAATAGGAAAACTCAAAATACAAAAGCCTAAGGGGAAGACAGAGACAAAACTGTAGAGATAATCTCTTATGCACTGTGTCAATAAAATTTAATGGCCAGTGAGCTGAGGCAGTATTAGATGGTGGAACATCCAGACAGAGGAGGACTCTAGGAAAGAGTTGAGTGTGGGAAGATTCTCCACACAGACTAAGGGTGGTCGGACACATAAAACTGAGGAGAGGTAACTAGCCTTGTGGCAAACGTAGAACAATGATTTAAATGGGTTAATGTAAGTTATGAGCTGGTTGATAAACAAGCCAAAAGCTTAGGATCTAGGCATTTAATAATATAATAATTAATTAATTAATTAATTAAGCCTCTGAGTCATCATTTAGGAATTGGGGCATGGGTGGAAAAGCCCACAGTTAAACCAGACAGTGCCAGACTCTCAGATGTGTTGTGATAGGTAGGTTCTCCTGAGCAAAGGTCCAGAAAAGGAGATAGAAATGGAGAAGTGGAGAGACAGCTGATAGGAGAGAGAGGGAGAGAATAGATGATAAAAAGATGATGGAAGATGATGGATAGATAGATAGATAGATAGATAGGCAGGCAGACAGACAGACAGACAGAGAGTACATAGATAGGTAGATACGTAGATAGATGGATAGATGGATGGGACAGACAGACATATAATAAGGAATTAGTTCATGAAATTTGGGAGATTGGCAAGTCTTAGTTTGAAGTCTGAATGCCTTGATGTGGTTAGTCTGAAGCCCTGAGGACCATGGGATAAGATGATGTAGTTCCTGGTTTAAGGGAAAAAAGATGAGGTGACCTTGTCAAACAGGGATGAAAGGAATAGGTAAATTTCCTTCTCTATTGATTGACTCGGGCCTTATCAGATTGAATGACGTATCCTCATAGGGATGTCATCTACCCCACTGAATCCACCAACCCAAATGCTAATTTAGCCTGGAAACACCCTCACAAGCACTCAGAATCATTGTGTAATTGTGCATCCTGCAGTCCGCTTAAAATTGACACAAAATTGACTATCACAGACACCAAGTGCACATTCATGCACATGTTCCAAACACTGAACCTCAGTTTCCCACCTGAGTAACAGGAGTAAGAACATCCAACTTGCAGTCACTGTGAGAAGATATGTAAACAAGTAAGTATATCAGGGGTAACAGTCAGTTGAAGAATGGCCAGAAGAGAGCCTCAGATGTCCTTGACACGGAGGTGATACCTGAGTTAAACGTCAATTGGACAAGAGCCAAAGGTGTAGATTTTCACAACTGGAATCATCCATGAAAATCTTGCTTGAGGCCTTCAACCCAGAGTGCAGTCCTAGAGAAGGCAAAGAAATCATTTCAGAGAAGAGAGACTTCAAGAAGCAGAGAACACATGGTGTTCCTGGTAGCCACACACACAGATGGAAGAGACTACATCGCTTCTGAGTCCAGGTGCTAGGCCAAAGGCAAGCATGCCTCTCAGGGCCTGGGTATCGGCTGATCAGCCTGCAGGACATCCCAGTGAAGTTCTTGGCAAAAACTGTCATGGCTTCTAGGATCTAGAGATCCTGGAAGATACACTTAACATTTGAGACTGCCAGCAATCTCAACATTTCTGCAGCCAGCCCCACAAGCAGAAGGATGCATGCCAGGGAGCAGAGAACACTAACTGCTCCTCAAAATCTGTAAGGGAAAAGTTGAGGAACACTACACATAGTAGCTAGATCAGAGACCCTAGGAAGCCCTTCAGCCAAGGGGATAGTAAAAAGAAAAGCCTAGCCCATGGTGCTTACCATAGGAGAAGTGTGGACTTAGTCAGGTAGTGCAGGTCCACATCAAGCTTGTTTCGGGGACAAAAGAAGCATAAGTAAGCCCAGTGGGCACAGTGTGTCTGAGGACATAGAGTATGCTCCATGTGGATGTATCATGCTTTTGACATCCAATCACACATGATAAGATTTTTTTACCTTGAGCCCCTGCAGCTTCCCAGAAACCCCACAGGGTGGAAGCCCAAGAGAAGGGCCTCTGATGGTGATTGTGGAATACTGCAAATATGGAAACCTGTCCAACTACCGCAAAAGCAAACACAACTTATTCTGTCTCAACAAGGATGCAGCCTTGCATATGGAGCCCAAGAAAGAAAACCTGGAGCCAGGCCTAGAGCAGGACCAGAAACCCTGCCTAGACAGTGTCAACAGCAGTGAGAGCTTCACCAGCTCTGGCTTCCAGTAAGAAGATTACAGTGAGATCTCCAAGCAGCCCCTCACCATGGAAGACCTGATTCCCTACAGTTTCCAAGTGGCCAGAGGCATGGAGTTTCTGTCCTCCAGAAAGTGCATTCATCTGGACCTGGCAACACGGAACATCCTTTTATCTGAGAACAATGTGATGAAGATTTGTGACTTTGGCCTGGCCCAGGATATTTATAAGAATCCTGACTATGTGAGAAGAGATGTGAGTGAGCTCAGGTGCTCACTCAATCCGTTTCTACCCTGTCGTGTTTAGACCACAGACTGAAGCCCTTGCAAAACGCTTCTCAGCAGTCTTCCCCCCAAATGTCCATGTGGTTCTGTGAAGACTGGTAGTCCAGAAGAGCTGTGTACCAGAGAATTCTTGGGATGGAATCTTCTCTTTCTGTCTCTGATCCTTAGCTGGGTACCTGTCCTGATAGCAGGATCCCCTGAGACTTGTTAAACTAAGCAGCCGGCTGACCCCTGCAGAGGCCACATCAGTCTCTGCCCGCCATCCCTCTGGGAGTCCCATGTCCCACTGAAAAAAAAAAAAAAAAAAAAACAGTGAGGCCTCTTCCCCTCAGATAAACCCCAATGATTGATTTAAAAAAAGATTTTTTACCTTGAAATATATATATATCTTTATCAACATGATCACAGCTTCACCATCAGCAGCACCAACCACCATCACTACCAACATCATTGCACAGCATCCCCGCCATCAGCAGCACCAACCACCATCACTACCAACATCATTACACAGCATCCCCGCCATCAGCAGCACCAACCACCATCACTACCAACATCATTACACAGCATCCCCACCATCAGTAGCACCAACCACCAGCACTACCAACATCATTACACAGCATCCCCACCAGCAGCAGCACTAACCACCATCACTACCAACATCATTGCACAGCATCCCCACCAGCAGCAGCACCAACCACCATCACCACCAACATCATTACAAAGCATCCCCACCAGCAGCAGCACCAACCACCATCACCACCAACATCATTACACAGCATCCCCACCAGCAGCAGCACCAACCACCATCACTACCAACATCATTACACAGCATCCCCACCAGCAGCAGCACCAACCACCATCACTACCAACATCATTACACAGCATCCCCACCAGCAGCAGCACCAACCACCATCACTACCAACATCATTACACAGCATCCCCGCCAGCAGCATCACCAACCACCATCACTACCAACATCATTACACAGCATCCCCACCAGCAGCAGCACCAACTACAATCATTACCAACATCATTACACAGCATCCCCGCCAGCAGCATCACCAACCACCATCACCACCAACATCATTACACAGCATCCCCACCATCAGCATCACCAACCACCATCACCACCAACATCATTACACAGCATCCCCACCATCAGCATCACCAGCCACCATCACTACCAACATCATTACACAGCATCCCCACCATCAGCATCACCAACCACCATCACTACCAACATCATTACACAGCATCCCCGCCAGCAGCAGCACCAACCACCATCACTACCAACATCATTACACAGCATCCCCACCATCAGCATCACCAGCCACCATCACTACCAACATCATTACACAGCATCCCCGCCAGCAGCAGCACCAACCACCATCACCACCACCATCATTACACAGCATCCCCAGCAGCAGCAGCACCATCACACTCATTGCCATAATCACAGCACCATCACAGTCACCATAGTCACACACCATCACCAGTACCACTTGTATTAGTTAAAGTTCTCTAAAGGAACAGAAATTACAGAGTGTGTATGTGCTCGCGTGCGTGCACGCACGTGCATGCGTGTAGACTGAGGTTTATAAGAGTGGCTTACAGGCTGTGATCCAGCAAGTCCAGCTATGGCTGTCTACCAATGGAAGGTCAGAAAACCCAGTGGTTGTTAAATCCATGAGACAAGATGTCTCAGCTGGTCTTCTGTATTCTCCAGAATCCCATAGAAGTAGGCTCTGATGCCTGTGGAGGATAGGACTTGCCAGTGAGAGTGGAAGCAAGCAGGCAAAGAAAAGAAGCTTCTTTCTTCCATGTCTTTTAGATAGGCTGCCATCAGAAGGTGTGGCCCAGATTTAAAGGTGCATCTTCCCACTTCAAAAGATCTACATTAAAGATATTATCTTTCCACCTCAAAATAAGGGGAATCTTCCCTCTTTAAATGATTTAATTATAAGATAAAAATCTCCCACAGGTATAACCACCTGCTTGGGATTAAGTTAAATCTAGGTGTAATCAAGTTGACAACCAAGAATAGCCATCATACCACTAAGGTCACCACCATGATAACCATCATCACCTTACATACTACAATCACCATCAACGTCACCATCATCACAACCATCATCACAGTTACTACCATCAAATATTATTAATATTATAATCACCATCAGCATCACACATCATCAGCATCACCACGGTCCCACCATGGTCATCACTGTCGTCATTTTCCACGATCAGCATCATCACCTTCACCATCATCATGACCATCATCACCATTCTCAACGTTATCCCTGTCACCATCAACTCTACTATGACCATCATTATTAACAGTATTACTATTATCATCACTACCATAATCAATACCATCACCACCTCCATCACAGTGATCTTAGTCACGACCATCACTATCATTGATTGTAACCATTAACATCAACATCATCATGTAATCCACTAGCATCATGGATTAAAAGATTTTCTTCTAATAAATGTGGATAATTATTATCATTCATTACGACATTTATCAATCCTCTCACATTCAAACTTGGAGACTAGATTTTTTTTTGGTTTTCTAGGTGCCATCTTGTGCACTATAAGCCAAATAGCAGTATCCCTAGCCTCTACCCAATAGATACCAATAGCAACTGTTGCCTCAGTTGTGAGCATAAACACTTTCTCCAGCATTGCCCTTGTTCAAGTGGGAAGCAGAATTGCAGCTGGCTAAGATCTACTGCTTGAGGACCATTTGATGTTGCTACAAGCTAAGTCCCATGCCAGCACTCACAGCCTCATGTCCTATCACAGAATTTGTGTTGTGTTGTCTGCCCGTGGTGTTCACGTGAGCAGACGCATGACTGATGTGGGCTTTTATGTAGCTTTACCAGGGACATCGTGCAGCAGAAAACATCACATATATTATTTTTTCATGTACATTGAAATTGGAAAATGTAAATCCTGATGACACCTCGTGAAAACCCAGACAGATTCACCAACATAGGCCTGCTCAAAGGACAGAAAATTGTAATGACTTGTCTCCTTTTTCATTACTCTAACTGATGAATTGAAAGATTCATTTTAACCACATGCCAAACACAAATTCTAAAAACACACTCACACAAAACCCTCCCCTCTACTCCTTTCAGATGTCCCAAGATGCCTCTGTCTTCGGTATTACCGCCAAGCTCCACAGACACCTCTGGTTATACAGAACCCATCCTCCCTGGTATGTGGCAGTCAGAAGATGGGAGTTAACCAGCTTTGCCTCCACCCCCTGACTGAGAGGAGACTGTGTGTGAAACGGTGCAGCTGTGCTGTGGGATAAGGCTGGCCTAAAAGACATGCCTGAACTAGGAGAAAGGCAACTGAGGAGCTGCAAGCATCAAAACCCACCGGGAGGTCTGCAGGAGCTCAGCTCCTCAATCTTCATTTTCCACTTCTCTGGTCTGGGTTTTGATTAGCTTTTCACTTCTCCATCCATTTGCATCTGTCGCGATTAATTTACAAGAGATTTCCTGGTGTCCTTAGTCAAGCCATTCCCTTCCCTTGACCTAGCTGTTTCAACAACTCACCCCTGTGTCCAGTCTACCTTCATGCAAGTGTAGGAAGGTGGAAAAGTGAGCAAGGATGGACCAACAGACGGCATGTCCACATCAGATAAGGACAAAGGCTGAGCAAGGTGCAGCTCTCTCCCTGAGTGAGGCAGATACCCTATTTAGCCATTTTCACAGCCTCTAGAACACCCCAACATGGCTGTAAACAGTGGACAGAAAGAGCAGTAATGTGGGGTTACAAGCTAAAAAACAGAGGCTTGGAAAGATGCACGGTGGAAGCTCACCTTCCATTTCCCAGTTTCCTTTCTATTCTAAGCATGCTGGCCTCCTGTTCTCATTCTGGTCCCGTCTTGAAAGGCTTTCAACTCTATGCAACCCCATCATGATGCCACCTTCTCCCTCTTCCTCTTTCTCTTCCTCTTCCTCTTGGAGCTCTCTCAATTCTACAGTGAACCCACTTTAATAGGTCAAACTTCAAAAACTATGGGTCTAATGGCCTCATGGCCTTGTGTGTGAAATGCATCTAGGATGAGAATACACAGGCTACCACATACAGCCCAAGCCATAGACACTGTGGTTGCTTATAGGATTTTTTTTAACTTTACTATATCTAAAAGAAGAAAAGAAATGGGGAAAGAGGAAGAAAGAAAGAATATGAGAAGCCCTCTTAGGATAAGCTGAACTATACCAATTAAAATTATTTTAAAATACATAGAGATATGAATATATATATATATATATATATATATATATATATATATATTAGATAGATGGTTTAGGTAAATAAAGATAGATAGATAGATAGATAGATAGATAGATAGATAGATAGATAGATGATAGATAGATAGATAGATGATAGATAGATAGATGATAGATAGATAGATAGATAGATAGATAGATAGATAGATAGACGTACATATATACACAGATACAAAAACAGATACATGGATAGATGGAGAGAGAAATGATAGATAGATAGATAGATAGATAGATAGATAGATAGATAAATAGAGGCAGGCAGGCAGACAGACAGACAGACAGACAGACAGACAGATATAGTTGAAAAGCAACCTATTTAACTCCTTATCTACATAATCTTATAAAATCTGTCCTGCCAATTTTTAAAAAGCTGAGTTATAAACAGTGAGGTTCAGTTTGGCCCCTTGGATTCAGAGCCATCTACTCATTTTAGATAACGAGTTTCACTTCTTGTCAAGTTTTTTTTTTTAAATCTTAAGATCAGGTTATAACCCAGGCAGAAATTCAGTCACTGGATCAGAAACCTAGAACACCTAGTGTATGTGACTTGACTGATGAGGACCCTGCCCACTGACTGGGCCACCAGTAGAGCCTGCAGAGCCCTCTAGCCACCACCCAGATGTAACCTTTCTGTGTATCCCATCACTCCCTGCCCCACTTTCCTCAGACCTCAGAAACTGGGCACTTCTGCAAAGCCATGGAGCCAAGCTACTTAGGCACAACCAGTTTGAAGTGGGACATTTGACACTACTTCACAAATGAAATTTTTTACATTTTCCAGCTCTTTTATAAGTGGAACAACACAGATTTGAAAATCTACCTAATATGAACTAGGCACATGGCAGAGCTTCCCTATGCCCCAGCACCCACAGCTCTGGTCCCTCTGGGCTCAAGGGTCCATTTTGCTTCAACTCTCTCACTTGTAAATAAGACCAAGTGTCTGGGACAAGTGGCCTTAACAAACCAGGCCACTTGGTAGATCATTTATCTACCAAGAGAATTTCTTCATCCCTGCTGCTTTTCACTGCAGAAACAAGGACACCCTGGACCAACTTAGCCAGGAGTGCTGAGCTATCACATCAGGGCTTGATGCCGAGAGATACAGATTGTAGGAACTATATTTGCCTGAGTGAGAAGTAAGCTTTTGATCACCAGCCCTAGATGAAGAGGCTGTTCCTCACTGTGATGCTCTTTGGCATCTTGACTGCATCCAGATCAATGTGTCTCATGTCTCACCCATCCCATGCCCATGGAGAACCTATTGAGCCAACGATCCCTGTAGTCCCATCCTCCAGATGAGAAAACTGAGTATGAAGAAATGTGACACCACATAACAGAGCTCTGGTTCCCTCGAGCAGTGTACAATTCTCAGATGCCCTCCAGTCTGCCAGCCCTTGGGAATACTAAGCCCTCAACAATATTCATTTATATTCTCTTTTCCTTAAACATCATTTGTTGTCCAAGTACCATGGAATTTCCAGGCTATATCCAACACCTTATCTCATCTCCAAATCCTGCAGGCCACCACCATAACAAGCCAACTTGTCCCAGATTGTTCCTATATCCCTGATACTTGAAGTGTTAATCATCCCAAGGGTGTCTCTGAAATAAGAGTTCAACCAAACATTGAGACCTGGTAGAACTGGGAGCCAGCGTTCACATGTTGACTCCACCATCCCTGCCAATTCAACAGGTGGCCATTCTCCCTTCCCAAATGGTCTACATTTGGCAAAATTCAATTCAATTTATAAATCGCTAAGCATGTGCTTACAACCTGTAGAATCCGTGGACACCAGTCAGAATCATATGGCTCGCACCAGATGGATGGCAAGGACACATATGCTCAGACAGTATAGCAGCTGCTCATAAATTTTATGACAAGGAAGAGAAACAACTCTAACAGTGACAATAATGATGGTCATTATGGAAGTGGTCATGGTTGTGGTGTGGTTGTGGTGGTAAAGATGGCAGTGACAATGACTACATTGAGGATGGTGGTACTTGTGGTGATGATGATGGTGATGGAGACGATGTGGTGATGGAGAGGATAGGTGGTGGTGACAGTGGAAAGTGGAGATGGTGCTGATGGTGGTGATGATGATCATGGTTGTCTTAGTTTCATTGACAGTATGGTAATGATGGTGGTGATGGTGGTGTGGCAGTAGAGACAATAATAGTCATGACGTTGATGATAGTGATTGTGATGGCTATTCTTGGTTGTCAACTTGACAATATCTGGAATACACATTATATGTCTCATTATAAAGCCAAGGCTTCTGGGTATAATTGTGAAGGATTGTTTTTGGAGGTGGGAAGACCCACCCTAAATCTGGGCTGCATCTTCTGGTGGCAGCCTACGTATAGGACACGGAAAAAGGGAGTTCTTGCTCTTTGCTTGCTCTCATGTGGAAGTATAAGCTGAATAAGCTCTTTCCTTCCCAACTGTCTTTTGGTCATGGTGTTTCAGCACAACAATATAGAAATCCTAACTAAGACTGATACCCTAAATTTCTATTGATTGACACAAGAACACAACTTTTACACTAGCCTATCCAGACACAGAGCATCCATAAGAAATGAGTGGAACACTCCAAGGCTTCTCACTTTTCTCAGCAAAGAGATCCTTACACTCCCTAACTTCTCTACAGTGAGGGTTTGTCCATTGGTTTTCAGTGCCTCATGGTGGCAGTGCTGAGAATCCAGCATCCTGAGAATGGCTTCTTAAGCTATTCTTTCCACTGGACTTTGGGGTCTTGGGTCCAAGCCAGTGTCTCCACTGCCAGCAGAGGCTCTGGTACTCAGCATCTCCCTCAGCAAGCCATATACTAGGTAAAACAGACCATAGCAAGGGTTCAGAGAACACCGGCATATTCAT
This sequence comes from Arvicanthis niloticus, assembly GCF_011762505.2. Taxonomy (NCBI): domain Eukaryota; kingdom Metazoa; phylum Chordata; class Mammalia; order Rodentia; family Muridae; genus Arvicanthis; species Arvicanthis niloticus. The sequence continues at coordinate 63,136,084 of NC_047670.1, forward strand.
GATGTCATCATTAACCACATAGCCTTGATCTACCCAAGACTGAAATCCAAGTTCTAATCTCAGATCTCCTCTTTGTCCTTATGACCATGAACTTCAAAACCACTCAAGTCTCTTCTTCTGTGAAAGGATATGTTAACTTGACTCTCATGACTGTAACACATATCTAAGATAATCCACTTAAAAAGAAGATGGGTTTACTTTGGCTTGTCGTTTTTTAAGGTTCAATCTACAATATATTGATTCCCTTGCTTTGACCTTGAGGTACCTCAATACATTTTTGTGGGAACATATGGTAGAGGACAACTTTCCATCACATGATAAGAGACTGGGGTCCCATGCTCTACTTCCAGGGACATTCAATGATCTGATGTCTCTCATTTTCTTCAAAGTCATCTTAGGAAATGGAAGCAAGAGTCAACAGATAACTTGAAATTTTCCAGGTCTTGCTGTTACTGTATACACATGGAGTTCAATTTGGTTTTTACCCAACTTCTTCATAAACGTCCCATGTGGTGATTTGAATATGCTTAGCCCAGGAAGTAGCACTATTTATAGGTGTGGCCTTGTTGGAGTAGGTGTGGCCTTGTTGGGAGAAGTGTGTCGCTGTGGGGAAGGGCTTTGAGAACTTTCTCCTAGCTGTCTGAAGATGACAGTCTTCTCCTGTTTGCCTTCAGAACAAGAACTCTCAGATCCTCCAGTACAATGCCTGCCTGGATGCTGCCATGCTTCCCAACATAAGAATAATAGACTGTACCTCAGAACCTGTAAACCAGCACCACTTAGATGTCCCTTACAAGAGTTGCCTTAGTCATGGTGTCTCTTCACAGTAATGAAAACCTTAAGACATCCCACAATGATATTCCAGTCAAAACCAGATCACCTGTACCACTATGACCCCATAAGATTATAAAGGCACCTAAATCAGCTCTCACCCAAAGCCACCAGGGTGTCACCTTGCCACACATCCCTTGGATACATGCATAAATGCTGATGCCCTCCATAGCACCAAACAGATAACAGTCCAACATAGAAGCTTTTCATAATATAATAGAAAAGTGGGAGAAATTTAAGACGTAGTTTGCTCCCCCAAAGAGTTGGCAGCGTGAACGCCTCTCCACTGAAGCTAGGTTAGATGTGTCTTACTGATCAACTCAGCATGCAGAGTTAGCAAGACATGAAATGGCCCAACATCCCTGAGGGGAGCTGTGCCATTGATCTTGAGCAACCACAGGACCACATATCCATCCTGCCCTACTCAGGCCTCCCTGGAAGACTTCAGTTGGAAGACTATGCCACCATAATAGCTCCAGCTATGTCTGGTTTCTGAGATGGACCATAGCTGCCTCCCTCACTCCCCTTGCTTTCTAGAACCCAACAATTAAGAAGCACAGAGCCCATGTTGAGGCAGCTGCAGTTGGTTAGTTCTGTATCCCATGGCAAATGTCAAATTACTTAAAATGGAAGACAAAAAATATGTTGTCAGTGTAGGATGGGAGAGACCTGCCACAAAGAAATGTGTGGAGTCACCACCATCATTCTATGACACCACAGCCTACTGCTGAGTATTTGGACGTCTGCGACTGAAAACTGTCATACACAGCCCCAAAATGGTTCTAGGTTTTCCTGGCTTGGACATTCAATCATGGAATGATTCTGAGCACACTAACAAAGAAACACTTCACTTGGCTGCCAGATAGAGTGATGTTTTTCTGAGGGACCTTCACAGATGAGATACTCGGATCACAAGACGTCAACAGGGATTGGGGCGAAGTGTTGGTGCGGCCGCGCCAGGTGGGAACAGAGGGCAGCAGAGGGTTTAATTGCGAGCATTTTATTATTATTTAGCCATTCTGACATTTCACACATCATTTGCCTCTACAATTACTTCTAACTTCATTTTAGAGCCATTTAGGGAACGGACGGATGATGACTCTCTTATAGGAGAGATGTCTTTGTCAACAGACAAGTAGTAAGTGACTCTCTCTGTGCTTCCTATACTCGTCCTCCCTCCTCCCTGAACATGAGAGCTGCCCTGGAATGAATGTTTGTGTCCCATTCCCAGGTAAATTTATATTGAAACCTAAGACCTGTAGAAGTGGTCTTAGGAGGTTGAGGCACGAGAAGAGTCTGGAAGCTGGATCCTGGTTGTTTGAGGTGTGAGTTGGAATCCAGAAGGCAACCACTGAGATTTCCAGGTACTTGTGTTCTGGTCCAAAGAACTGGACCAGAAATAGTGTTGGGAGGTAGCAATTAAGCAGGTTTATTAAGAAAGAGGAAGGCAATCCTGAAAAAGTGGCCAGAAAGTGCAAGCTTTCATGGTCAGAGTGTTGAGCCTTTGAGGGTTGTGTACATGGCACACTCCTCCTATGTGTGCAGCTACATGGCTTCTCTCACAGATGTTCTGTCCCTCACAGATAGTCCTGGCGGAGAGGTATTTCCTGTCTTCCCAAAAGCTGGCTTCGTTTTTGTTAGTCTTGTTGCTACTCCTTCCAGGCCCTATTCTTATACTACAAGGTGGACAGTGATGGGGCCAGCATTCCCAGAGCTGCCTACCCCTCCTACCAAGGAAAGATGCTGTTGGTCAACCAAGAGCTGGATCTTTCTGTTGTACCAAGTCTACCCGAGCTTTCAGTCTCCGGAACTGGGGGAAACAAACTTGGTATTAACATACTGCTAGTCTGTGGAATTTTGTTACAGAGTCAGCTAAGAAGACCAACACATCTCTGCAGCTGCGCACATTGTACAGAAACTCAGTTTCCTTTGACTGTAAGAGGATGGATGCTGTGTGCCATTTCCAAAACTGTCGTTTTTTTAAAAGCCAGTTTTAAGAGCCACTGTAGCATTCCCTAGTGGCCCACACAATCAGTCCTGTCTTTCTTTCAATGCTCAGATGCCTGTGATATAACAGAAGTTCTGGAAGTTACCATCTTCTTATCTAGCAGATCCAGGCTAAAGAGTAGGCACCAGTATTCCTAAACCAGACTAAGCAACTGGCTCTGGCTGGACCAGCCCAAATGCTGAGGGCTATAGGATAAAACAAATGACTTGGAAAATGGTTCTCAAGAGTCCATCCCTGGACTGGACAGGTCCCTGGATTTCATTTACGTGATTTAGCAGAAGGAAGCTTGAACCAAAGTGAACATCGTAACGCTAGTGGTTTGCTTTGGATAACACAGCTTGGCACACACATCCCAGTTTACTGCTTTTTTGCCTCCAGAAAACACCACAGCAGTTATATAGACCTCAGTTTAAATAGCTCCTCTGCTGCCAGCGTTCCAGGGTGACAATGCAATTGTGCTGTCATTTGCATATGGTGTTCTGGTTGAAGGTATGTTCCAGATTTATTGGGCATTTTTATTCACCTTCTGTGGCTGAGTTCTAAAACTCACTATGTGCAACTTACAAAGAGAAAACCTGAGCAACAAGAACATGCACGAAGATGCATGTCATCAGCCCTGTCAGACAAAGCAGAGTGGGTAATTCAGGGGCTTCTGTGATGGAATCTGCAGGGTGTCTCTGATATGCGTGGAAGATGAGCCTAATAATGGGAGTTCACTGCTTCGAGCTTCATGAGACTCTACAAAGGACAACCTGTGCTCTTCACCTAGCATCCCAGGTCAGCCAAGAAGCAGGGCCCTGGCAAGGGAAAAAAGTGGTGTTGATGTTCTCAGAAGGCCTGCTACCCCAGAGTACAGGACAACCAGCATCATCCATCTCCTGAGCATGGGGGCACAGTCTCAGCAAATCACATGCACATGCACACACACACACACACATGTGCACACACATGTGCGCACACAAGCAAACTCTTGCACACTTGCCCAGCAGAAAAACTGCTGAGTGAGCTGCTACTTGTACATATCCTTAGCTAGTCTGATGAGTGACTTTGTTAGGTGACCTATGCCTTTGCTGCCTTCCTCAAGATTTAAAGATGCTGGATGTGGGGCTAGAGAGAGATGGCTCTGTTGTTAAGAGCACTCAATGATCTTACAGAGGATCTAGGTTTAGTTTCTAGTATAAGTGAGAATTCCTGGAAAGAAACTGTGTCTGCAAGGATTGGTTGGTTGGTTGGTTGGTTGGTTGGTTGGTTGGTTGGTTGGTAGGTTGGTAGGTTGGTAGGTTGGTTGGTTGGTTGGTTGGTTGATAGGTAGGTAGGTTGGTTGGTTGGTTGATTAGAATTATAACTGCAATGATGTGGAGAGGTTAGAAGGTTGCAGGCTCAGAGCCTAATGTCAGACTGGTGTTAACCGACAAAATAACCATTCTTTGCCTGCCTCTGAATTAGCGATAACATCCTGAGATTAATAGACAAAAAACCTTTTTTAAATTTATTAAGTAAGCAGACCATAATAGCTTGCACAATCCCTAGGGATGTCATAAGATAACATATGAGACCTATAAAAGAGTCTCCCCAGTCTTTCCATAACCACCTCTCTGATGTACACATCAGTGTATTTTAAAACTGCTTTGATTTATAATTTTCACTGTCCTGCTACTGTAAAATATCACGCAGCTGCTTCCACACTGGAATATGGAACCTGGGGTTACCCAGCCATGTTTCACTCAAATTTGGGTGTATAATAAACCGTTAACACAAGAACCACAGCTCTTATCTTAAAGAAAATAAGAGCTTGTTCTGGAGCCATTTTGAGTGGCCATGTCCCGGGAGCACAGACTCAGGTTACTCTAACTTCTAGAGTCCCAACATGGAAGCACGTGTGTGATGTTTTATAGTTTTACAGAAGAAAGCCATCAATCAAGGTGAATTTAAAATACAATGGTGGGTACATCAGAGGGGTGGTTACAGCAAGGTGGGTGAGGCTTTTTATAGGCCTTGAATGTTCTCTGATGACATTCTTAGCTTTTGTGTTGGTAAAAGCCAGTGCTTCAAAGGCAATGGATTCCAAAGGGTTTTTATCTTTTAACACAGGATGTTGGTCAAGGAATGGTTGTTCCAGGGACTAATATACAGAAACTAACCTCTGGAAGTGCAGCATTCCAACTCTGAACAGAACTGAAATTTTGACAATCAGTCTCAACTTACAGATTTTTTTCAGGAGTTTGTTCATAGACTAATCACCCCCTTTGAGTAGGGAGCTATGACTTTGGCATCAATACCAGCAGCACCCCACTTGGTGGAACAAGCATCTGAAACTTCAGTTCCTAGGGGTCCCATGCCCACTTCTGACACTCACAGATACCAAGATTGCATGTGGAACACAGACATATGTGCAGGCAAACCCATACATGTGTAACATTGATTGATTGATTAATTAATTAATTAGCTAAGTAATTAAAAATTAATCATGCTGGATATGGCTTTCTGAATCAATCTCATAACTTAGTAAATGACTATGACCCAGCTGTTACCATCCCTGCTCTAGAGCCTCCTCCTGATAGTGTGAACAGTGGGGTCACTCCCAAAGATAACATCCCTTTAAAACGTATTAAATATACTCATGTATTCAAAGGAAAGAAGGAAGAAAGGGAAGGAAGAAGAAGGAGGAGGAGGAGGAGGAGGAGGAGGAGGAAGAGGAGGAGGAGGGAGGAGGAGGAGGAGAAGAAGGAGAAAGAGAAGGAGGAGGAGGAAGAAGAGGAGGAAGAGAGAGAGAGAGAGAGAGAGAGAGAGAGAGAGAGAGAGAGAGAGAGGTGAGCAGAACAGGAGAGCCAGTGTATTAGCTCCAAATCACTTGTGGTAAGACTGGGTGCTAGTTACTACAAACAAACTATAGAAGACCCTGCTTCCAGAGGATGGGTGGCTTAGAGTCTCTGTCACTATGATAAAACACCATAACTGAAAGAGCCTTGTGGAGGGAAGGTTTTATGTCACCTTACACTTCCAGGCAACAGTCTATCAATGATGAAGGCAGAGCAGGAGCCTTGATCTGAAGCAGAAGCCGTGGAGGACTGCTGCTTAATAGCTTACTCCCCATAGCTTTCTCAGCCTGTTTTACTATAAAAGTTAAGCCAGGAGTAGCAACATCCATGGTGATCTGGGCCCTGCTACATCAACCAGTTATCAAAACAATGCCCTACATGTTTGTCCACAAGCCAATCTGGTAGGGACATTTTCTCAGTTGAGGTTCTCTCTTCCCAAATAACTCTAAGCTTGTATCTTATTGACAAAAAACTAACCAGGACAACTGACTCCTTGTCAAATTGTCAAACTAATGCATTACTATTAAACTATACCCTTTCCTTGTTTTGTTTACCCTTGAGATCTCATGTTAATATTAATATCTATATATGAATTATTACAACTTCAAAAGTCTTTAAAAGTTTCAACCTAAAAGTTCAGCCTCTTTAAAACATGTAAAATCTCTTTCAAACTTCAAAGCCTCTCTAAAATATCCTAAAAATCCTTCTCAGATATTCAAAATATCTCTAAAACATCTAACACCTCTCAACTGGGAGCTCCTGTGCAATCAAAAATAAGTTACATATTCTTTTACTCCAAGAAGGAAAAATCAGAGCACAGTCACAATCACATCAAAGCAAAAGCAAATCCCGACAGCGTAAATACAGCTCAGTATCAGACATCCGGGACTCACCATCCTCTGGGCTCCAAAGGACTTGGGCAACTTCACTTCTCTGGCTATGCCACCAACAGGACCCACAGCATGTAGTATAAGCTCAAGCCAGCTCTGTTGCTGCTATCATGATAAAACATCTCATGGCGTCTGCATCTCTAAAATGCTGGGGTCTCTACTGAAACTGGGCTGCACTTTCACCAATAGCCTCTACTGGGATCTCATCAAGGACTCATACCCTGTAACATGTTGCCAAGTCTCAACAAAAAAAAGAAAAACACATTTAAAATGTAAAGACGAGAGAAACTGAAGATCTAAGTGGGAAAACATAACTACATTTTTTTAATTGAATAGCTAAATATTTTAAGATGTCAACTTCCCCTAAATTGACTTCAAGATTTAACAGAGCTACATATAATGTGTCTGGACAACTTTAAAAATAAAAGTCTAAAACCTAACTCTGAGATATATATAAAAATGTAGAAAGCCTATTATAGTCAAACAAATGATTTTTTAAAGCAATGCTGGAGCTTATTGTAGTGGTTTGAATCAGAATGGTAGCCATAGGCTCAAATATGTGAATAGTTGGTGCCAATTGGTGGAATGGTTTGTGACAGATTAAGAAGTGCAGCCTTGTTGGAGGCAGTATGGACTAGTAGCAGGCTTTGTGGTTTCAAAAGCCCACACCAGGCCAGACCAAAGGCCACAATGCCTTTAGTCCCAGCACATGGAAGACAGAGACAGGTAGATCTCTGTGAGGTTGAGGCCAGCCTACTCTACATAAGTAGTTCCAGGACAGCCAGAGCTACATAGTGAGACCCTATCTCAAACAAACAAACAAATAAACAAACAAGTAAAAACACCATTCCCAATTAACTGTTTCTCTGCTTCCAACTTGCTGCTCAGATGTAAGTTTTCAGCCCCTACTCAAGCACTGTACCCACCTACCTGCTACCAAGTTCCCCACCATGATGATCGTAGGTCTGTGAGTAGCAATAAACATTTTCTCTTTTAAGTTGACCTAGCCATGGTGCCTCTTCACGGCAATAGAAAATAACTGAGACACTTACACATACTAGATTTTGAGTTTACAGTAACACTAAAATAAATAAAACATGAGTACGAAGATGGGCAGATATGTCAACAGAACAGGAATCCAGAAACAGATAAATAATCACAGTGTCGATTGATTTTTTTGACAAAGTCATCAAAGCAATTAAAAGAGAGGAAAATATTTGAACTACGTGATGCTCAATTACCTGGACAAACACATGCAGAAGCAATGAGACACTTCTAGCTTCCAGTATGTATGTGATGAACTTAGATGTCACTACTCCTATTGTAGAAGAAGAGAGAAAGCAGAGAAGCAAATAGGCCACCAAAAACTCCTCCCGTCATGGGGCCAACTGCTCCCCAAACCAGAGAGGCAGGCAGTGGTACAGGGAGCCCTGATCACCACAGCAGAAAATGTCACAGGAACCTGAACTACAATTGTGATTTTAACACTGTTGGAGGCTCCATTCAAACACATCCAGGAGTAAAACCCTAGGGAGGTCCCATTGTAGCGTGAGGAATCTGCATTTTTGTGAATTTGACCTCTGTGACCCCACTAACATTCCTACAAAGGGCCAGAAGAAAAGCTCCCATGGCTCCATCAGGGGTGGAAGGTGGCTACCACAAAGAAGGCTGGTACATCCTCTTCCCAGCAATGCCTGTTACTCTTGTTTGCTTGCTGGTGCTGTGAAAAAAAAAATAATACTCTAACCAAAAGCAACTTAGGGAAGGAAGGGGTATATTTGGCTTATATTTCCAGGTCAGATCCATCATTGAAGGAAGTTAGGGCCAGAACTCAAGCAGGAACATTGCTTACTGGCTCACTCCGAAGCCCATGCTTAGCTAGCTTTCTTATACAGTCCAGGCCTACCTGCCTAGGGAATGGTGCCACCCACAGTGGGCTGGACCCTCCTACATTCATCATCAATCAAGATAGTCTCTAACAGACCACAGACATGGCCTGTATACAAATGTGTAGACATTTCCTTAATTCATAAGGCTTCGGCTTCAGAAAAACCTGAAGCAATATGACTGAGCATGTTCTAAAATTAATGACAGATAGCAAGAAATAGACCCAGGAAGCCAAAATAGCACCAGATGGGATAAATGCCCAAAAAAAAAAGTCTGCATCCATCATATCATATATAAATTACTTAAAATCAAAGACAGAGATAGATTTTGAAAGGATTTGGGTAAGATGCAAAACCTAATGGAGCAAGGAGAGGAAGATGACGTCAGAGTTGTCTTCAGAATCCATGCGAACCCAGAGGGGAGGTTCAGGTGTCTCACAGGTAAGGAGCAAACCTGCCAACCTTGAATTGGGATTCCATTCATTGTATTTTTTTTTCAAAAGTGAAAGAGAAATAAATGCTTTTTTGTATGCCCAAAGATGGAGGGAATTTGTTGCCAATAGTCTATTCTACACAAAAATGTAGAACATTTTACACAAAAGAATTTCTTCACAGAGAAGGGAATTACATAGGCCAGAAATTGGATGATATAAAGAGGATTAATAAGAATAAAAGGGGCTAGGGATCTAGCTCACTGGATAAAGCGCCTGCCTGGCATCCCCAAAGCCCTGAGTTGGATGCTAAGCCCCACATAAAACCTAGAGTGATGGTGCACACAGTAATCCCAGGACTGAGGAGGTAGAGACAGGAGGATTAGAAGTTCAAGGTCATCTTTGGCAACATAGAGAGTTCCAAGCCAGATTGGGCAATATAAGACTCTACCTCAAAAGTTAATCAATAAATTCATGAATTATTAATCAACTTAAATTATTTTTCATATTCTATGAGTTAACAGATAACAACTTGTTCAAAATAATAGCAATAACTAACCAGTTTAGCTTATACAAAAGTAAAATAGTTGCTATCAATACTCACAGGAGGAAAGAACAGAGACACTTAGATAAGACTTTTGTGCCATATCTAGGCTGTTTCTCTTGTGATAAACACTTTGACCAAAATCTATCTGGGAAAGAAAAGACTTATTTTCTCCCACAACTCCTAGGTCTCAATGCATCACTGAAAAAGGTCAAGAAAAGAACTCAAGGCAAGAACCTGCAGGCAGCAACGGAAGAAGAGAACATGGAAGAATAAGCTTGCTTTATTCAGCTAATTACCTCTCTTATACCACCTAGGACCGTCTACCCAGATGTCTCACTGCCCACAGTGGGCTAAGCCTTCCCATCAATCAACAATCATGAAAATGCCTCACAGACGTGTCCATGGGCCAATTTGATAGAAGAATTTCCTCAATGAGGTTCCCTCTTCCCAAGAATAGCAAGTTGACAGTCAGGAGTAGCCATCACATATTGTTGTATAATAGTTGATAGTATTTCAAAGTGGACTTGAATTCATTACAAACAAGTATTTCAAACAAAAACATATTTCAAACCCTAAAAAAATGTATATGACCCACACACTAAGAAAGAAAAAAGAGTAGAGTCTGATAATATGCTCACTTCAAACCACAGAAAACCCAAGAGTCATAGACAAAGAAGAAAGAAAAAGAGGGAGAGAGGGAGAAAGGAGGAAGAAAACATTAACTATTTAATAAATAATAATCTAACACATCAATAATCACTTTGAATGTCCAAACTCTAAATATCCCAGTTAAAGGCAGACTTTCCAGAGTAGATGAATTTAAAAAGTCAACCATGTAACACAAGATCCAACTACATATGTCTACAAGAAACCCACTTTAGAGAGATGAGGATTAAGCAAGCACTTGGGGCGGGGGGCAGGGCGGGGGGCATCCCATGCCAACCCTGATCAAAAAAAAAAAAAAAAAAAAAAAAAAAAAACTGGAGTAGAGTACATAAGTTAGCTTCAAGCAGAGCACACTTGAAAAAATAAACAGACTCATGGCAGTGAGGCACTGTACAATGATAAAGGTGTCACTTCCATGCAGAAACCAGCGACTCCCTTATGTCCATAATGAAGCATCAAATATAGGAGGCAAAGACAGGCCAAACTGCAAGGGTGGCGGGGGGAAATCCACCTCACCCTTATGTCACACAGCACATATTCATTTGAGATGTAACACAGGAAGACACACAGAATATCATCACGATGGGGCAAGTGGAGATTTCTTATGCAGGGTGCAGACAGCACAGACAACAGCAGGAAAGGCTGATAGATGAGAATTGCTGAAATGAAGAATCTCGGCTCATCGGCAGATGAGGCAAACAAAACACACGGGCGAGCAGAAAGGAGGCTCATGAATACAAGCCTGACAAAGGGTGCTGGAGGATCTTATCAGGATCAAGTGTGTGTGCTCTTAATAAGAAGAAGACAAACAACCCAAAGAAAACAGACAAAAGTCTAACTGACAGGCACTCCATACTGGAAGCTGTGTGAATGGCCAGCAGTCCTTTAGAAGGTCCTGAGAGCCATTCTCACTAGAGATGCAAACAAATATATAGCTAATGAGTCACAGCAGAGATGTGTTACCAAACTGGCAAAGTTGGCAGAAATTAAAGCTCCCAGACACTCTAATGAAAACACGAAATCCCTCTATGACCCTGAGAAGATACAGGTATTTCTTACAACATAAGAAATTACTTTCTGACCTACAAGTCAACAGCTAAACACATACCAAGGAGTAGAGGAAAGCAATAGAAAGTAAGGAAAGAAGGAAGAAGGAAGGGAGGGAAGGAGGAAGGAAGAAAGGAAGAAACAAAGGAAGAGAAGGGAAGGAGGGAGGGAGGGAGGGAGGGAGGGAGGGAGGGGATATCTTGCAATGAAATTTTTAGGTGAATTTAACTTATCATGTCAAATGTCTACCCAACACACTCATGTATGAAAAGAACAGATAAAAATGTAACTTAGAGTATAAAGCATTGACAAGAATGTAGGACAACTGGAATTGTCTGTGTGCCTTTGGCAGGAGAATTCTGGAACAATTGCTTTAAAAAATAACCCATCCTTGTCAAACGAGGTAAGTTCGGGCATAACTTATGTCCAGGCAATCCTATGTCTAGGTTTGAGTACTACACCCCCCTGTCTGTGGGCATCAGGAGATGCTTACAGGGATGCTTTAGAATCCTGTTCTTTAAGCACAAAAGTAGACGTCCATCTGTCATGGGGATAAATAAATAGGACACATTTATGTATTTGTGTAAAGCAGTGCTCCATATTAATGAAAATGTACTTCAGTGGCAGGAGACACGTCAGTAAATGTTGGAAATATAATAAGCTCTATAATATAGGCAAGCCTTAGAGCTATTTCCCTTTAATGCAGCATGATTCTGTTTTACGAAGTTTAAGAATACATAAAAATGTATCTACATGCTAAAAAACGTGCATTAATTGCTTTGTCATCACTGTCAGCAACTTAGGAAGGGGAATTACCTATTTTGGTACACAGTTTGGAGAGTGAGGGTCATGGTCACCTGGCCCCATGTCCTTGACAAGAACATCGTGGTGACAGTATCCTCTGGAAGAGCCTTGCTCACCGCATGGCTGCTGTGTGACTTTTCACTGGGTCTGTTCCTCATCACCTAAGACAGAGAGGGCAGCAAACCAAAGGACTGATCCTCTCCAAGGGCAACAAGTAAATCAGTGGGCTCATCGGGATTACACAGAAAGCTCGGGCGTCACAAAATGTGCATGACCCAACAGTACAAGGGGAAGTTGAGTCATAAGTGCTGGGAAGAAGGCAGGGAAGGAGCAGCAAGTCTGGAGGCACACCTCCCTCACCCACAGCTCAAAGACCTCAAGAAAGTTGAGGGGCTGTATCTGGGCAAAGGACTGTAGGCTTCTGTCCTTCGGGAGCCTAACTCTCAGAGAGAACATTGTGTCCGTCTGTCTTCATGCTCACTCCACACAGCTTGGAGTAAACTACTGCTTCCACTTCCTGTTAAAAGGCAAAGGCCCACCTTCTGGCCACAGAGGGTGCATATGCACTTGGTATGAAGGACACATGGGTCCCAGCCTCACCTACCAAAACTTCCTAGGTCACCTAGTGGTGTAAGAGTTGTGTCTCTGGGTTCCCAGTCCTGATCTTTGGATCCTGTCTACCCCCGGGAGAGCTACATCAGGCTGCTTGTCAGAAACATAGGCTCGTTGAGTTTCGCTAGGCAGAAGAGCTATCCTAACCTGGGGGTGCATGTCAGGGGAGTAGAAGCTCACACCAATGTGCTCAGGGTCTCAGGTGTGCACCGCAACTGAATGCAGAGTCAGCCGCCACAGCTGCTGACATGCCTGCGAGCATCAAATCACAATAGTTATGTACAAACAACGCACGTATATGAAGCGAGCACATATATGAGCGTCAATCTGGGTATGTGTGCAAGTGTGGATGTAGGGCATGCACATTTGTGTATGAATGTATGAGTGTGCACATACAGATGTGCATTGTGTGAATGAGAATTTATATGTATATGTTAGAGTGTGGGTGTGAACGTGCGTACGCATATGTGTATGCAAGTGCATATGTATACACGTTAACACGTGTATGTATACGTATGGGTATGTATATGTGCATGCCTGTGTTGCCTTAGGCTTCTCTTCCTCCAGACCCACATCTGTTCTCATGGGATGCCTGCTCTGCATCTCTGCCTCCATCTGAGACAAGACCACTGCCATGAGTGTCCCTATCCCAGGGACATGGTGATTGGTCCATACAGCAGGAGTAAGGAGCAATGGATGAGGGACAACACTACCCAGCGAGAACCTGCTGTGGCCAGAGCCAGTGGAATGTCTGTTTCTTCTGCACTTGCTCAAAAGTGCTGGCTTAGGACAACTCCCAGGCTGGCTGGAGTTGGTATACCTGTAACCAACTCATATGGTCTCTCAGCCCAGGGAACCCCTGCTTTGGGATGGATTGGAGAAAACCTGGGCTTCTGGGCTTTGCCCTCCCTAGCCAAGAAGGAAGCTGCAGAGACAAAGAATGGGAACAGCCAAGTGTTCCAAGCCTTGAAGGAAGCTGAGCCCTGAGAAGCCTTTCTCCACAGCCCCTGGATTAGAGTCATGGTTCCCTAGAAGGGAGGCTCTGTCACCTGATGTCTCCTGGGATTTACCACAGCTGCGTGGTGCCCAAGTCCGAGGTGGCCACCAAGACCACTCACGAGGTTAGATGGGACACAGACTCACATGGGCTCCAGTCTGGACCACAGTGCCCAGGACATCTCTAGTCCCTGTCCATGGTAATGACATCTCCTCACCTCTGTAAACACTCCTTTAAAAGAGATTTCTCCACAAGGAGCTGTATGAGTTTCAAAGCCAGGGAGAAGTCTGTCACCACAGGAGTGGCAGAGTCCAAGAAGCTACATCCCGACGACTGGCATTTCCTAAACTCCTGCTACTTGCTGAAACTCTAAAAATATCTGTGCCCAAGGTCTGGCATGAATCTATCTCCTCTTCATGGCTCCAGATCTCAGATCCTTTGGGGCCTCATTTTGGTACCCTGACATGCACTTGTTACCAGTACACAGGCACCCTGCTTTGAAGCCACCCCACACCTACCCTGTTCTGACCAGCTGCCTACCAAAGGAAGAACCTCCTCTGCCCAAGGAAACCATCAGGACCACAAAGCAGGAGAAATTTCATCTCTCCAGCAGAAAGCTCCACACCAACCCCTACCTAGCCAAACCCCCAGACCCCTAGGGCAGTGCCCAGGCCCTCGGAACAGTTGATTTTCATTCTTTAAAACCCCTCTGTGCTGAGCTCAGTTAATTACAAAACTAGTTCACACTTGTGATTTTGGTTTGCAGCCACCTCCGCACCAAGTAATTAGACTGTGGCATTCAGGAGCGGTGGAGCGTGACCCAGCTCAGTCTGGTGAAGCTGCTGACAAGCTCCGCCAGACCTAAGCTTGAGCTCAGCCTGAGGCCCTACCACAGTTAAGCCTGGAAGGCGGTGCAGGGACAGAGCTCCACAAATTAATTAGCAATTAAAAACTTTATTTACAAAATCAATCCATGGGTACACGCCTTGTTAAAATGCTAACTATTATTTCCAGGCGACTTTTAAATAAGAAATGAACAGAAATCCTGGAGGTTGACAGTGCGTCATGCGAGAACATCTTCAAAAACAATTTGCTGAATATTAATGAACTGAAAATGTCATTTCTGGTCCAATTACTAGAAGTAATTAGTTTTTTTAATTATGGAGGAAGTGGAATTTTAATAAGGTCAATTTTACAATTACAGTTTAAAAAATACTAATTGTATTGTCATCACATCTTATATAATAAATGACATTAACTTGCTAACATCTGTTGATTTTCATGTAAATAAAGCAAAAATATCATTGCATTGGGTTCCTCCGGGAGTGACATTTTAATGGGAGAAAGTCTGTCTCCAGCACAGGAGGATAGGGGGACACTAACAACTCCCAGGAGGTGGTCTGGAGGTGTCCCCAAAGACTTGAAGGCAGCCCTGGAGAGAGGAACTCCACAACATATTTTATACCTACCACAAGCACACAGCTCTGCAAAGCCCAACCTCAGATTCCTAGTGTAGCCAGGGTGGAAAGGACAGTGGGATCCTGCTGTGACACTGTCTCCCCCTGCTGGAGGCAGTGTGAGCCTGGCAGAACAAATATATCCATTACCAAGGTCACAGCTAAACCCCTCCACCACCCTTTCTGTCCAGACCTCTTTCGTGGATACCCACTGTGCCTTCCTGTCACAACTGCAGGTCCCTTGAGCAACCCCACCCCTTTGCTGACTGATCACCGACCCTCCCCTACAGGTCTTTTTGCATTCAGGAATCTCACCCAAATGCTTTCACAGAGCCTGTTGGCTCCACAGAAAGAACCTGTGCAGGTACGACCTATTAGAAGCTCTATGTACAACTGACACCCTATAGGTGACCAAAGTTCAAGGCCCTGTTTTCTTGGCTTGGACATGGTTGAATGTCCAGAAGTACATGTGCTAAGCTAATCCCCAGAGTTAGCTATTGGGGGTGTAGAAATTTGATCCAACCATAGTGTTTGGAGGTGGGGCTTTCGGTGATGTGGATAAAGCCAGCAGCGTGGAGTTTGTGCATACATCCTGGAAGCTTTATGAGAAGGGAGAGCGGGACCACAGGACTCTGTATGTGATGCCCTGTGTTTCCTGCAGACTCTACTAGAAAGAAGCCAGAGCCTGAGCCAAAATAAGCCTTGACTCTTTGTAACTTATTCTGTCTGTGGTATTGTGTTGCTACAAACACAATACAGACTAGTGTACAAGCACTGGCAATGGCCCTGACTGAGTGCTACACTACTCTTAAATGCCACCAACAGTAACACTGTACTGTATCCAATAGCAACAACAACAACAAAAAAAACAGTAAACAAGGCATCTTTAACATCCACTGCACACCCAGCTGTCAGTGCTTCTCATACACACTTTAGGCCTCTGTGGATGCTCCAAGGGTTCATACAAAGAGAAAGACACAGAAGTGAACAATTCTGCCTGAGCATGTGACTAACACAGTTTGGAGTGCTCTGTAAAGACTTTTGTCTAATCACCATCAAGGCAGTGCCTGCCCTTCGCTTGCCAGCAGGAGCTAGCCATACACGTGTCTCTCCATTACTTGCAGTGTCACACTGGGCAGGGGGGTGGGGTTGAGGGCAGAGGGAACGGAAGCAAAGAGGGCCCGGTGGGTCCGGCTTGGTTCAAGGATAGCTTTGTGTTGGGTGTGTCTGGGGTTGCTGCCCCCACATAGCTGTGAAGAGCAGACACTGAGACAAGAAAGGGCACAGCCCAGGGAGCCCCGTCCATCTCTGAGTCTAACAGCTGTGGGAGCTCCATAGCAATTCTTCACTTGGCTGAATAATGCGTGGCCTGGGTGTTCTGTAGATATGAGAGTCCAGGCGTGGCCCAGCTTTGTCCCTGACCCCTCTCCAGGCATCCTCATTCCACACAGCCACATGGGGCAGAGTGAACCCACCTCTGGCTGACCTTGAATCCTGTCTGACCCCTGGCCCGAGTCCTAGTCCAGACAAGATTCTCATACCTCCTTACCATGTACTTCCAAGTCCTTTTAAGAAATTTCTCATATCAAGGCTGCTGTGGTACCATGGCAGCCTTTCGACCCAGAGCTGGCCCACCTCCTCTGACTCCTGTGTCCTGCTGTGAGTGTTTTCCATGGTCCTGTGTTCATCTATCTCTGCCCAGCACTGGCATAGGCATTATTGGAAGGACAGATGGTCCTGACCCAGGCTCTTCTCTATGGACACTTTGGACACTGTGGAGCACTGCCCTTGGCAGACTGTGTGCTCCCTGCAGAAGTTCTTCCTTCAGGTGTCTGAGTGCTCCCTGAAGAAGTGCTCTCGTGGCTCCTGCTGAGGTATCTCCCTGCAGAGAACAGCTTGTGGCCATTAAAATGGTTTGTGGGCATTTGTTAGATACTTGGGAGCATCCTATTGAATTTTAATTACCCAGATTAAGATCTAGTGATATAATTATTGAGATATATAAAAGTTTTATTTGAATATGGGCATCCTAGAAATCAAAGCTTGTGGGACAGCAAATGACTTTGCTGTGTTTCACTGGGAGGTATCTGTGGGTGTCAGGACGTGGACTCCCAGCTCAAGGGCATTCTCGGGCCTACCTCTCCTGGGCTGTCTTGGGAGGTTTCCCAGGCCAAGATGGTTCCTGCAGGATGAGGCTTCTCTGCAAAAGAGGAGTAGGGGCAAGCCACACCTGTCACAGGCTCTGGGCCTCTGACATTCTCAGGCTGAGTAACTGTCTTCGTGTTCACTGAGCAACCATCAGAACTTGAAGATTAGTGCCAAGGAACAGTTTGCTTGAGACTCGAACCCTCAGACACTGCCTGAAAGTGTGTATTCATCCATCAACCACTGCACCAGGTCAGGAGCCCTATTACATCTCAGTTGTGACTCTGACCGTAATTCAGCTGTCCCGGAATAAGCATGTCTTGATAGCTGAAGGCATTTGCCACAACTCTGACTCCTTGTGGATGTACAGGCCTCCCAGGCTCCTTGGCTAGATTATTGTGCATCAGCCCCTATCCTTCCAGGGTTTCCTGGACTACTGCCTGCCTACCTATCTCTCTCAGAGCCCTGCACCAAGCTTAGGAGCAGCATGGAACCTTTATACTCCCATGGGCCCATACATCAGGAATTCAAAGACAAGGTACCAGATTCCATCATCACCCCAATTCTCTAAATGAACTCTGGGGTAACCTTCTGATCTAAATGATGAAGACTGGAGATAGAGATAGGACAGAAAACTTAAGGATGTGAACTCACTCTGTGTCCCAACCATAAGCTGAGAGCACCCTTGTCCCGTGTCCTGGCTAGAACCAGAGTGTTTGGTGACTCTGATCCCTCATCAGGTCCTAATGATTTTAGGCTTAGCTCTTTAAAAAGGAAGAAGGGTATCTTCTGAGACGGTGCCTTAGGGAAATCCACTACTCAGGCTTGAGGGAGACCTAACAAGTCAAGCTACCCAAAGCATAACAAAATGAATCCAGTTGCACAGATTAATCATCTGGCCAAGGGACCACCCCTCAGAAAGATGGATTCATTTTAAAACCATGCTAAGGAAAAGGAAGGAATAATTATAAATTATTAATAAATAAATAATTATAATTTATTAATAAATAAATTATCCCTTTAATGAGATGATGTACTCTTCTTTCCCAGAATTCCTAGCCCCTAGCAGGCTAACTTACAGAGCCTTAGATATGCAAGCTCACAAGTCATCCTACTTTTCTGAATTGTAATTCATAGTTTTTGCTTTTCTTCTATCTCGTTCCTAAGAATGTTTCCCCAACACGCTAAGATTCCCTAATACTTTGGGCTTCTTTCTTGAAAGCTCCTCAAGCCATGGTGTGACTGCTTGTTGCTGTGTTGCCGACCTCCCTACTTCAATTTAGAAGACATGGCTTTCCTCTTTCTTGATTCCATCTTCTTCCTCCAGGTAGCTGCCAAGATTTACAGCTTGCCTACTCGGGTTTTCCTTTTATACAAAAAGATTTTTTAAGACAAAGTACACTGCCCACCAGTCTTGAGCTGGGATCAGACCTAGAGAAGAGTTCAGAGGGTGAGTACTTGGTCAGCAGGCATGTCCCTGTGGTTCCAGGTACCTCGTGGCTTCAGACATGGAACAGGAAGGTTTAGGGGATACAGATGCAGTGGTGTGGCTCCAAACTATCCATCCAGATTCAAGCAAAGTTCTCAGGGACATTCAGGAACCGATTGGGTACAAGCACATCAATACACCAGGAGCTCAAGAACACAGGACACCCACGCAACTCATTCTTATTCTGCCTTTTTCTTTCTGGTTCAACAAAATCAACTGCCTTAATGGCTGAAGCAGTGTGTTTATTTGGACGTGTCATAGGGACAGAATGGAAATCCCTCCATTTCCAGGAGAAGGTGATTGGACAATATTGAAAGTAAGTTATGGGCTTTTAGAGAGACGAGCTTAACAAGGTGAGAGCAAGCCCCTCTCAACCCAGCATAAAAGCTTTCGATTTCCCTCGTAGACCTCAATTCACCGCAGACTGGGCTTAAAAACAGACATCATCGAGGCCCAAAAAGCTGTGGTCATTCACTTAAATAAATCACTTTGTTCTGGCTCTGTGGCACAGAGCTCTCCCTGGGCTAAAGGTTTGATTATGCCCGGGGTCCCGCTAAGCCTCTCAGGTAGATTAGCATGCTAAAAAGAAAAGAGAAGGAGAGACAGTTTAAGGGTTTGATTTCCATCTATTCTTTTTCTAAGATCATTTCTCACTACAGAAAAGGGCGTCAGGGTTGAGTGCACACACGGAATGTAAGGGCTGCACTGTGGTAGCACACACACAACATACACAGCCGGTAAGGACACACCACACCCTGGCTTAAGATATAGATGCACCCGCCAACAACACATTGAAAAACTGGGGAGGCAGCCACTGCCATCAGCTGGCTCCTCCTTTAGCAGAGGTTAGACCTACCTCCCCAGGAGGAAGCTGCCTCTGGTAGTTTTGCTTCTAAGGCTTACATCTTAAAAAAGAACCATGGTTCTCAAAGGGGCAGTGGTGGTACAGCCCAGCCCAGCCCAGCCTCTCTTGCACTTAATTCTAACTCAGAGAACTGTCTAGCATAGAAGACAGCTCAAGCAGATCTAAGGTGGGGAGAATTGGAGACACAAGAGAACAGGGATGTAGCCAAGCACGCCCAGGCTCCCTCAGCCTCCTGGCCATGGGCTCTGAGCTCTGTTCTTTATATGTTCTGTCCTAGGAAGACAGTCGCAGTGTTAACTGTGTGCTGACAGCCTCCGGAGGCCTTAACTGACTCTGAAACCCATCCCCTAACGCTCTTCCTGAGACACTCAGTCCCTGACTCTAGTTTGGGGTCTGGCATCAGAGACAAAGTTTACAGGCCTGGAGCCAGGACACCAAAGAGGTAAAACTGAACCTTGTGTCAAATGCTGATAGGAGCAGGAAAGGGTGTGTCCACTGAGGACATGTGCAGCTTCCTGGGGATGAATAGCTTTTTCCTTTGTGAGGAGGTAGGCTACCTCATGGATTAGATCACCTGGCTCTTCAACACCTCTACTGGTGGCCATCTACAGAATGTCAGGGTAGGCCCCACAGGAACCCATCACCTGAAACACACACACACACAAATCAAACAAGCCAACCAACCAACCACACACATACAAATCAAACAAACAAACCAACCAACCAACCACACACACACACACACACACACACAAATCAAACGAACCAACTTCTAAGCCTTGAAATACAAAAGTGCTTTCAATCAGGTCAGCTGTGAGCCAAAGCCAGAGAAAACCTGGGAAACATCTTTGCTCCAGCCTAGAAGATGCAGCCTTAGTTGGCGACACAAGACGTCTGTTCTTGAACTCTGAGGGAGAATCAGAGACAGACAGCGGTGAGCCTGCCTCACCTGACCAAGTTGCTTGAAGGACCGGTCCAGAGTGTTTCTGTTTTGCCTAACTTTTGGGGAAAGTGGAGGGAATTTGTTGAAGACACTATAAGCTGAACCAAACAAGTCTTCAGTGTTGGCACAGGATTACTGTGGTGGCATCAGAAATGAGCCCTGGATTCTGAGAGAAAAACCAAGAGAGTTTCTTTGGAAGGTGTCAAGCCCAGGCCAAGACAGAGTTCAGAGAAGATTAGGAGCGACTTGAGCCTCCCTCCCAACCTCTGAGCCAACTTCTATTCTACAGTGCAGTATTACACTGCTGTAGTGTACAGTACAGTACACTACACTATTACACTACACTATACTACACTATTACACTACACTACACTATTACACTACACTATACTACACTATTGCACTACACTGTACCATTATACTATACTACACTATTACACTACACTATACTACACTATTGCACTACACTATACTACACTATTACACTACACTATACTACACTATTACTACACTATTACACTACACTATACTACACTATTATACTACATTATTATACTACACTATTATACTACACTACACTATTACACTACACTATACTACACTATTACACTACACTATACTACACTATTACACTACACTATACTACACTATTGCACTACACTATACTACACTATTACACTACATTATTTCACTACACTATTACACTACACTACACTATTACACTACACTATACTACTCTATTGCACTACACTATACTACACTATTACACTACACTATACTACACTATTACACTACACTACACTATTACACTACACTGTACCATTATACTATACTACACTATTACACTACACTATACTACACTATTACTACACTATTACACTACACTATACTACACTATACTACACTATTATACTACACTATTACACTACACTATACTACACTATTACTACACTATTACACTACACTATACTACACTATTATACTACACTATTACACTACACTACACTATTACACTACACTATACTACTCTATTGCACTACACTATACTACACTATTACACTACACTATACTACACTATTACACTACACTACACTATTACACTACACTGTACCATTATACTATACTACACTATTACACTACACTATACTACACTATTACTACACTATTACACTACACTATACTACACTATACTACACTATTATACTACATTATTATACTACACTATTACACTACACTATTACACTACACTATACTACACTATTATACTACACTATTACACTACACTACACTATTACACTACACTATACTACACTATTGCACTACACTATACTACACTATTACACTACACTATTACACTACACTATACTACACTATTATACTACACTATTACACTACACTACACTACACTATTACACTACACTATACTACACTATTGCACTACACTATACTACACTATTACACTACACTATTACACTACACTATTACACTATACTATTACACTACACTACACTATTGCACTACACTATTACACTACACTACACACCACACAACTACACCACACTACTACACTACACCACGCTACACTATGCCACACCACACCACTACACTACACTATACTACATCACACTACTACACCACACTACCCCACTACACTACACTACACTACACTTTTTCACTACACTATTATATTACACTACACTACTACACTACACTGCATGACCACATGACACTATGCCACACCACTACACTACCCTACCCCACTATACTACACTCTACACTACACTATACTACACTACACTACACTACACTACACTAGTGACAGCAAGAAGCAAAGACTAAGAAAGGGCTGCAGGAAGCCTGACCCCAGCAAGTGGCTGGGAAAAGAGTTTATTTCAATTACTATTATTCATTTATGTTTGTTTGTCTTTGGCACAGGTGTCAGAGTGTATGTGAAAGTCAATGACAAGTTTAAGGGGAAGTTCTCTACTTCTAGCCCAGGACAGAACTCGTGTGTGTGTGTGTGTGTGTGTGTGTGTGTGTGTGTGTGTGTGTGTGTGTTTTACTGGCATTTCCTGTCATAACAAAAGTCATCATATTTGCTCACACACCCCCTACCCCACCTAATTGTTGGCCATGTACCCTGACACGGGGCAGACATCTCATAGCACCAAAATGTCAAATGTTCTTTGTCCTAATGAAGCAAATAATTTATAAATGCCAAAAGTGAGGATATTTGCATTTATCGCCTCTTAAAAGATCAGTCAGGTATCAGATTTACACCTCTTTGGACAGGCATCTTTTTCCTATCCGGAATTAGTTGGTGTAAATTAAATAATAGTGACTAGCATTAAAATTCAACAACAAATTCGCTCTGTAACTCAGGGTGGATCAAGACAGGCAGAGTCAGATAATGGCATGATTTCTGGACATGTGGGTCTACACTGCAGATGCTCAGGTGTTTGCGATGGTCAAGACAAGCTTTGTCCCAGAGCATCCAGACCTGTGTTAAGTCAAAACCAATCAAACTTCCAGAGGCAGAAGCTCACCCCAGAGCGGCAAGCCGCAAACTCCTAGCCAGCATGCATTTTCTGTCTGTGACTACTCCATTACAAGCTGGCTTGGTCAGGGGTCCAGTATGTTTCCTTCTTATGCTAATGTGACCTCAGCTAACTTCCTTGCTATAGCTATAGACTTTCTAGGACACAGGGCCAGTGGTGTTCTCTTCAACTCTTTTCCCCTCCTGGGCAGCTTTTCACTGCATGCTCAGAAATGCCAATGAGGGGTTACTCTCTAAAATATTACATGATAATGCCCCCCCAATGCTATCCATGAGGTAAGTCGAATGTTTACACATTCAACCCTCTACCTCTTGATGATTCCGCATCCATGGATTCAATCATGGATCAAAATCACTCTCCCCACCACACCCCCAAAAAAAATCTCCTGAAAATGTCCATTTTAATCTTATCTAGTCTATTCCCTAAATAGTATACTATAATAACTATGTATTCAGCATCACACTGATGACATACCACATGTCATCCAAAGGAGACAACGTTCCCAGGAGGAGTGCCCAGGCCATGTTCAAACGCTATGCCAGTTTACAGCTGGGAGCCACTGATTTTATTGTCCTCAAGAGTCCCTAGATCCAGTCGCCTGCAGAGCCCGAGAAATCAATCTCTTCTCTCATCCCTTGAAAACTTAAAACTGTCCTTCACAGCCAGATGTGAAAGACTCCGCATTCTTGAGATTTGTATTCTAAGCAATCGCATCTCTCGGGTCTGTGGTTAGTTTGTTGAGTTTGTTGCTGCGGCGCACAGAATTAAAGCTCCCTGGGTCACCGTCACCGTCACCGGCAACTCCACATGTGGCTTTAGTAATGGAGTCTGAGGTAGCAAGTAGTCCACCGAGGCAAAGCCAGCAAGTTGTTATGACTCCTTCCCAGGTACCTGCCAAAGTTGTCATGCAACTTTCCTGAAGGAACAGTGGACAGTGGACAGACATCATATCTAAGGATACTGTCTGTCCCTTAATTTTGAAGTCCAATGCTAAACCCTCCTGCCACTGGCCAGCAAGTGGAGGATAGATGAGAAGCTTGCAGGGTAAAGCTGAGGAGGGAGTGTCCATACCCCCTTCCCCAGACCTCAACAGGACCCAGGCAATAGTAGCCAGGAAGAAGAGGGCAGAGGATGCTTGGAGTATTGGTGTTCTCTCAATACCATTCTCTCAGTACCAATCACTGTCCCTGCAAGCCTGACCCAGCCCCAAGCACCTTCAGGAAGAATGTATTCTAGATTTGTATCTGCTGGACACACAGAACAATACATTTTGGTTTTTTTTTTAATTTCCTTATTTGGTTTTGAGACAAGTCCTCTCTGTATAGTCCTAGCTGTCCTAGAGCTCACTATGTAGACCAGGCTGGCCTCTAACTCACAGAGACTCGCCTCCCTCTTCCTGAGTGCTAGAAAATTAATCTGAATTTGAAATTAAAGGCACCATGCTCAGCTCCTTCTCTTCTTAAAGTATTCGCTTGTGTTCTTATCATCCAGAAATAAAATCTTGCATTTCTCTATATACTTTGCAGCCAGCATTTTCCCAGCTTCTCCTATTGCTTTATGTGTGATGACAGTTTTCCTCCTGCCATGGTAAATATTTTCTTATGGAAAAAAAATATTTCCTCCACTTCTCCAAGTGTCGTGTCCACAGAGGCCCTGACACCTCTCAAGAATCCTGGTTAATCATTGATAGAAGTCTTCTGGCTGCTCTGCAGCTGGGCACAGCTGACCCATTCCTACCAAAGGCATGGTATGACCACACAACCCCTGTGCCTGGTGAGCCTGTCACACCGCATGACATTTAAAGGACTACATAAGGCCAGGTGTGGAACTATGAGGGAGTTAATTTATACACACTAGACAGCAACCAATTTAGACATATGTAGACACACATGCTTATAAAGTCTTACAGTCTGTGGAGATCACAGGGCCCTGGCATCACAGGCAGGGGTTGAGAACTGGTTGGGACACAAGTGTGTCTGTGACAACCCAGAGACTGCTGATGGAAACCTTGCAGGAAGGCAGGCTTCACTGGCCCTCTACCTGCAGCTGGGAGGAGAGGAGAAGAAAAAGCGAATATGGCTCCTCTCTTCCGATTTCCTTCTGTTCTGATCTCAGTGAGGTTTTCTTACAAACAGGAGCAATCAATCACGCTGCTGGCCCTTCTCCGCAAGAACATTCCTCTCTGCTAAGGATGTGCGCTGTTTGTCAGAGCTCAGCACTACAAACCACTGGAAAGGAGCCACTGCAATCCCGCTTATCTTCAGGACAGACACTGGAGGGTGGGGGTGGGATTTGCTTGACTTTGTGCTGGTCCTCTAGTCCTGGGTGCTATTGCCACCAAACTGCACAACCAAGTGGACTTCAAAAGAACATGTTTATTATAGCTGGAGACATTAACCAGGTATTGGGTGCTTAGTGAGAGATAGAAGCCTGACCCTCACAGCCTCAGGAGCTGCTCTTCGGCCGGGACGGCAGTGCCTGCAAACACAGGCTATGCAAGCTCTTCTTCCATCATTTTAGGTTCGTATTCTGGCTTTTTAAATTCTGTAGCGTTTTGACTTGATCTCCTAAAGCTTGAGGGGGGGTGGCGCTAACCTGAAAAAAACATGTTTGGGGGCAAATCTAAGATCTAAAAGAAACTAAACCAAAACTAACCTTTAGTGGGAGCACATGAGGGGACACGTAAGCAGAAAGAGTCTCAGATACCAGGTCATTCTCACCTGACCACAAAGAGCCTGGTCACAGTTTGCACACAAGTCCTTGCCACCAGAGAGTCAATCAACTGCAAGCTGGAAACACTTCAAACAATTTTTTTTTCCTGCACGGAACTAGAACCTTGAACTTTTTCTTGTGCTATTCCCTAAACAATGTAGTCTGGAAGCTGTTGACAGAATGTATGGAGAGTACTTAGCCTTACGAGGGGTCAAAGGTGATTTAAAACACACAAAGGCACATGCGTAGGTCAGACGAAAACATTACACTTTACAAACAGCCTATCATGCAACACCCAGAGAACATCTCGGGGGGGGAGGGGGGGAAGTCGGAAAGAATGAAAAAGTCAGAGGGTAGGGAAGAGAGCTGTGAAATGCTGGCTTCTGGAGAGGATAGCATGGCTGTTGTACATGTCCATCAACACACCGTTGCTATGGTTACATGCACAAGATCAAGCCAATCAAATGCCCAGCGTGAATTGGGGCGGGGACCCATGAAGCCACGCCCTTGGCAAAGGAGCTTTTTTGCAATTGAGGATTGCTGGGGTAGAGAGAGTCATTCTCCTTTGGGAACATGGCCTCTGGTACATCGCCTGAGACCTGGTGGATAGCCCCACACCCATACACATATGTGCAATAGTAACTGGATTCTGGGAGTATTAACAACAAAAAGGAGAACATGAAATTGGGAGGGAGATGAGGGGCATTGGGGAGGTCAGAGGGAACCGATGGGATAGATATGATCAAAATATGTTGTATAGCACATTTTTAAGAGAAAACACTGTATTTACTCTAAGGATTTGACAACCTGAATTTTGTAATGTCCTGATTAAATTTTTTTTAAACTTGACAGAAGCTAGAGTCATCTGGGAAGAGAGAACCACAATTGAGAAAATGCCCCCATTAGATTGGCCCATAAGCAAGTCTGTGGGGTATTGTCTTAATTGATGATTGATATAGGAGTGTCTAGTTCATTGGGGCTGATATTACCCCTGGGGCTTGAAGGGAAGTCAGGGAAGAGGACAAGCAGAACCTGTAGGCAGGAACTGAGGCAGAGGCCATGGAGGAGTGCTACTTACTAACTTGCTCCCTATGACTTCCTCAACCTGCTTTCTTATAAAACTTGGGCCCAGGGGTTCCCTCTTCCCAGAGGTCCCTAGCTTGGTTTTCTTTGGTATTATCCAACAGAAATCAATCAACTGTCATGGAGTCTACCAACTCCAGCTTAAACACTGGGGAGACATCTTGCCTCATGTTGATATTCTGCAAATTAAAGAGGCTAACACTGTGTGCCCAGCATTGGCATTGTACTAGTGTGACAGACCATCTAAAGATGGTTGGTACTTGAGGCAGACAATGTAAGATATGAACACTGCCTCGTTTCATGTAAGGGAATTAGGATCTTGAGAATTTTGTACCCTTGGGGGTTGTTGTGGGAACAGAACCCTGGGTTATAAGGAAGTGCTGCTATACACAGAAACCAATAGGAAGCTGCTAGAAGCGGAGAAAGGTCCACTGTGCCTGGAACCTCTCGGACCTGCATCCCCACCTCAGACTCAGCCAGAGGCCCCAACCTAAGACAGCCACTGCCTGGGATAAGTACTTGGGGTAGGAACAACCAAGACAGTCATTAACAGAACGAGGCATTCACGTCTTGCACATGACTGATTACACAGTTGATGACAAAGATGGATGAGCACAGAGGCTTCTCGTAAGCTTTTGCATTGAATACCAATCCGGCTGATTCTCATTGGAAATATTAAAGTAAGATTGGCACATCCTTACACTAACTAAAATGTCTTGACATCCCCAAGAACAGGCAGATGCAGAGAAGACAATCGAATCAATGGAGAGCCTCAGACAGAGCTGGAATCACTCTGCCATGTGAGAAATGTAAATTTGATAAATATAGATTTCAGTTAAACATACCATTAAGCAAATTGATAATTAAGCCAATTAGTTTTAGGCAATTTGACAGTTAGTGATGTGGCTCGGTCCCAGCAGGAGAAGCAGTAGTCAGGCCTGAGGTGACAGGGGACAAATGCAGGGAGGGGTCTCTTCAGTAGATTCCGAGAGTCCCAGGAGCCTTGATGGGGGAAGCATATTTTCAGAGCCCTTTGTCATGAAGCATAAGCATGGTTATAATACCAGAGTTAGCTATGCCCCACTTGATGAGGCAAGATGCAGCTGGGGTCTCTGAGAGAAACTTAATCCCAGCAGCAGCAATTTGAGAACATGACTCCTTGTAGCCCCCATACTAAGCTGTGGGGAGCTGTGGTAGGCTAGACCTTTAAGACTGGTGCTTCCTTCAAAGTGACACAACAGACCGTGGACCCAGCACTGCAGTTGCTCCTGAGTCCGAGTCTGAGACTCAATCCAACCTCTTTTTCTTCCCATAATTTTCTTTGTATTAATGTGTGGAGACTTCCATTTCAGAGCATGGCAGTTGGTGGATTAGCCATAGAAATCTGAGTGGGCTACCTCCACAAGTCCTCTTGTTGGTTTACAGAGGGTTACCTTCTCACTGTGACCTCACCAGGCCCTTCCTCTGTACAGGACACCCCTGTACCCATTTCCCTTTCTGTCCATGTGAAGACAGGATCCATGCATCCCTGATCAGGGCCACCAGAATGATGACCTCATGGGTGCTTGTTCATCTCCTCCTAAGCAGAGACCCCCAAATACCATCAGAGTGGTGTCTGGTGCTCCAATATGCAACCATGGGGCACAGTTCACTCCACAAAGCTCCCACCTTATAAAGTTCCTGGTGGAGAAAGTCTGGATTGTTTTCCACCGCCCTGCCCTAGTCATGCATAGACAGGAACAGAAAAATGGTCCTGCAAATGGTGACAGATGGAGAAATTAGCACAAAGCTCTCAACAGCACCATGGCCAGGGACTGTCAACTGTTCCTTATGACTTGAAAGCAGCATTTGGAATAAGTCTCACTCAGTACAGTGTAAAATGGGCACTCAATCCCAACGGCCAGAGGAGGTCAGGCTCCTATCATACATCCACCCCCATGTGGACACATGCACCCACTCTCACACAGGCATGAATTTGCACACTCTGGTACACACATCCTTATGCATGCACAGACACACACACAACTCCTGACTTCTCTCTTCCATTCGCTGGTGATAGCTGAGGACACACTGAAGTTAATTTTACACCTTTATTTGCTTTTCACCTTTAGGACAGTCTATCAGTAGACCATTGATAATGTTAAAACAGAGTCTACTGAAAGTGTGGCCTGCCTAACTCAGGCAGCCTGTGGATCTATATTATGGCACGAAGCCTAGCAGGACTTGTGTTGAGTAGAAAGGATGTCCCCTGTCCCCTTAGGAAGAAAAAGGCACAAGTGGTGTCTCAGGCCCTTCAGGGCTCTGGCCTGATCACAGGCTAGGGGAAGCACTGCTTGCCCTTCAGTGCTGAAGAAGCCAGATCCACAGAGCCATAGGGAGTAATCATCACAGCTCCAGGTCCCTTCCAGCATTCAGAAGTTCAATCTTCATGTCCCCAGGCATCTCACCCTTCATGTGACAGATCCCTGGGCCAGGGGATCCTCCTCAGCAATGATGGCCATGGAATGTTCAGGCCTCCTAAGAAGCTACACCCCACTCTGATACCTGGGTCAGTATCATCCCTCACGATAGCAAGCTCTTTCGTAGGTCTTTCATAAGGAAATTTCTGGAAACCCTGCAGTAGACTTTTATCATGTCTCACTGTTCAGAGCCAGTTCGCCTGCCCATTGTCTCCCAACTGTTGCTCAGGGCGATAGTTACCTGGACTGAGGAGCCCAGCACTGTAGCCTGCCTGCAGAGTGGCCTTTGGCTTAGTGTCTCAGAGCTCCAATAGCATGCCCAGGGGGACAGACATCACCTGTAAAATCTTGACACATTCTGGATCCAGCCTCGTGGGAAAAAGGGAAACCTCAAACCCACACTCAGAGGTGTGGGCAAAAGAGAGTACATAGGTTTATCCAGCCTGGTATGTCTGGATAGACTCTATGTGTCTTCAGGACGGAACTGCTCCCCCATGTCCACCATTTTAAGGGAACATTGGGCCTCAGGCAGCAAGGGTACAGCCCCCTCTCCCACTCCAATAAGGACTCCAGCAGCTAGGGGGTTAATGACCTTGAGAGATTTGGCTTTGAAGCACAAGCATCCAATACTCCATTACTTTCTCTTTCACATAATTTAGCTCACATTTAGAATCAAAAGCCTTCTCTCTCTCTTCTCTCTCTCTCTCTCTCTCTCTCTCTCTCTCTCTCACACACACACACACACACACACACACACACACACTATTTAAGGGACAAATCTTTGTTTCTTCTCATTTGAAACACGAATAGTAACCCGTGACGGCCCTGACCTCTTCTGCCTGAGCTCACTGGAGTAATTGTCTTCGTGCTCTGGAACTCTGCTGCCAGTTGCTGTACCTCAAAGCTCCCGACCACTCACGTCCATCTGAGGAGGCAGGAGGCTGCCTCCCCTGTGACTGACACAAAGTAATTAGTTTGTGAAACTGTTTCTGTGTGACAGGGAAGATTGAAAAAAAAAAAAAAGACAGGTAAACAAACTCAGGGATGGCCTCCTATGCAGGTGTCCTCCCCATAGCCCTCCTCCTTCCTGGGGCAGGATCACAGAAGCCTAGCACAGAGGCAGAGAGGAAACAATATACAGTATGTCTAGCTATGGCTTTTCAAGGTACCATACAAACACAGTCCACGGCCTCCTCCACTGATACGGGTTTTTGTGGTTCAAGATCTACTTGGGATTCATCCTGTCTCAAGATTGAGAATTAATCTGCCTCCACTTGGACCAGGGCAAACTAGGCCCAGGATGTGAGCAGGGGCCCTATTCTATAACCACCATTTCCTTGGAACTTTGAACTATGCTATAAACATGGACGAAGCATATCCAAGTCTAGCAGAAGACAGTAGGGCATGGCTCTGAAGGCAGCTGCACTGGCTGGTTTTGTGTGTCCACTTGACACAAGCTGGAGTTATCACAGAGAAAGGAGTCTCCTTTGAGAAAATGCCTCCATGAGATCCAGATGTAAGGCATTTTTTCAATTAGTGATCAAGGGTGGAAGGGCCCAGCCCATTGTAGGTGGTGCCATTCCTGGGTTCTATAAGAAAGCAAGCTGAGCAAGGCAAGGGAAGCAAGCCAGTAAGTAACATCTCTCCATGCCTCTGCATCAGCTCCTGCTTCCTGACCTGCTTGAGTTCCAGTCCTGACTTCCTTTGGTGATGAACAGCAGAGTGGAAGTGTAAGCTGAATAAATCCTTTCCTCCCCAACTTACTTCTCGGTCATGATGTTTGTGCAGGAATAGAAACCCTGACTAAGGCAGCAGGTGTAAAGGAGCCCCCTCAGGAGGAGTAGTATGTTAAGTAGAATCAAAAAGGAAAAGTCCCAAGCCACAGGGCCTGGGAGCCACAGGTCTCGTCACAATGAAATCCAGAGAGTCACAATGCTGTCTCTGAAGAGAGATGGTGGATATACAGATGAGGAGACCGGCTTGCTGGGAGAAAGATGCCCATTCTGGCCTGCTGCTCACTCCTGCTCACGCCCTGTGGTTCTCATGCACCAAATCAATAGTCACTGACTGGATGGGCGAAGTGCAGCTCTCAGCACCGGTGCCACCTGCACCATGAACTACCAGCAGGAGCCGGCCAACTCGGTACCATCCAGGCTGAGATCCAGTGTTTTAGTAGGTCTAGCTGCAACATCTACTCCATTTTGCAAACTGCTGGAGTGTGTGGAGGAACTGGTGCTGCAGAACCAGTTCATCATCACCACTGAAGATGAAAGCCCGGAAGCACGGCTGTGATCAGAGACAGCAGCAGCTGCCACAATCCGCCTTGGGACCACAGAGTGGAGGAGGAGTCTGCAGAGCCATCAGTATCTTCAGAACAACTAAGACACAAAAGATGCTTCTAAAAAAATGGTTTCACAAAATGAGAAGAAAAGATGGCAGAGCAGAGCCATGTTGAGGAAAATGTCGAAGCTACAGATGCAGTGACAAATGGTATGGGTGAGATAAGGAAACACTACCTCGGTGGACAAAGAACATGGCAACGCTGAGTGGAGTGGCCACTTCTGCTCACCCTGCTGCCCCTCAGGCTACAAGAACAATGGTGCCTGGTAAATGGTAGTCTGCATCAAGAGCAGAGAGGTATGCAGCTGACAGGAGCTGGCGTGAATCCTGCCCCTGGATGCCCTGCCTAGCTGCAAGATCATCTTGACTCTGGACAACAGCAGAATATCTGAGACAAGTCTCAAAAGTGACCCAGTATTTATAGTGCTTCAGAAACTGGAAACCTTGAACCAAACCAAGGACTAGTTTGAATGAGTATTTGCATGTACAGCTGTTCAGGCAAACGAAGATAATATGTAACACTGCGGTTTGCAGCGCCACTTTGAGGTAGAAATATGTGATGGGGAAGTGGGAAAAGCAGAGAGAGGCAGGCTAGAAAGAAGGCTGCAGTAGACTGAGAAGCAAGTCACTGCAGGGTAGTTGTAGCAAGTCACTGAGTGGAGCCAGCAGGGTGGTACACAGCCGCCTGGAGATCTCGAAGGCTCTGTTCCCACCCTGCCGCTCAGCCACATGATCACCCTGGCTCTGAGTAACACCAGGATGTCTGAGATAGAGAACAGTTCATTTTCTAGATTGAGCCTCCTCAAAAGACCTCAGTGGTCCACACTTCCCTGAGCCTATGTAGATGCCCAAGGTCCCTGTGGATGCTCGCAGTCTGTACTGCTGCCATGTTGATGAGTGTGGCCTGTACCACCACCTAAGGCCATGTCAATGTTTGTGGTCCTTGCTGCTTCCTTACTTGCTTGTTCGTTGGAGATTGGTGCTAATGCTTTGAATCTGAGCATTCAGACACTGAAGGTCCTTGTCCCCAGTTGGCTTTTTTATCTATCAATAAAGATGCCAGTGGCCAATGACTGAGCAAGGGGCGGGGCACTTATAGTTGCACTGGTAGGATACAGAGAGAATCTTGAGGACTGGGGAAGAAGAAGGGGAAGAGGCAGCAGCAGGAGATAAAGCCAACCAGCCATGTGGGTTTTCAGATAAGTGGCCACTGGAGTAGAAGAACCTCCACACAACAGGTATCCTTGGTCTTGCTATGGCCAGAGGCTGTGTGGATGCCCTTGGTCTCTGCTCCCACAGGAGGCCACGTTGATATCTATAGTCCGTGGTATCACTGAAGGCCATGCTGCTGCCCAGGGCCATGATAGTGTCTATGGTCCCTGCTGCAGCAGAGGGCAATGTCGACGTCCATGGTCTGTATCGCCACTGGACACCATGCTGAGGTCTTAGTCCAAGCTGAAACAGGAGGCCATGTGAATGTCCATGGTCTGTGCTGTCACCAGAAACCATGTAGAAGCCCATAATCGATGCTGCTGCTGACTATAAAGGGCACAGGGTCTTCTTTTGCAGTGGTATCGATGGCTGCAGACTCACGGACTCACACTTGGGAATGAGAGATGTAGAAAGCCTCTGTGACAACCTCTTCCATCACCCAACCCCACCCAAAAGAAACAGCCTAGATAAGAAGTTATTGAAGAGAAGTCTTAAAAATTGTGATAAGGACACTGCAGTGTAGCTCTTCACAGTTGATGGCTTCGGGGGAGGGGTTGGGCAGGACTCAATTTTCTTTCTGGGACTGGCCACTGGGAGTTTGACCATGCTCTATTTAGTATATAAACAACACAGAACGGACTTGATATTTTTTTCTTTCTTCTTTTTTGAGGGAGGAGGTCACAAGGCAGAGTGGACCTGGAAGGACTTCTGGGAAGTGAGTATGATTAGGGTACATTAAGTGAAATCCCCAACCAATCAATAAAACTACCATGTTGGATAAGAAATAGTCACTGACTCACTCCTCTTTCAGCCAACAGCCAACAGTAGTCCATGGCAGGGAAGGCTGGTGCCTAGCTGCCAGGGATGCTGGTGCAGCTCAGATTTCCAGCATTTAGATATCTCTGTGACTCTAGATATGCGTAGTATCTGACAAAGCTAGAAAAGAAGACTATGAGGTAGCAATCAACCACGGCCAAGAGTCAGCCCTATAAACTAGCAAACCTGCTGGAATGGCCTGCCCTAAGGGTATCTTGCAAGCCTAGTACTCATTCGGGTTCCTAGAAGGCCCAACAAAACAAGCCTTGGAGTAGGAGAGGTTAGTCCAGTGCCAACCTGGGAAAGTCCATTGGTTCCACAGGGAGTCTAACACATGGCTGTTGGTGTTGAACCCACCAAATGTCTCTTTAATCAGCTCCTTCTGGTTGATATATTTGCAGAAACTTACAACTGCCTAGCCAAAAGCCCTTACCAACACCATCATCATCCCCATCATAGTCACCACCACCATCACCACCATTGTCACCATGTCCATTATCAAATGATCGACATTACCATCATCACTGTCATCATCATCATAATTATGACTATCCTCAACCATAGGTACCATCATCATCACCATCCTCACCATCATCACCTCCATCATCACTATCACCATCACCAATATCACCACCATCATCATATTCTTCATTGGCATCAATTCCATCATCACCATCCTCACCATCATCTCACTTCCCATGAGTCTATGAGTAAAATGACCAAATCCTCTTCAAACTGCTTTAACTCTCCCGAACCCTCAGCAAGAGCCTAGTCATGCAAGAAACCAAACCTCAAATGTGGCAGGAGAGATCCCAGTCCCATCTCCACTGCTGCTGTAAGCTTGTATAAAGACAACCTACACCGGTACAGAAAGAATTCATGTCCCCTCTTCCTGAGGAGTGTATGGGAACAGCTCCAAGATACCACACTATGTTTGCATGCTACAGAACACAGGGCACACTTTGTGGGGGTCAGGTTGAGGAAGAGGGGGGGACTGGACTATGTTTTTACAGTACACACAGAAAGGCTACTGTGAAAGAGCAGCAGATGCAAGACCATTTCACTGAAACAAGCAAAAAGTATAAATCTGACCTTTGGCACACTAGAATTCATTTCTATCAGAAATAAGCAAAATGGATGAAATTCCAAAAGTCCCTTTTATTTCAGACATAGTATAGGTCTTCTTAAATTATTCATTCATTACAAGAGCCTTCATGTCTTGGTCCTTGTAGAGTACATCTGTGGGGTTTCTGGGATAAGTGGGGCTAACCGCAGATGCCACTCAGAGACTAACCCAAGTCTTGGTCCTCAAGGTTCATGCAGTCTTCGCAGACACCTGTGCTCTGTTTTATTCCTGCAGAGGCCCTGTGAGCATGCACACATACATACATACACACATGTACATCACATACACACACATATGCATCACATACACACCACACAAACACACACCACAACATACACACACACACGTGTGGAGGTAGGCAAAGGCATGCACCATGCCCTGCAGAAAGTGACCTTGTTCAGATAAACCAGGCACGATATGAGGCCTTACTGGGTTAGGAATGCTCTTACTCCCATGTGGCTGATAATGAGGGAACCTTAAACAGCCTCATAGAGACAAGGTCATAGGAACGGTCAAGCCCGGGCTCAGAATGTGCTTCCAAAACCAAGAGGAGGACCCTGGAGCAGCCAGCCCTGCCAACCTGAAAGGGATCCACCCTGGCATACTTCAAAACTGCATCCTACAGAACTGAAAGGCACTCATTTCTACAGTCCAGTATGGCTCTGTAGGCGTGTCCCTGAACTTTCAGTGACATCACCAAGTGCTGGCAGGATATTTCTAGATGTAAATGCTTGTCACTTCCTCACCTGCCCAAAAAGAGGAAACCGCAAGCTGCTGTAGGTGAAGTCACAAAAGGTCACATTGCCCTCAATCTGGCCAAAAGGCAACGCTAAAATATGGACTGAATATAGTCCAGCTACTGGTGGGCTCAGAATGAGAAAGCTGTGGCCTCTCCCACTGCGCTAATAGCTTTTTTTGTATGAGAAAAGAGTGTGGCTCTTGATAAGTAAAATAAAGAGCTCACAGCTGGAGCTGGGACAGAAGGACTGGCAGAACAACCGGGCAGAAGGAGGGACAGAAGCATGTGGACCAGAACAAAGCAGCAGGGTAAAGAGAGGGAGCCAGGAGGCAAGGACGCAATGGCAGAGAAGTGGGGTCAAATTATAAGCTGCCTGAGACATTACCCCGGTGACACCCCGTGAAAAGGCCAACAGACTTAAACTATATAGCCGGCTTTATTATTGAAGCCCAAGGACACCCGCCTCCCATCCCCCCCTCCCCCCCCCCCCCCCCCCCCCCGGCTCCACCACCACCATCCCCAGCCCCACGAGGCCAAAGCCCCACAGTAAGGCAGAAATCCTGGCTCTAACCCCAGCCTCGGCAGTGTGCTTAGCAGTCTGCAAGGGATTCTAGCTGCAGGTCTACAAAGACGGTCCTGACGTCCCAGTTTCCTAAGCATCTCTGCCGGGTAACTAAGTTATCTCTACTGGGTATCAAAATCGTGTGAAATTCTCTTTCTGTGTCTACCCTAGGGAATGAATGTGACGTCTCTTTCTACTTTATTTCCTTGTGGTGTCAGATGACACTGATTTTGAATGGCAACACAAGCTTACTTCCTGAGTGAGGCCACACTTGTGTGTAACATTGTCGTGAATGGGTCTGATGGGTCTGATGGATTTGAACTTTGTTGACCCCTCTGTGCTCACCAGACTGGTCTCTGCCACCTTGAATCCACTTCTGTGTTGATACCTCTGTTATACTGGCCTTAAAGAGAGGGTCGACTCCATTTCTTGTCTTCTGAAAGACATTGTGTACTGCTGACGTTACTTCTTCCTTAGATATTAGATAGAATGTTCTAATAGCCACCTAGAACTGATTTTTTTTCCTTACAAATATTTTTGTTTTAATTTTTTAGGCATTCAATTTCTTTCATCAAAAGAGCACTACTTTTGTATTGTAAGGATTTGAATAACACGTGTTTTTCAAAAACCTACTTATTACATCTCAGTCTTGGGATTTAATAGGAGCAGTTACCCCTGGTAGGTTTTAGTTAGGGAATTCGTCACTTTCCTTTGACTAGATTTTTTTTTTAATCCCTTGATCCAATTTACCAATAATTTGCATATTATGTGAGTCTTTACTTATTATTTATTTGATGTTCATGTGGATTTTTTGCAATATTTGTTTTATTAAACTTCAAATTAGGCATAAAAGATGGACTTCATACTTTTAAGATTTATTTATACATTCATTTATTTGTTTCAAACTGGGGCCCTCTGCGTGCTAGGCAACCTTTACTCTTGATTACTAATCTTTAACCCAGCCCTCTTTTTATTTTTACTATAATTTATTTATTATTGAAAATAGGGTTTTTTTCATACAATGTATTCTGATTTTGGTTTCCCCTCCCTGAAATCTTCTCAGATCCTGCCCAGCTCTCCATTCATCTAAACCCATTCTCTCTCTCTCTCTCTTCCTCTCTCTCTCTCTCTCTCTCTCTCTCTCTCTCTCTCTCATTAGAATACAGACAGGCATCTTTAAAAATACTAATATTATTGTTAAATAAAAACAAATGAAATGGCATCGGGCAAAGCACACAACTACCAGAGAAAAAGAACCAGAGAAAAAGCATAAGATGCAGAGACATATTCACACAGAGAGAAATACCATAGAAATACAACACACACACAATATATATATGCAAAAACAAAAAAATAAAGTTCAGACAAAGAATTCTGAGGCAAAGAACCTCCAAAAATGTTACTGTATTTGCTTTGTGTTGGCATCTACTGCTGGGCGTGGGGGTCTGGCCTTCAGAGTGATTTGTATACCCAGTGAGACTCCATTGGAGAAAAAATAATATTTCTTTTGCAGCAGTCATCAATTGGAGATGGTCTAGGGATGAGAGCCTGTGTTCTCTTCCCCCTCAGTTCTGGGACCCCCCATCTGACTTAGCCCTGTGCAGGCCCTGTGCATGTTGCCACTCTGTGAGGTCACGTGTGCCTCAGTCTTCCTGGGTTTGGAAGGCCTTGTTTCCTTGGTGTCCTCCATCCCTACTTGCTCTTGCAATCTTTCTGCTTCCTCTTCTTAAAGGTTTCCTGAGCCCTGGGTGTGGAGCTGATGGAGACACTCCATTTAGAGCTGACTGTTCCAAGTTCTCTCTGTAATATTGTCCTGTTGTAGGTCTCCGGTTTTGCTCCCGCCTAAGCTTCTCTGATGCTAGATGAACAAGGTACTGATCTGTGAGTATAACTGAATGGCATTAGGATCATTTTATTGTTACATTCCTTTATCAGAACAACAGTATTTCCCCTGTGTTCCTGGCCTATGCAGTTTCAGGTTCTTGGCCACCCAAGAAATGTTGGGTGTGAGTTCGTCTCGTGGACTGGAACTTAAATCCAATCATATTTTGGTTGGTCACTCTCACAAACTTTGTGTCACTATTGTCCGGTCTATCACGCAGGCAGATCATTGTAGATCGAAGGATTTGTAGTTGGGTTGGTGTTTACCTTTTCCCTCTGGTAGCATGCAGAGTACCTTCCAGTACCATGAACTTTTGTCAGGAGAGGGGAAGACTCTGTGTAGACACCAGCTCAACTCCTCTGTGTTCAATGAGTTGTGTCAATGAGATGTGCCTTACCATCAGTTGGGAGAGCCACCAATAGCCTGTGTTGTTTGTGGGTGTCCATGGAACACCTTTGGCCAAGAACTCAATTAGAGAGGTAACCCATTCCCAGAACTGGAGGTTTCATTCGGTTATGAGAGGTGTGTGGTTGGGCTTTGTCTCCCCCGTTGTTTTGTAGTTCCATGGATTACTTAACAGCTAACATCAACATATAACCAAATACATGACATATTTGTCTTTTTGGATCTGGATCACCTCATTCTGAATGATATAATGATTTCATTTTTGTTAACAACTGAGTAATATTCCATGTATAAATGTACATTTTCTTCATTTGTTCTTCCATTGGTGAAGTATAGGCTGTTTCCAACGGCTGGTTAGTACGAACAGAGCAACAGTGAACATCTTGAGCAAGTGTCTCTGTAATAGGATGGACAGTCTTTTGGGCATATGCTCCCAAGAGTTGTATGGCTGGATTTTGAGGTAGATTGATTCCTATCTTCCTGAAGTACCACCACAGTGCCTGTACAAGTTTGCACTCCCACCAGCAGTGGAGGAATGTTCCCCTTACTCTGCATCCTTGCCATCGTGACTGCCATTTGACTTACTCATCTTGGCCTTTCTGACTGGTGTAAGATGAAGTCTCAAAGACTGAGATTTGCATTTCCCTGGTAAGGATGTTAAACATTTCTTTAAGTGTTTATCAACCATTTGTGTTTCATCCTTTGAGAATTCTGTTTAGATTTGCACCTCATTTTTAATTCAGTTATTTGTTTTCTTGATGTCCATTTTTTTAGATCTTTGTATATATTAGATATTAGTCCTCAATGGATATGTAGCTGGTAAAAATCTTTTTCCATTTGTAGGCTGCTGTTTGTCTAAATGATGATGTCCTTGGCCACACAGAAGTTTTTCAGTTCATGAGATCCCATTTTATTAAATGTTGCTCTTAGCCTCTGTGCTATTGGTGTTGTGTTCAGAAAATTTGTTCTTGTACCAAAGAGTTCAAAACTATCCTCACTTTCTCTTCTATTAGATTCAGTGTGTCAAGCCTTGGGTTGATGATTTTGATCCATCTGGAGTTGAGTTATGTGCAGGGTGATGAGTATAGATTTATTTGGAATCTTCTACATACAGCTATCCAGTTTGATCAGCACCATCTGTTGACAATGCTGTGTTTTCAGTGTGTATTTCTGGATTTTTGTCAAAATTCAGGTGTCCATAGGTGTATGATTTATGTCTGGGTCTTCAGTTCGATTCTGTTAATCAATGTGTCTGTGTAGCCAATAACCATGCTATTTTGATTACTATAGCTCTGTGGTAATATTTGACATTTAAGTTGGTGATATCTCCTACAGTTCTTTTATTGTTCAGGATTCTTATAGCTATTATAGTGTGTGTGTGTGTGTGTGTGTGTGTGTGTGTGTGTGTGTTTCCATATGAAACTAAAAACGATCATTTCAAGCTCTGTGGAGAATTGTGCTGGAATTTTGATAGGGATTGCTATGAATCTGCAGATTGCTTTTGGCCATTTCAATTAATCCTACCAATTCATGACCATGAACCATCTTTCCATCTTCTGATACCATCTTCAATTTGTTCTTCAACATCTTAAAGTTTTTAATCATACAACCCTGATACTTGCTTGCTTAGAGTTACCTCTAGATATTTTATATTTTTAGGCTATCGTGAAAGGTATTGTTTCTCTGATTTTTTTCAGTTTGTTATTTGTGCATAGGAGGCTACTGATTTTGTGTTTAGTTAACTTAGTGTCTTGCTGCATTGCTGAAAGTGTGTATTAGCTACAGAAGTTTCCTGATTTTATGCATAAAATCATGTCACTTGCAAATAAAGATACTTTGCCTTCTTTCTTCCCTTTCTGTATCTCCTATCTGTATGTGTATGATCCTTCAGTTGTCTTACTGCTCTAGCTAAGACTTGTAGAACCGTACGTAATGGGTATGGAGAGAGTGGACAATCTTGTCTCTTTTTCTGATTTTAGTGGAAATTCTTTTGAGTTTCTCTCCATTTGTGTTGGCTGTGGACTTGCTGTAAATCACCTTTATTATCTTATGTATCAATACCATTACATCAATATCCCTTATACCAATAGTATCTTATCATGAAGAGGTGTTGGATCTTATCAAAGACATTTTCTGCATCTAATGAGATGATCATGCATTTTTGTCTTTCAGTCTCTTTATGTGATGGATGACATTTATTAATTTTTGCATGTTGAACCATCCCTGCATCTCTGGGAATGAAGCCTACTTGATCATGGTGGATGATCATTTTGATATGTTCTTGTATTTGGTTTGCAAGTATTTTGTTGAAAATTTTTGCATCTGTGCTCATAAGGGAAATAGATCTGTAACTCTCTTTGTTGGGTCTTTTTGTGATTTGGATGTTAGGGTAACTGTGGCCTCATTTAAAAAAAAAAAGCAATAATACTTCTGCTTCTTTCCTGTAGAATGGTTTAGCCAGTATTGGTGTGAATTCTTCTTTGAAAATCTGGTAGAATTCTACACTAAAACCATCTGGCCCTGATATTTTTTTTTCTTTTTTTGGTTGGTAGACTTTTAATTATTGCTTTTATTTCACTAGGGGGTTTTGGTCTGTTTAAATTGCTTATCTGGTCCTGCTTTAACTTTGGTAAGTGGTATGCATATTTTAAAAATATCTGTTTATTCTAAATTTTTCAATTTGGGGAAGTATGGTTTTTTTTTCAAGTATGTCTGTATGGTTCTCTGAAGTTCTTCAGTGTCTGCCAACATGGCCTCCTTCACATCTCTGACTTTGTTAATTCAGATCTTCTCTCTCCACCTTTAAATTAACTTGGTTTTGTCAATCTTACTGATCTTCTCAAAGAGCCTACCCTTTGTTTCATTGATTCTTTGTAATTTTGTCTGCTTCTATTTTATTGATTTTGAAGCTGGGTTTGACTATTTCTTGCTGTCTACTCCTCTTGGATATTCCATCTCCTTTTTGTTCTCAAGTGTTCAACTGAGCCACTAAATTACTAAGATGAGCTCTTTCCAATTTTTTTTATGTAGGCACTTACGTTTAGTATTTTGATTATTACGTGTCGTGGGGGATTTCTTTTCTGCTCCAGTCTATTTGGTGTTCTGTATACTTGTACATTTATAGGCAACCTTTCTTTAGGTTGGAAATTTTTTCTTCTATGATTTTGTTGAAAATATTTCTGAGCCCTTGGGCTGAGAGTCTTCTCCTTCCCTAGTCCTATCATTAATAGATTTAGCCTTTTCATGGTGTCCCGAATTCCTAGGATGCTTTGTGCCTAGGTTTTTGTCTTGTGTTTTTGTTTTGTTTTGTGTTGTTTTGTTCTTTGATTTAGCATTTTCTTCGACTGACGAGACCATTTCTTCTATCTCATTTTCCCTGCCTGAGATTCTCTCTTGCATCCCTTAGATTCTGTTGGTGAGGCTTGCCTCTGCAGTTTCTGTTTGACTTCCTAAATGTTTCATTTCCAATTTTCTCTTGGTTTGGATTTTCTTTAGCAATTCTATTCTACTTTCACGCCATGAACTGTTTTCTTCATTTCATTCCACAGTTTGTGTTTTATGGATTTCATTAATGGATTTGCTCAGTTCCTCTTTAAGGTCCTTGAAAATATTCATAATAGCTATTCTTAGGTCCTTGTTTTCTGCTTCCGCTGTATTGCTCTTCTCTGGGTCTGCTTTGGGGTACGTACTCACTGTGTCTCTGATGTACCTGTGTGCTCTATTAACCATTTAAAGAGGTCCCTAAAATCTCTCAACCTTGATTTTAAGTTTCTCAGTTTATCCCTTGATTCTATTTTTGCTTTATTTTTAAACACCCATTATTATATTTGTACACATAGAGGAAACCCCTCTTCCTTCTGTCATTTGAGGCTGTGGTATCTTCTCTGTAGAACATAGCAAGAAGACACAATATTGGGAGTGAAGAGAAGCCTTTACCATACCTGGAACCTGCTAGCATCTTGGACTTCCAGCCTCAAAACTACGTGAAGTA
Organism: Arvicanthis niloticus; assembly: GCF_011762505.2. NCBI lineage: Eukaryota > Metazoa > Chordata > Mammalia > Rodentia > Muridae > Arvicanthis > Arvicanthis niloticus. The sequence goes on from NC_047670.1 coordinate 63,178,406, forward strand.
AATTCTTGATTTTTACTCACTACCTGCTCTAAGGTGTTTTATTATAGCAGCACATAACATAGACAGAGTGGTGTTGACATGAAGAAGACAGGACAAATCCAGGTAAGAAAAATATGCACAGAGGAGGGCAGGACTTCCTACAATGATCTGGGTTCTGACTGACAGGAGCTGTGGGAGAACAGCTATGTGTGGTATGGTGGGAGAGGGGAGCTCCTTAGGATAATGGGACATGCAGCCTGTGGCCTGGCATGGTGGGTTTGTGAAGAGCCCTGAAGACATCACAGGCTCATTAAGAGAGGTCATCATGGATGGGTGGAACAGGCAAGGGGGTGGGGCAATACCCAGTAACTTCAAGGTTAGCAGAAGTCATGACAGGAGACAGGAACAGGCACCAGATCTGAAAAAAAAAAAAATGCTTGTGGCCAGATGAATGTGTCACCTGGTACATTTTTAAGTCTTAATTGATACAATACTAAATCTGGGGACAGAGGGATTTGCCATGGCTTGTGAACCCCTTCCCTCATGTTAGCTCTGCACTCACAACATAGAGACATTAATTGAAAGCTAACTCATTTGCTCCTGGGATGATACTTTTACAGTAAGTTAGCTTTGGGCAGAAATGTTATTGCTGCTTTATAAAGTCTTTAAAAAATGGCATCTCCATAGAAGCATTTGACAGCAACCACAAAATCTGTGCAAGCGTAATTACACAGCCCCAGTCTCATGGCAAGGGCATCTAAAAGTCGGGGAGCAGGCTATTCTTCTAAGCTGCTATTTTCATTTCTCTTTAAATAAATGTTTGTGTCTCATAAAGTAGGTCCCCATGCAAATTTTCACATTTTTGGCTGTAGAAGATAAACCATACAGCATTGGGGCATAGGTAGTGGGTGCTGGGTCACCGCTGACTCAGAGCGAGGTAACCTCGCCACTGTGCAGTGCTTGTCTGCTGCTGTGATACCTGCTGTTCTCTGAGCTGTGGAAGATACATGTCTGGGGAGACAAGGCATGGTTGGGAAAGAGAATAGTTACAGAGAGCATCAGTATCCAGTGAGAGAATCCAAGACACCTTCTTAATGCCCAGCAAGAGATGCCGGTGACTTTGCTGGCAATCTTGAGGAATATAGATGACTCTCTGTGGCTCTCCGAGTCTCTGGTTTTGTAAAGAAATCTGTTTTATTTTACGTCATCATTGCCACTGACTTTAACCTCACCGGTGCCACCGTCATCATTATCACCTTATGGCCATCATTATCACCATCATCATCAGGCCATCACAGAACCAATAGGACCAGGTCAGCTTGCTCTACCCTAGACAAGGTCTCTTCACATGTGTATCCTCCAGACCTTCATAACATGCCCACTGTGGACAGATTCTCCACTGAGTAAGGCAGAAGGGTCATGTTTAAGGAAGGCCTCAGCCTGTTCAGAAAGTCACACCTGGACAATCACTTGCAGAGGCGCTAGGTGCAGCCATGTGTGCCTAACTGCCATGTGGATACGCTGTCTCGTGTGAGCCTTGCACATACTCTGCTCTCCTCACTGATCCCTTTGGTACAGACCCAGTCCCAGAGGGTGCTTTCTGATCCTGTGTCCCACTGCATATGCGGACACTTAAGTCACCTTGTGTGCCAAATACTGGGCCAGGTGGCAATGACTCCCCCTTGACTCTCGGCCAATTGTCTGGGATGTATACAAGCAAATAAAACAGGTTTTCAGAAATAGAATGCAAATCAGCAGCTGTGCATTTTCAGATCCTGGAAGAGGAGCTGTGGGGGCAGGGGGGAATAAGGGAAGCCTGCTTGTGGCCATACTGACAAGTATGCTCAGGTGCCACCATGGGGTGCAGGGGCGTCACAGATGGCTAAAGCTCAGGGCTGGATCCCCTGGGAGCCAAGAGACCACGAGGTGACCATCACCCCATCACCTGCTTTCCTTATCTCTGGGGATGATTACATTAGTGCCTCACATCACAGAATTTATGGGAAGGGCCATGCAGTGCCTGCAGGCCCATGGCTATGAGCACTGGCCAGCGATTGGGTTCTACCAAAAATTGGCAAGTTGGTTCTGTTATCAAAAAGCTTGTGCAACAGCCTGAGCCCATCTTGTCAACAGAGCAGCGTGCCGCCATGTTGTTGATTCCTCTGTCATCTTCAGACTCTGCTGAAGGGTTTGAAGGGTTGATTTTGCCTCTAAAAAATAACTCTTTATTCTAGATTTGGTCCTGAAAAAAAAAAAAAACAGATTGTGTAAAACAGAAGTGTGTATGTTCTGTCTTCATCTTATTTCTTTCTAGTTTTATTTTTCTTTTTTTTATTAACTTACTCTTCCCAAAGAAGTGACTTCACACATCTTCAGGGGTCTATGCTGATAAAGATCTCTGTTACCCCCATACATCATCCTCACACTGGTCTGAGTGCCTGACAGGATTGAGCTGTGGCTGGACTCTGATGCCATTTTTCTGTCTTTTTTGTCTCTTCTATGCTGCATAGGCTATTTTCAGGGCTCGGGGCTTAAAGATGGCAGCCAGAATCAAGGAGCTCTGGCAAGTGACACCAGCTGCCTGGATTTAGTGCCGTCTTGGAGGATGAGGGGGATTTGCACTAAAGACAACTTTCAGTTCTTCTTCCACCTCAGATAAACACAGACTGGGGAGACATCATCCCACCCTGATGGCAAGAAAACCAGGTAAACCACAGAATCTAACTTGTTCTGACCACTCATATGCTGAGTTCTCAGGGACATTGCATAAGCTAAAATATATAGGCTTTGTGAAACACCCACTGTAGAGAGAGAATATCTTATGTCTGTATGGATGTGGTACCTGTCAATAATAAATCTGATGGCCTATGGCTTAGGCAGGAAATAGGAGGTGGGAGAGGATTCTAGGTTAGAACGAGACATGGGAGATTCACCCAGAAAGATGACTGAGACAGCTGTATGGTCCCTGAGTACAGGTAGCCAGTCATGTGGCAGAATGTAGATCAGAATAAATGGGATATTTTGTTATGATCTAGTTAGAGAAGAGCCTAGCTATATGGCCAAGGTATTTGTAAATATACAATGAGTCTGAGTCTTATTTCTGGGACATGGGGCTGGGAGATAGAACCAGACCTAACTTCTACAATGGGCAATCAGGAGCACATACATCCAGGAGCACTGGTACCGTGACAGAGCCATGGAAAAGAAGTGACTGCCAAGGGATACAAAGAGACCCACTGATACCTCAGCTAGCAATGAAAACTAACTGTGTGGGATAGCTGTGTTCTCAGGGGCAGACACAGGTAACACTCACAGTGTGCTCCTCTTCAGTGGGCACAAGAGAACTGGGCAGGGTTGGGGTGATGGTCAATATTGTCAAATTGGCAAGATCTAGAAAAACCTAGAAGACACAACTCTGGGTCCCTGTATTGGCTGGTTTTGTGTGTCAATTTGACACAAGCTGGAGTTATCACAGAGAAAGGAGCCTCCCTTGAGGAAATGCCTCCATGAGATCTAGCTGTAAGGCATTTTCTCAATTAGTGATCAAGGATTGGAGGGCCCATTGTGGGTGGTGCCATCCCTGAGCTGGTAGTCCTGGGTTCTATAAGAAGCAAGCTGAGCAAGCCAAGGGAAGCAAGCCAGTAAGCAGCACCATCCGTGGCCTCTGCATCAGCTCCTGCCTCCAGGTTCCTGCCCTGTGTGAGTTCCTGCCCTTTCACTGTGTGTTCACTGTGTGACTTCCTTTGATGATGAACAGCAATGTGGAAGTGTAAGCTGAATAAACCCTTTCCTCCCCAACTTGCTTCTTGGTCATGATGCTTTATGCAGGAATACAAACCCTGACTAAGACAGACCCTTCCTAGGTATCACATGTCCTCTTGTGGTCCTTTGAGCTTGGAAGTAAAGCATCCCATATGGGAGTGTGTGTGGATTGATCCTGGATAGAGGGATGTTTGTCCATCCTGACGCCAGAACATACATCCCCTATCCTGGAGAGATAATGGAGGGAAAGCATCTGACTAGTCCAGAGCAGAGCTATTTGTGAGCTCAGTAGATGGAGCAAGTCTCAGAGTTTCTGTAGTCTTTTCAGCCCTAAAATAGGCCAACTGCCAAACCACCTGTGGCCAGATGAATTGTAGACTGTCTCATGTTTATCCGAGAAGATATAGACATCTGAAGAGCCTGGTCAAGGGCTCTAGGTGAGGAAGACACCCAGCCCTGACTTCTAATGCCCCAGTGCCTCCTGGGAACTTGAGAATGTGCTGGCGTGAGACAGGAATTAGGGAGAAACAGAAAAGAAAATGGCAGACCTGGATCATAGGTCCACAACAGGCAACATGCACAGGCACACAGAGGCCACGCCCTCCTGAGGAGTGACCTCAGTAGACATACTTCCTGACCGAGAACCAGTTTATAAACTATAAATGGGATGGAGCATTAGAGATATAACTCAGTTGACGGGAGTACCTGCATAGCAGTTATGAAGCCCTGGGTTGGATCCCCAGAAACTCATAAACCAGGTATGGTGGTGCACACCCATACTTTCAGCACTAGGAAGGAAAACACAGGAATCAGAAGTTCTAGCTCACCCTTGGATACATAGAAAGTTCAAGGCCAGCCTGGGCTACTTGAGATTCTATCTTTAAAAAATAAGCAATGTGTCATCTTAAGGTCCCCTGACAAGTTGTATGTGTCTTCGTTACCTTTCTATTGCTGGGATAAAATTCCATGACCAAGGCTACTTATAAAAAGGATTTAATTTGTGGCTTATGGTTTCAAGTGGTTAGAGTCCATGATGACAGAGCAAAGATATAGCCGCAGGAGCAGCTGAGAGGTCAGATCTTGAACCATCAGTAAGAGGCCGAAAGCAAACCAGCAATGGCACAAGTCTTTTGAAATTTCAAAACCCACTTTGAGTGACACACCTCCTCCAACAAGGCCACACCTCCTAGTCCTTCTCAAACAGTTCCACCAACTGAGGGCCACATATTCAAGCTTAAGAGCCTACCTATAGAAGCCATTCTCATTCAAACCACCACACTAGGCATTTTCCACAAAGCAATAGGGAAGGGGAAAGCAAACCCTAGCCTAGCCTCCCTAGGAGTCTCCATCCACATTGGATGGAAACCAGAGAAGGCTGAAGCATGGCCTGATGCTGTCCCCAACACTGAAGGCAAGGTGACCTGACCCTGTACCCAGCAGATCACCCAGCCAACCATGAGCTTCTGTGCAGTGTCTACGGCCACCCCCACAACAGGTATCTATTCCCACCATCCCGGAATCTGGACAAGCCCATGAAGAGATGTGGTGGAGTCACTTCCTCCTAGAGGCTCGAGAAGCCCATTCACTCCTCCCCTACCTCTCTCCTCTGATTACAGTTCCTTGGCTTCTGGCCATGGCACTCCAATCTATGTTTCTGCCTTCATGTGGCTTTCTCCCTACAGCTCATGTAAAGAAAGACATTTGTCATTGATTTAGGCCTCACCCACATCCATAATGATCTCATCTTGAGTCCCTTAACATAATTACCTCCTCAAAGATCCTTTTTCCAATGAAGGTCACATTCTCCAGCTCTATGTGTTAGGCCTGCTCTTTAGGGAGGGAGAAATGGGGCGGGAGGGTGGGGGCTCTTCTGGCCTTGAGAGTTCTGGGAATGTTTTCCTAACTTGTCAACCTAAGAGAGACCAGTGGACCCTGACCCATCCTTTCCTCAAGGGTACTAGAAGCTGACCCCCAGTGACCAACACAGTGGCTACTGGCCAACGAAACGCTCATCATGAAGATGACAGACTCCCTGTGGCTGGATCCCAGCAGTCACAACTGGAGGAGTGAGGCAAATTCCTGAAAATTTCCACTTCTTCTTTAGAATACAGTTTAAATTGGAGAATGGATATGGTTTTTTAAAATATTAAAGTTCTTTAATAACTAATGGTGTTATTACTGATCAAAACTGAGAGGACAGCATGCATAGGTCACAAAATGAAGAAGGAATGCAAACGGCCACTGAAGTCAGGAGATAGCAGCCGTACTCACAGCTGAAAAACTGATATCAAGCCTGTGTGTCCTAAAAGTCCACTCTGTTGGCTAAGGAAATATTTCCTTGAGCTGATTTTCTCACTTAACAGTTGGCTGTGTGAAGACCACCTGCAAAAGCAAGTAAATATCTCTGGAGAGAACAGAGCCTCTTCCCAGATTCCCGTATGCTGGGCCACTGCCTTACAGAGAAAGGTTATCCCTCCCCTGGTGAGGGCAACTTGATGGATGAATCATGAGTCAAGCCAGCTGGGCCATGTGCCCAGATATTGAGTCAAACATGATTCTAAATGTTTCTATGGGGGTATGTTTCTGGCTGAAATTAGCATTCATATCTGAGGTGATTCCACAAAGCCATCAGACCTCCATGATGCCAGTTGCTCTTAAAGCAATGGAAAATAGACAGAGTGGGAGGAAGTGAACCAGCAGAGGCTCAGGGGCACCAACACAGCTCTCCTGCCTACTGCCTGTCAGAAAATGCTGGAACCACTACAATCGCTCAAAGTAATGCCTTTAAATACCAAACACAGACAGACAGATGTATATGGTCTATTTGCCCCTCCACACATCCTGAAAGTTCTATTCTCTGGGCTGATGGAACTAAAGGAGCAGAGAGGAGACTCTGAAGGCTCTGAACTGTAAGACATCCTCCTTCTGATATATACCTGACCACTTTCAGCCCAAGTTCCTGCACTGCCCTGAAATCCACCTGGCCACCCAACAAAGAGCATATACGTAGGAATTCAAAGTGGGCAGCATAGAGGGAGAAATAATGCCTTTCAGGATATTCACCAAGGTACCACTGTGGATCTGTTGTGAGCAGAAGCCCCAAGCCTGAGTTCACAGCAAACTATTCTGTCTAGGCCCTTCATCTGGGATGGCAAGTGTTGCCTGATATGCCAATATCCACTATGCTTCTTAGTTTTTGCCAACTTGACCTAAACTAGAATCAAGCCTGAAGGAAGAGAAACCCTCAACTGAGAAGATGTTCCCTGACCCCAGACGAGCCTGTGGAGTATTTTTTTTTTTAATTAATGATTGATATGGGAAGGCCCAGACTACCATTGGTGGTACCATCCCTAACCAGGTGATCCTGGGTAATATAATAACACAAACTAAGCAAGCTACAAAAGCCAGCCAATGAACATTTCTCTGTGGCCTCTGCTTCAGCTCCTGCCTTGGCATCCCTCCATGGTGGACTGTGATAGGGACAGGGAAGCTAAATCAACCCTTTCCTCACCAACTTGCTTTTGGTCATAATGTTTATCACAGCATTGGGAAGCAAACCAGGCCACCATCTGGGCCAGGACTGTCCTAAAACACACTTCAGTGGGAGTGAATGAAACCTGGTTAACGCAGCATTTCTTCCAGAGAGCAGAACCCCCTACATGGAGAAATGTCTGAACTGTAGAATTTGGGGACCGGAGTGACAGAGTGACAGGTTGTGGATGTTTGATTGTAGCACCTAACATTCTTTTTTTATTATTATTATTCACTTTACATCCTGGTCACTGCCCCACTTCTGGTCACCCCTTCCCACAATCCTTCCCCCATCTCCTTCTCCTCTGAGCAGGTGGGGCCCCCCTGGCTATCCCCACACACACACATACCCTAGCACTTCAAGTCTCTGCAAGGCTAGGCAGACAGGTGACATTCTAATGCCCATGCTTATGTGGATTTTTTCAACTCCAGGCAGGATGGCAGGATCTCTTCTATGGCTCAAAAGGGAAACTGAGGCAGGAAGGTGGCAATCTGTATGAGGTTCCTCTGAAAAGATGGGAGCTCCAATGTATGGGGGCACCCCTACCAGCTGCCTGGCTCCTCCCCCCACCCCCCGCCCTAGGAGTCTCCTTCATTTGAGAGAGCCAGATGGGCCATCATAGCCCACTCCTGGCCAGGTTCTTGCCATCTGTCACAAAATCTAAATTCTGTGACACCAAGGTGACCTGCAGGACCTGAAGCCTCAGCATCTCCCTGGATGGTCTGTTGTGGGCTGACAGGTAGCAGGTTTTCAAACCGCTCTACCTTCTGAATCAGAGGAAAAGCCACTCTTTGGAGCTTTGCTTCTCAGTGTTGTTGAGCAGAGTGCTACTGAGAGCCCTGTAGTGGGCAAACTCCTCAGAAAATGGTCAGGGAGGGAGCAGGCCGTGACCTTTGAGCCCTCTTTCTATCTTTAATCAGCATAAGTCTTGATTCACTCCACATCGCTCTCTGTTATACACACAAACATTTGATTGTTTGATCCCTGGATTTTTTTTTATCTATGAAAGTTGTTTTGATACCTCGAGTTGAAATGAAATATTTCCCTTCTGAATTTAATGAAATGCTTTCCTCGCTTTGTGGTTTTCACACGGTGAGGGATTTTCAAAGTAGAGTCTTGGCAGAGGAAAAGACCCTGGGAAGTTGCTAGAAGCCACGCAGAGGCCATGGTGAGTGTCCAAGAGCTCAGTCGGCAGATGGGAAAGGGACCTGAGCCCCAAGGGCTGTCACCAGAGTGGAGGTGACCTCATGGTTGGAAAGGAAAGAGAAGATTGTTTTAGAGTTTAGGTCTAGGAATTGGTGCTGGGATGCTGTCATGGTGGAAACTGTGATTCTGCCTATGGAGGACGTTGACCCTAAGAACAGAGGCTAGCAGCAGGCCTGACCCTTAGAGAACAACCCAGCCTGGGGAGCCATGCTCAACTGCCCAGCCCAGCCAAGCCAGGCCTCTATGGTCTATCTATCTGCAGATCTTACAGCATATTTTAATCTCAAGCAGGTGAGGGTAGGGTCTTCTACCCTGAAGTCAAGGTGATTGTTGAGATGGAAGAAGATTGGAACACACCTTGGGATCCACATAAGTGTGTTTCTGAAAGCCAGAGAGAGAAGTAACCACTCCTAAAACAACAGTGTCCAGGCACTGCCAAACCCAAGTGGGCCAGGAGTTGAGCATCCCATAAAGACTGTGGCTAGGCCTCCTGAGGAAAGCCACAAAGGGTAGCAAAAGACCCAAGGGTGCTCCAACAAGTCATTCTTGGCTCTCTGAAGCAGAAGCCAGCAGCCTGCTGTGGCCCCTGATCTTTCAAACAAGGTGGGCAAGAAAAGTGCTCAGTTCTGTGCAGCTGAAAAAGGCCACTACGGTCAAACCTGGTACCTCTATAAGGAGAGAGGTGTAGTCAGGTCTCCAGGTGACCTGTGACTCCCTAGAAGCAAGAGCAGAGCCTACACCTCAAAGAGTGGTACTGAGGGTGGGAATTATTGAGCCAACCTTGCTGGCTTCCTGCACCCTAGTCTGTGAGGCTCTAGAAGAGACACTGTAGGTCTGGGTAAGGACCTGAGCAGCAACTTTACAAGTGGCAAATGTTGGTGTTTTACAGAAATGCACCTGCCAAACACTATGGAAACCTCAGAGCCAGGCCAAGTCTTCTCCAAAACTCCTGGCCAGAAAACTGGCTGTGGCTTCGATAGGTTTTCTTACTCCAGTCTGAGTGTCACTCAAGCTGCGTATATAGTCAACAGGGTGCCGGCTCTGGACCGTATCTCCTCTGTCTAACCAATGAGTGCCTGCATGACGTGCCACAGCCCAGACTGACGAGGAGTCACGGGCCCAGGAGATTTATTAAACATCCAAACGTAATTTTCCATTAACATTTCCTATTTTGGCATCTTAAAGAGAGTGGAAGTTGATTTCAGTTCAACATCCTGGGGGGAAATTAGCTCGTTTTGCTAGCGTGTCTCGATAATTGCAGTGACACCAAGGTTAATTGCTTAATCTGGACTGCCACGGTGCGGGCTGAGAATTCCCCGCACAATCTGGGCTATAATTAGTGCCAGGGCAGTGGTATTTGGAAGCCGGAACAGCAGACCCAGGCAAGGTGATTGTGGATGTGACAGAGGGGAAGCTGTGGGCGGCCTTTTCCTGGTGCAGAAGCCATACGACACCCAGAAATGTATCTCCACAGGCCGCAGAAAGTGACCTGGCTACCCAACTGTATCTGCTTCTGTTGGGGGCAAACAGAGGGTATGAAACTGTCCTTTCCACTTGTTGTCTTCCATACCAGACAGTGATGGCCTGGGCCCATAGTCCAGGACACCCCAGAGAAATTAGTAGACAAGGGACAAGGACCTATTGTTGGTGGATACTGATCTCTAGTCATAACCTCAGACACACACTGACACTTATCACAGAAGTACAGTGTAAAACAATGGCCAGCTCAGGAGGCTTGGTCAGGGAGCTTGCAGGGGATATCACCAGGCCTGGGCTACAGCGTGAGTTTAAGGCCAGCTTGGGAAACTTAGTAAGAATTAAAATAAAAACAGGCAGGGAATAGATATGATGGTTTGAATGTGATTGGCCCATGGGAAGTGACACCATTAGGAGGTGTGGCCTTGTTGGAGTAGGTGTGGCCTTTTTGGAGGAAGTGCATCACTGTAGGAGTGGTCTTTGAGGTCTTATGCTCAAGCTCCGCCCAGTGTGGAAGAGATCCTCCTCCTGGCTCCCTGTAGAAGTCAGTTTCTGCCTGGCTGCCTTTGGATCAAGATGTAGAACTCTCGGCTCATCCAGCACTAAGTCTGCCTGCCTGCATGCTACCATGCTCCCCACCATGATGATACTGGACTACTTCTGAAACTGTTAGCCAGCCCCAACTAAATGCTGGCCTTTGTAAAAGTTGCCTTGGTCATGGTGTCTCTTTACAGCAATGGAAATAAATCCTAACTAAGACAATAGTGCTTAGTGACAGAGTTCTTGTCCAGAATGAAATGGATTCAGTTGCCATAATTGCAAAAATACATCACATACATTATATGCATTACATACATATATGCATTCATACATACATACATACATACATACACTAAGCTGACACTGGGAACAGCTGCCAGCTGCCTCTGAGACTCAGGCAGAATCTGCAGCCCACCCATACAGTGAGCACAGCTACCATCAGCTCTGAGTGGGAGGCAGGGTACCATTAGCCTCACATACAAATGTGTGGTTTTGTTAATGATTAGTTCTGAGCTTGAAACAAAAACTAATTTTTTAGTAACATCTATCATACAAAGTATCACCAGGCTGCACACAGCAGCAATGCATCCCCAGAAGGTCTGTCTCTGACACTTTAGCCAGTGCCCTCTACCCAGGTCTTCCTGTGTCTTTTCAGGATGTCTCCTCCTTTAGACCCAGCATGCACTTTGCTAGGGTTGTCAGCATCTCTTTGACATGCTACTATAAATAGTACCATGTTTGTTCTGGTTTGGTTTTGTTTTGTTTTGTTTTTAAATTTTTGATTTGCCACTATGTATCTCTCAGACACCAAAGTGCAGGTAGTCTTTGAAAACTGATTTCATATGTTGCAGTTTTGCTTAACTGCCTTATTAGCCAAAAACCAATCATGTCTCAGAATAAAGACAATTTCATTCCTTCATCCCAGACTGCCCATTTTCCTTTCCTTCTCTTCTGTTGCTCTGGCTGTGTTTCCGGGAGGCTGTTGGACAGGTGTGGTTGTGGTGACTGAGGCTGCCTTTGTGTCTCAGCTATGATGGTAACTGGAGATTTTTCCATAAATTCCAGTTAAGGGTTGAATGGTATCCCCACCCCCAATCATATACTGAAGCCTTCATCCCAATATGACTACTTAGAATGTATCTTTTAAGGAGGTTATATACATTCAGTGAGGTCATGACTGTCAAGAGGGTAGAGGGAGTCTGGACAGATAGGGCAGGAAATATCAAAATAAGAACTCTCCCTCTCCCTTCGTCCTCTCATTCACACAGAGAAGAGGCCATGTGAGGGCGTGGCATGAAGACAGCTGTCTCCAAGCCAGAAGCAGACCCTCTCCTGAAACCCGTCCTTCCTGCACCCTGGCTGTGAACCTCCAGCCTCCAAACTGTGAGAAACCAGGATCTGTCAACTTCTGAGTCTGTGGTGCCTTGTCCTGGTGCACAGATCTGATGAAGGCAGTGGCCTTTATCAGTTTGTCCCTAATGTTGCTGAAGTCTTTTGTTTTAATTATACAAAACTTGTACATGTTCTAATTATACAACATTTCAAATTTTCCCACTGCTTTCTCAGCAGCAATTGAGATGGTCATGTGTTCTCTGTGTCCTTGGTTACATTAGCTAATGATGTCATCTGGAACCAACTCTAAATTCCAGGTAAACCTTCCTTAGACATCATCCTCTGTACACACACATACCATGCATTCACACCCTACATACATGCATGCATGCACCACATGCCATGGTAATGAAAGGACCACTGTTCCTTTTGGGGAAAGCTCATGCTGATGTCTTTCTCTGCAGCAAAGCAGATGAGAACCTACCGCAATGCACACAGGGAAATCCCTAGCCTAGAAGCACCAAGGATATGCTGGAAAGATGGGTCTGATTGGAAAACCCAGTCACTCTTTGTCTTTGTCTGACATACCCTACACATACATGCATGCATGCATGCACCAACTGGTGGGTTGTGTAGACTGTGGTAGACCTTTCTCCAGCTTGCTGCCCAGGTGACTACCCCAGCTGGTCCTCAGATACCATAGTGGGCACATTCTGCAGGGTGGATGGATCTCTGTGCGATCCAACTGGTTCTCAGGGAGAGCCAACAGTAAGTCAGGACTACACATGCCTGCTTCCCTTGGGCAACGTTTTTGGCTTAGTTCACTGACATCCTTGGAACGTGTAAAAATATTTCTTATACCCATGGAAGGAAAGGAAAGATGTTAATAAATACCTCTAGATTAGTGGTTCTTGACCTTCCTAACACTGCAACCCTTTAATATGGATCCTCATGTGTGGTGACCCCCAACCATAGAATTGTGTTGCTACTTCATAATTAATTTATGAAGTCATGATGTAACTATCTGATATGAAGGATATCTTATATGTGTCGCCTCTTAGGAGTCGAAACACACAGGTTGAGAACCACTGCTTTAGATAATTTTTTCCTCAGCTTGGTAGCTTGGTTGTCAACTAGACTGAAGCAGGACTCAACCAAAACACAAGCTTCTGAGCACTCCTGTGAGGGATTTTCTTGATCATATTATTTAAAGTGGGAAGATTCACCTTAAATCTGAATGGTGCCTTCTGGTTACAGGCCAGATTAAGGACATGGGAGAAGGAAGTTTAACTTTTTCCTGCTTTTTGCTCACTCTGGCTAGATCCAGCTATTCTTTTGCTGAGGATTCATTTCACTGATGATAAAATCAACTTCTTCAAGGTTCCAAAGTAGACCGAAGACCAGTAGCTCTCCAGGACTCCATCATCAGATTGCGACTGCTGGAACTGCAGGGACTTCAGGGAGAGCAGGTTCTTAGGCTGAACCACCAGATTCTCTGCATCTCCCGGGTAAGACAGACATTTTTGAACTGTCCAGACTGCATCCTGCAAGCCAGTCTAATAAATCCCCTACACTAGATACTGTCAGTTCTGTTCCTTCAGAAAGCCCTGACTGATACAGTGAGATTTAGGTATCAGGAGATTAAACACCAAGAGCTACTCTCTGAAGCCTTCTTCAGTCCAAGGTGCTAATGAGAAGTGTCTAAATCTATTCAGACACCTCCACAGGCAGAAGAGCATGAACTTGAATTCCAATCCATATGGACTCTGTATAGGGACATAGCACACAGCTTCTCATTTAATGCCATGGCAATCAGTATTGTGGGGCTTTTGAGGTTTGTTAATTAAGACATGGAGACATTTGTATAGTTTAAGGCTGTTGGCCTTTTTCTGGGGCAGTCTCTCAGTGAGCCTCTGACTTAACCTGACTTCGTCTCTCTGTGTGGTTCTCACTGCCTGCTTCCCAGCTCTGTCCAGTCTCCTTCTGCCTTCCTGCTTGCCCAGACAGAAGACAAAGTTCTGCGGGTTCTTCCTGTGCCAGATCTTTATTATGCAACAAGCCACAGTCAACCAGTTGGCTTTGGGGGCTACCTTTTCCAGGGCAGCTTGCCTTTCTTTTAAAGGCAGGTAAGGAAGAGACATTTACCTATCCTGCTAGCCTGGTACTACTGGCTCCAAATAACAATTGAGAGCCCAAGGACACATCTTTTCCTAGCCAGAAAATAACAATATCTGTGAGTCACCCCCAACAGATTGAGCACCTACTTAGGCATTACAAAAGTTCAAGTAGGTCATAAGTCCCCTCCACAAGCACCTGCACTGCCTGCAGCCATCGTCAACACACCATAATCCCAAGAGGAAGCATGTCACCCCAAGAAGGGGTCAGCACATATACTTCATGCATACTAAATGACTCAAGCAATGTTCTGGAAATGAGTTAAAACGTATCACGGATCATAACTCAGTTATTTTCTCTTTTCTTTTCCTTCTTCTGGACCATTGCTGCCTTCCCAGTGTCTATATTGCTCATTTTAAGTTTTAAGTTGTATCCTTTAGGCATGTTGGGCAAGCAGCCCTACTGCTAAGCTATACTCCCAACCTCTGTCTTCAGCTGTATGGGGGACAAAAAGCCCAGCAACCAGCGACATTGCCAGCACCTGGTGAAGCCTTATGCTATGTCTAATGTTGCCATTCTTTTCTCAGCAGGGAAGGGGGGTTCTGAAGATGAAGACCTCAGGGTTTGGGGGTCTGTCTGTCTGTCTGTCCCTTCCTCATTTTCTTCCTCCTTCCTTTCCTTCTTTTTTTGCCTTCTCCATCAAATTATTTTATCAGGTTAATTAAACGATAACTCATCTTGTTAAGCAGACTTCTAGAAACCATGTCAACTTTTAAAGAAAATGCTGAAACATAAAACATTTTACCTACTCAAATTTCAGGTCAAAAGAGAACACCAGTTTCTGTTTTCTTATAGTAACATAATCCAGTCAACACAGACTATGTAACAAAGAGAAAGCCACTCCACTCATCCTTGTACAAGAGAAGGGCACAATGCTCCTGTCTGAAACATCTATGGACCACCAGCAAGCTTTCCAGAAGGTTCTTTGCAATTTCATAACCCTTTGATTTCTTCCTGGAACTCCCCACACAACCCTGCTTCCTCAGCCCCCGACTCCCTTCACAGCAAGCTCTACAGGACTCTGAGACCTACTGACTTGATCAATGGCTTGAGGGCCATGTCCTAGGCATGCTCTCACCACATTCCTGGGAAGTACTGGATGGACAGTAGGGATGCTTTGCCACACAAAACCAAGCCTAAGTCCTCGCTGCTCAACCCAATATTGAAGTCTTATCTGTGGAAAGGCTTGGAACATTTTTAACTGTGTCTATGAGGGGAGTGCACATATGAGTGCAATGTCTGCAGAGTCCAGAAGAGAACGTCCTATCCCCTGGAGCAACAGTTACAGGTGGCTATGAGCTGCCCATCATGGGCACTTGGAGAACGCTGACCACTATAGTGAGACCAAATATGACAAAAAAAAAATCTCCAGCCAGAATGACAAAGTAAAGAAAGGTCAGTGCCAGTCAAGAGCAACATTTTTTTTCTTGGGAGGAAGGAACAGGGACAAAGGTCTGCAGAAGTCATCTTCTGCAGGGTCTGGCATGACAGGCTCTTATTTCTTTGAGACAGAGAAAGCATCCTTGCCTGGGTCCCTCCTGACTTTTGACTAGACAGAGCAGGATAGATGCCTTCTGTTGAAAATCTTCACACCAAGGCAGACTTCATGGAGCCTCTTGCAGGCTGTGCCTGCTTCTCTTTCCATGTCTAAGCTTCTTGAGATATGCAAGTAGTAACAGGTAGGGCCCTCAGGTTTGAGGTCCCTGACAGCATGTCAGGAATCAGGGAATTCGGGAAGGCAGGACATGGGCCACAGGGTGAAAGAAACTGCCTGTGTAAGGCACACTTGAGAAAAGGCTGCCAGCTCTCTGGTGTGCTTCCCATAAAGTCACCTCATAGTATCAGGGACATTAGCCAGGTCCAGAATGACTGGACATCTTCCACTGACTAGATGAACAGACACAACCAGCCAGCTATCAGCAAGGGAACTTTCCACAGTGGGTGACTATCAAACAGGAGAGGAAACAAATCCTGACTCAGTGGCCAAGGGTCCCTCCTGTCACCCTCAAAGTTTCCTGTTCTGAAAACAAGCCTGAGACCCTCTTGAACTCAGCACTATGAAGTCTGGGAGTTGGCCAAAGATCTCTGTGTGCATGTGTGTGCGTGTATGCACATGCACACATCTATTCTACAGACCCCAGTCATCCAAGGGCCTCAGGGACACAAATGCTGCCTATTTATTTCCTTGTTTCTTTTGTATATTCTCAAACAGATGCCATGGTGCATATGTGAAGATCAAAGGATAGTTTCTGGTTTGGTTTGGTTTGGTTTGGTTTGGTTTGGTTTGGTTTGGTTTGGTTTGGTTTTTTTCCCCTTCCCTTCTCCCTCTTGCTCTGGGCCCTGCTCACTCTGGCACAAAGGCTTTTATTTATTTATTATATGTAAGTACACTGTATCTGTCTTCAGACACCCATAAGAGGACATCAGATCTCATTACGAATGGTTGTGAGCCACCATGTGGTGCTGGAATTTGAACTCATAACCTCTGGAAGAGCAGTCAGTGCTTTTAACCTCTGAGCCATCTCACCAGCCAGCAGAGGATAGTTTTAAGGAATAAGTTATTTCCTGCCACCATGCCAGCTACCATTGTAAGAGATATGAAGATCAAACATTCATCTTTTGGTCTGCATTCAGCCACTTCTACCCACTGAACCACCTCGCCAACTTCGAGGGAGATTTTTGAGAATAAATGACTAGCTTTTTCTTGGCAAAACTCTTCCCAACTCCATGGCATCTCTCAGGCAGGGTTGTCTGAGGCCCAGCCAGGCAAGAAGCATGCTGACTGCCAGCCATAAGAGGCAGAGACACCAGTCTCTCTATCCAGGGAAGTTCTCATTTCAAAGTGCACAGCAGACCGTGTTATTACTCTGTATTTACTTGGGGCTTAGTACACAGCCTTTGGAAGCTCTACGGTTGCTGTGTTCTCCATCCGTATCTCTCTGTGTAACTACTGTCACCTCTGTGTAAACAGAAAGTGCATACTTAAAACAGCAGCATGAAGTGATTGTGTCTACTTAACTGACATGAGACCAACAAAGTCCACTCCCCTGGACCCAGCCCAAGCTGACCTAACAAGGGGTCAGGGGACAGACATATGCTACCACCTCTGGGATAGTTTTAAGGTCCCCATCTCAAGCTCCAATCATGTTCAGGAGTCCCCTAGAAAAGTCACTATGGGAGTTTAGCTCATCAACGGGGCTCCAGAGGCCTCCAGTCCTCTAAGAGACCTGTGGACTCTATTGAGCATGTTCAGATCCTTCCCTATAAGAAGGTCATGTGGGGCAGGAGCTCAAGGCCATCCAGACAATCCCCAGACCATGATGCCTGGTTCACAGGGTTTGAGGGACTGCTGTTTCCAGGAACATAGAACCTAAGAGAGCCCCTCAGTAGGACATGGAAGGCCTGCTGGTTCCATGTGTCTTTCAGTGCCAAATCTCCCAAGGAGCCAGTCAGAGAGGGCAGCCATGCCCACTCTGAGAGATAGAAGGCCTGCTCAGCCTTGCTGGAGTCAAGCATTGTACTGCCCTCCTCATGAGCTCTCTCCCCATCAGGAGAGCTGCCTCCTCACTGTTCCTCCCCATCTGCTGTCATTTCCCTCGCTGGTCCTATACATCTCTTGTGGCCTGGTTTAGAAGATCTGACCCTCACTTGTGCAGTCTCAATTCTCAACCAGACTCCAGAACCCAGTACCAGCTGTCCCCTCAGCTTGACGGCCAGGGTCTTCCACTTCCTAGACAGGCTGCAGGGGAAGATGGTTATTCAGGCCCATTGAGTAATGGAAGAGCTACCCAAGTATGAAGACTTAGGCCCAGAAAGTACTGAGAAACCCCCTCCCCATTCAGTTTTTAACAGAGGAACCCTGGGCAAAGAATCCATGTTGACTGCAGGTCTTGAAGGCAAAGGAGATTGGCAAGGGCCAGGAAGCAGGGACCTGCCCTGCATATGAAAGACTTGGATAATGATTGGGAGCAGGAGGGTGGGAGAAATTACAGGCTCAGACCTGGGAAAGCCCTGTTGTAGAATGCTGTCTGTCCTCTGAGCATGACATGATCTAATCCATCCCAGCAGCTGTAATTGCCCACAGAAATGCACAAGATTGGGCCCATTAATGGCACCATCATGGAGTAGAGCAGTTGATAGAGCCCACCCCTTGAGGGCATGGAGAGATAGTTAACAACTCTAACAAAGTGAGAGATATGTCTTTTAATGGTATCACCACTCCTAAGTTATGCTACTGTGAGTAATCCTAATTAAAACCACTGGGTCACAGTTCCTGTTCTCTTTCTGCTGCTGTGATAAAACACTCTAACCAAGAGCAACACAGTAGAGATTAAGGTTCACTTGGCTTATGACAGTCATAGTAAACCATTAAAAAAAAAAAGTCAGGGCAGGAACTCAAGCAGAAACTTGGAGCAGAAACAGTGAAGGAATGTTGCTTTCTGGCTTGCTCTTAGGTTCGTGCTCAGCTAGCTTTCTTATAGCGTTCAGGATTATTGGCCTAGGGAATGGTGCCGCCATCGTGGGCTAGGCCCCCCTATGTCACATAACCATCAAGATAACTCCTCTCAAAAACAATATGCATCTTTGCTTTGATAGGTTGTTGATACCTTGCCTGGAATGAACAGATTTTTCATCTCCCAGGAGAGGTTCAGACAACACTAGCTAAGGGGTATGGCCACAGGTTGGTGGGTGACCACAGCAGACAAAGTCTGTGCCCAGATCTAAGCATCACTGGCATCCTGGAATGCCTGAACCAAGGGTCCAAAACCAGCAGAAACTGAGTGTAAGGAGCCTAGCTCCACCCAGCCCACCTCCTACAGCTCCTTAGCTCCAGAAACCCTAAGAAGCTGGTGCTGCTCTACCATTGTCAGAGGTAAGGGGGACCCTGGGACCCTACACTCCCATGCAACTGACTGTACATCTATTCTTCAGGAAGCCACACACTCTGTCAAGTGGTCATTGCTGCTCCCATAGAATACTCTCCGTTCACCTGATTTCAGGGAGCCAAACCAATAAAAACTGTCAACAACAGAAGTGAACAACAATTCATCTCCCCGAGACGAATAATTAATCGATGCCGCATGGGAAGCGCCAAGAGTTTTGAATAAATGTGGAGACACAGTTACAAGAGCAAAATATTATCATTTGTCCAACATAATTATTTTCTTGAAAACCGTCGATGATTAATACAGCACATTATAAATACTCTCATGTGCATCGAGTTTCATCTCTCCAGTCTAATTAACATGCTGGAGAATGGCTCTTTTGGTGGGGAAAGACATTTAAAATATATATTTCATGAAATCTGAGTTATTTGTCATAAGCTCCAAGAGGAAAAAAATAAAATATGAGGAATGCTAAAGTTATTTAAATACTTTATAACATGACGGTTTTCAAATAATTTAGTTCTTCAAGCTCTAGAGAGAGGGCAGGATGGTGGGGTGTCAGCATGCATTTTTGCTTACTTTATTAGATTCTTATTTCTCTATCACCCTTCCAAACCTTATTCCAACCTTGATCCCTTCCAACCCTGCAGCATTAGGTAGGAGAGGAAGAAGGTTGGAGGGGAAAGGGGGCATAGACCTCTTTAGCCTACTTCCTACTGATTAAGTGCATTGAATTCCTTGGGGGCAAGTCCAGTTTTCATCAGCAGAATATCTATAATCAGCAGTCCACAATTCAGCAATCCTGAAATAGCAAAAGCAGCAGGAACCAGCAGCAGCAACAGCAGCCGCAGCAGCAGCAGCAGCAGAAACAGCAGGCCCTTTCCAGGCTTCTCACATTTATACCCTCTCAAGAGTCCCCAGCATTCCAAACAAAAACTATCTGCAGCTGACAAAAGTGACACCCCTCCTAGAGCACAAGACAAATCATAGTTAGCAGCTTTAGAAAATATGAAGCAGCCCCATATTCCATACCTGCCTGGGATTAAAACAAAACTATTCACATAACATCACTGGGTTAAGAAACCAAAACTCTCACTTATAGCAGGATGTTGACCCCTGCTGTCCCTATGGCCATGGCATCCACTCTCTTCTCAGACCACTCAGGGGATGGAGCTGTACCATCCAGGCAATTATCCCAAGCAGTATGGTGTGGCCCCCGTGTTCAGTACAGAGCCCACTCAGCTCCATGATGGTGAGGAGGTACTCAGAGTACTGTATTTAGTGTCTGCCTGGACTCCTCAATGGGACACCCAGAGGCAGCCATGCTGATGACCAGGAGAGGAAGAAAGATTGAAGACTGATGTTGGGAACACACTTGGGACTTCAGTGTACACCTTGGGCCTGACAGCTAGAAAGCCACTGTGCCTCAGTCTTGGGGAGGGAACTGCTATGGTCTGAGTATGAAGTGCTCCTCAAAGGCTTGAGTGTCTGAACACTTGGTCCCATCTGGTGACACTTTGGGGGAAGGTTCTAGAACCATTATGAGGTGGAGCCTCATGGAAGGAAATAGGTCACTAGTGTGGCCCTTGAGATTATAGAGTCAGGCCACATCCTCACAAAGAAGAATTCTCCATTCCCTGGGAACTATCCTGCCAACAGCTCCTCAGTAAGGGGTGGGCCCTGGGGATCATCATTATCATCTATGCCATGATTTCAGCCAGCTTGAACTTGTGCAAGTAGCCTTAGGTGCTGTGAGTTCCTGATTCAATAACCATTTCATAACCATTAATAACCTGTAACATCAAGAAGGCAGTATTTCACAGAACTCCTCTCCACCCTGTGGCTCTTCCGTTCTTCCTACCTCCTCTTCTGCTATGTTCCCTGAGTTTAGGCAGCCGTGGGGTTAAAATAAATCCCCCAGTTAGGACCGGGCACACAAACTCTTTCTCTCATCACTTCGTTAGTTCTGCATCTCTCGTTAACTGCTGTCACTGCAAAAAGAAGCTTCTTTGACCAAGATTGTGAACAACAGTGGGCTAGGGGTATAAGTATAAATATGTAGAAAACAACCTAATAGCATGAACATTCAGCTTTGCTAAATAGCAATCGCTGGTTCTACCCTAGGGTCTATGAGCTCCCAAGCCTTGGGCTGTTATCCAGGATTACAGTGTTAAGCATGAAATTCCATCCTCTAGAGCAGGTCTTAAATTCAGTCAGAAGGCATTGGTTACCTCTCAACAGCCTTTGTACCAGTGGTCACATCTTGCCTGTCTGGACCACATTGCAGCATACAGGGTCCAAGGTTAGTTACATCCAATAATGTCTTTTCTCCCTGCACTGCCTACAAGGAGCCTTCAGGCACTAGGAAAGCTACCTCACTCTCCTGCACCATGCCTTCTTCACTGAGACGGACTATACCTCTGAATTGTGAGTGCAAGTCACTTACCGCTGTCTACAGCAAGCCTGGAAGCTTCTGAAGACTGTCTCTTCTAGTCTTCATACTTTCATGGTAAGTACCTTGCCCACTGGACCATCTCTCAATGTGCAGCTGCATTTTTGTTTAAAACGTCAGAGCCTGTTTTAACTAGTCTCTACAAGGGGAAGTACTTCTGTTACCTTGTTTAGCTGGAAAAGGATACAATTGAACAACGGGAAGGATGACATCCACTTTCACTTTCACACTGGAATGTTGTCTAAATATTAAAGCAAAATTGCTTTGTTTTTACAGTCTCTTTAAAAGTCTTTTTAAAACACATCATCATATGGCCACAACTAAACAATTATGTGACACAGCTCAAAGTAGATTCACAACCTAGACCAAAAACAAAGAAAGGGAGCATCCTCTCCAGGCTTCATGAGCATTTCAGCTCTGCTGGAATGGCTAGCCATAACTCAATCCATCCAACCTGAGCATTCACCAACTGTGGTGATGCACAACTTTAATTCCAGCCACTTGGGAGACAGGGACAGGCAGATCTCTATAAGTTTGAGGCTAGGCTAGTCTACATCCCAGAACAGCCAGGGCTACATAATGAGATCTTGTCTTACCTTAGTTGGGGTTTTATTGTTTTAAAGAGACACCATGACCAAGACAACTCTTATAAAGGAAAACATTTAATTGGGGCTGGCTTACAGCTTCAGAGTAAACCTCCGTTATCATCATGGTAGGAAACATGGCAAGGTTAAGGCAGACACGGTGTTGGAGAAGGAGCTGAGAGTTCCACATCTTCATCTGCAGGAAGCAGAAGGAGACTGTGTTCCACACTGAGCAGAGCTTGAGCATAGAAGACCTCAAAGTCCATCCCTACTCCCTCCAAGTGATGCACTTCCTCCAATAAGGCCACACCTACTCCAACATGGCCATACCTCCTAATAGTATCCGTCCCCATAGTCCAAGCATTTAAACCCATAAGTCTATGGAGGCCAAACCTATTCAAACCATCACATGTCTCAAAAACAAAGACAAACAAACAAAATATGGAATGGTGGCAGCCTGTTTTCTTTCGGTCTCAAAGGGCCTCAGGACTGAAGCAGTTGCTGGAAACTGGCCTCAGAGCTAAATCTAGTTCTTCACAAATCCAAACATACTTCAGTTAACCTGTGATCAAGTGCATCTATGGACACTTAAGAAGTTCTCTACCAGTACCATCTAATGAGATAGCTGAAGCCTTGGATCTAGAACACAGGCAGTGTGAAAATAAAGTGCCCTTTCATCCAGTAAAGGAAGGAACACAGAGAACAGAATGGAGTGGACTCCAAGAAAATACAGAAATTTACAGAGTGGAGACTGAGCTTAAAGAGCTAGTTCAGTAGTAAAACACTTGGCTGGCATACAGAGGCCCTGTGACTGATTCTCACCTCTACAAAACAATCAATAAATAAGAAATCAATAACACGAAAAGTGAACATCAGTGACATCTGCTACAGCAGACGAAGTATTTGGAAATATGTAATGCTATGCTCTCACACAATGTGCCAGAAGCATGCGGCTTGGAATATGACTCAGATATGCAAGCATGAAGACCTGAGTTAAAATTCCAAGTACACATGTAAAAAGCCAGGTGTGCCCATGCTGCCTGGAACACCAGTGCTATGAGGGGCAGAGACAGGAGAATGTCTGTGACTTGATGGAGGACAGCCTAGCTCCAGGTCCAGTGAGAGATTCTGCATCAAGGGAACAAGGTGGACTCCTTATTTAGTCTTTAGTCTCCACAGATGGAGCAGGACAGGCCGATGTCCTCCTCTAGCATAAAACAGATGTGCCCACCTGTGTCCATGTGTATAAATACACATATACCTCAAGCACAATGAATGACAGATAGATAGATAGATAGATAGATAGATAGATAGATAGATAGACAGACGGACAGATGTGCCCACCTGTGTGCATGCGTATAAATACACATATACCTCAAGCACAATGAATGACAGATAGAAAGATAGATAGATAGATAGATAGATAGATAGATAGATAGATAGATAGACAGAAAGACAGATGGACAGATGTGCCCACCTGTGTGCATGCGTATAAATACACATATACCTCAAGTACAATGAATGACAGATAGAAAGAAAGAAAGAAAGAAAGAAAGAAAGAAAGAAAGAAAGAAAGAAAGACAGACAGACAGATGGACAGATGGATAGATGGATGGATGGACGAAAAGTCAGACAGGCAGACAATCTTAACCCAACTCTACAGACAAAGAGCAGTAGCTTCTGGCTAGAAAGAAGAAAAGAGGACCTGAGGGCTGATGAGAATGGTGTGTCTCTAGGAGACAGATGGAAGGGACCAAGTGCAAATGTGTTTGACACCACTGACTGAGGAACTGAGAAGGATGGGAATCTACAGGCAGGCTGAGCCACAGCAAGACCTCAACAAGGCAGACCTGGTAAAGGGTGAAGGAGGGCAAGCCTCTGTGTTGCAGCCTGGCCCCATCATGTGTGTGATGGGTTTAGTATCATTGACAGGCTGAGTGCCCTGTATCCCAGCACTGGGGAAATGGGCAGAGTGTGTGCAGGTTCATTATCTCCTTATGCTAAGTGGATTGTTTGTTGAGCTTTTCTTTAAAATCTGAGGCAAAACGAAGACTCTTCTTTTATAAGTTCAGTGTTCCGTCTACAAATTTAGAGAGAAAATTACAAACATAAGGATTGCAATGGGAGAAAAAAGCTGGTCATTTACAGATTATACAAGGACCTAAATTCAAAACACATACAGTACTTAAAACATTAGTAAGTTTCATTATTGTAGTCTTCTGAAAGTCAGTCTGACTGAATAGATTTCTCTTCTTGTATCCCAATAACAAAATTTTAAGATTTACAGCAAGTGACTTCTAGGATATTAAGCTAGACTGCATGGGAGAATAAATACAACAAAAGTTACACAAGACCTGGGTAGAGATAGATCACCTGGTAAATCGTTCGCCTAGCATACTTGTCTAGCAAGCCATTGGCCTGACCTAGCACTGTACAAACCAGGTAATGCCAGCCCCTGGGAGGTAAAGGCAAGGAAGACCAAACATTCAAGGTCATCCTTGGTTGTCTGACAAGTTGACCACGGCCTTGGTGACATATGGTGAGCCCTGTCTAAAAATCAAAATGTAAAGTTATATAATGTATATGAGTGGGAATAAGTGTTTATACTGTAATCAGAGTGTGAGAGTGCAGAAAGCAAGTCCTCAGAAAGCACCCAGGCATCTCTGCTGTCTCGATACACAGGGTTCCCAGCAGCAATGTGTGTGGCTCACATGCTCACACATGGGTGGGATGCTTTAGTGTATGTGAGCCCAGCAGCCACATGACAGCATCTGCACACCAGGGCAGAGGCAAATAAGAAATAAAGCCAAGGTGTTGGAGAGGTGGCTCAGCAGTTAAGAGCACCGGATACTTTTCCAGCTCCCACATGGTGGCCCACAACCATCTATACCTGTTGTCTCAGGGGATCTGATGTCCTCTTTTGCTGTGAAGATGTACATGCAGACAAAACATCCATACACATAAGATTCATATATAAGTAAATCTTTAAAGAAAGAAACAAAGGAAGGAGAAAGGAGAGAGAGAGAGAGAGAGAGAGAGAGAGAGAGAGAGAGAGAGAGAGAGAGAGAGAGAATAGGTCAAGTGAAGACAAGGCACAAAGAATCATTTTAGAACGATGCGATTCTGCTGGGTAAAGGTTCCGAGAGGGAACAAGGCAGAATGGAGCAGAGGGCTAAAGTTTCTTACCCCAAAGCATCTACTATAGAGCAGGAAGCCCAGAGCACCCCAACTCTGGCCAATATGGGCCTTCTTTCCCTGAGCTCATCTGTTCTGGCTCCTGAACAGTTTGAAACTTAACTGTGATTGGGCAGTGGGTATGTAACAGTAAGGCATTAGGGTGTCAATCACACATATCTTCCCTACTGGGCCCTTCCTATCCTTTGCAAAGTGAAGAAAA